>NW_022630996.1:7256333-7777346 GCF_010015895.1 Lontra canadensis
CGTTGCCATGAATCGCGGACACCCCGGCCCCGATGGCCCCCGTGTACGAAGGTAAGGGGCGCCCGGCCCGCCGACCCCGCTCGCCCAACGCCGCCCGGCCGCCGCGGCCCCCGCAGCTTTGTTCTGCCCGCGGCCCCTCGCCGGGCAGCCCCCGGCCCGCAGCCCCCCGGGCGCCCGGCCTCCGGCGCCCCACCCCCGGGGCTTTAACCGGCTCCCGACCCCTCCCCGCCTCCCCCTCCGCTGCCCACGGAACGGCCGGGATCCGGAATTTAACAGGATCTTATTTCCAGGGTGGAGAAAGGGGCTGGGGGGGCGGTGTATGTGCGAGGGTGGGCTACTGCCCGAAGAAAAGAAATTGGGAGGGGGCGCCTGGGAAAAGACAGACCCGTGACTGTGCTTTTCATTTATTTGGAATAAATAAAGGTGATGTGGTTTAGCTTTCCTCCTCCCCCCCCTCACCCCCCAAGAAAATTACCTTTAGGGTGATCTTTCCACTCTGTCCTCACGGCTCCCCTTTCCACTGCTCTCCACTCCCTCCCCACACTCCTTTATTCTCCGCGAGCCTCTGATTTGGGGGGGCTGTCGAATGGGGATGTGTGGGGCTAGGTGATGAGAGGGGGGTACGGAGGAAAAGTCCATTTCAGACCCAGGCAGAACAATGAAATTGGCTAAAATCTCCCCGCATTAGCGTGTGTGAGGGAAAATATAGTTTAGGTTTTCAAGTCGTGGGGGGGGCGGGCGGCCGAGACGTTTTCCTCGGTCGGTCTGGGTAAACCTGCGTGGTGCACCTTCACCTGGCGTGGGATCATTTTTCTCATTTGACTCTTTAGGAAGAAAGAGAAGAACGGAGGGCAAAAGCACTCCACTTCCCCTTGCCCTCCCTCTCTCTTCTCTTTCGTTTCTCTTCAGTCAGTTCTTGTCAGCTTCCAGCCAGAAATCAAACCAGAATCAACTAAGTTTTTACACTTCGGTGTGTTTTTGTGTGCTTGTAGTAGAAGGAATTTTAAACCTAAGGGTGCCCGATTTTTTTCAGTCATTTCATCGTGAAAATGTTTTTCTTATGAAATCATTGAAATAGCAGCCTTTACATACTTTTAGCTTTGGTCCATCTGGCTTTCTTTCGGTTTTGTTCCGATATTCTGTGGATGAAATGGCAAATGAGAGGGGAAAGGGTTTGTGTGGAGCAGAGAGGAGGGGCGGGGAGAGGAGGTTTTAATCCTTCTATAAATCCTGAGAACAGTGCTGGCGGGTGAGACAGGGAACGCATTAATAGTTTTATCTCTGTTACAAGAGGCAGATTAAAAAAAAAAAAAACTTATCTGAAAAGAAAATCTGTTATTAGTTCCAGGGCTCCAAATGAATTTGGTTTCTGGATGGAATAAAGTTACCAGTCAGGCCCTGGATAATGAGGCTGTAAATAACCTATGGACTGTAAATATTTTTTTTCAGACTCTCTTAGAAACAAAGGGGCTGTTTAGAAGGCAACAGAGAGATGTTATTCCAGGGGCTTTCCTCTTTGATTCTGAAGAACACAAGGTCCATTTAACCATTCGACAAAACAAAACGAAATTTCTGATCACTCCACCAGGCAGAATAGAACGTGCCGGTGGCTCTGTGAACAGGGCAGGAGAACCCATGTCGGGCAGTCATTGTTCGTCTGTGTCTATGGGAGGGGGCTACAGTCAATGCTCCCACTGTCTATGGAGTGTTAAAATGAAACAATTTTCTCTTTATTAAGTACCTCCTTGAGACTCCCTCTGCTGGACACTCTGCGTGTGCATTAGGGAGGGAACTTGGCATTGAATTCAGAACTATAGTAAACGCTGCTTTCCGTTTCACAAGGGCCTGGGTACGTGCGTTTGGGATGTATTTTGTCAACTTTATGAGAAGCCCATCTCGGAAACTGTGCTGGTCCTCTCCCTTTCCTTTCGCTGTAAATCCATATGGAAGGTAGGCCATACCCCCGAGGCTAAGACTTGGCACTCTCGTTGGACTACCGTGTTCTTTCGGTGCATTACACCAGGTAAAGAATTGTGGGTGGGTAAGGTGTTAAGGTCTAAGCATAATCGTGGATCTCAAAGGTTTCGGGAGCTCACTTGTTTTTCTTTGCAGGCTCCATTCCCTGTTCCAGATGACCTACCTGGTCACCTCTTTCCGCCCTGGGTTTCGCTCAGTCTTGTCTGTGTGCGGTCTTAACTCTTCCTAGTCTTCATACCCTTCGACTCTGCTGGAGCGTCCCTGCCTCTTTATCCTTATTTCCCTAGGCTTCCTCCTCTCCCTTCTCAACCAGTCCAGCCTCCCGGGGCACAAGCTCAGGCCTGGGTCTTTTGGAAGGAGACTGTTGGTCCTGCTCTAAAACAGACAGGTGACCTCTATAAAGGATTGTGCTGCTGGAACCTACATTCACTTAGTGTGATGAGTGCATCTAAGACTCTGGTGACCTCCTTTTTCCCTCCTTGGCGAGATCCACTGGATTCAGTGAGCCTGATTTTTACCATATCCCAGTCAGAATGCATGGGCTCCCGCAGTGTATCCTGAAGGAGCAGAGCTTTTCCTGGGGAATTCGCCAAGAAGATTCCTAATCGTTTTAAAGCTGCCACAAAAATCGAACATGGGGTTCTTCTCAGGAGCAGTATAATGACAGGTGAGGCATTTCAGCTGGAATTCGGGAGTGCACTCATTCCTTGAATGGGGTGCACTTGCCCCAAGTTGGGATACTGGGTCAAGGTCTGAATGCAGCAGTGGGGCCCTCTGAACTGCCCGCTGGTGAGGGACAAACGGGGTCTTTGAAACAGGGTATGTTTGATAATACAGATTAATGGGTAGCAAAGTGTTACCAGTCTCCTGCTACTTGCTTTTAAGGTTAGGTTTATAAATAGCACATTCGTTTTCAGTAACTTGGTACTGATTAAGTTAGACTTTTTAAAAAAGGTTTATTTTCTTTAGAAAGTTAAACATTTGCCCTGCGATTGTGTTTACTCCATCAACTTGCTTAGCAAGGCTTTTTTTCAGTATGTAGTGCAAAGGCCAGCCACACAGAACCACAGGCCTATATTGCCATGGGTTCTGAATTAGAGGACCCTAAATTCCAAGTTAATCATGTACCGCCATACCCGAAATGTGTCATGTCAATTAGTATTGACTTACACAGTCCGACTTCCCAAAACTCTAATACTGAAAGTTCTCATCAGATGGGTCTGAAGACACCTACCAAAATGCCTACCAAGAAATGGGTTCTGAATCATCTTCCATTAAAAGAATTTGATGACACATGTTCTAAAATATCTTTTCCTGTGTTTGTGTTTTATATTTTTAAAATGAGTAAGTATAAATATTGTTTTCATTCTCACTACTTTTTAGCAGTGAATCAAGGCTCATTAATTTTACCCTCAGTTCCGGACAGTGTGGTGTAGTACTAGGATCAGAGAGACCTGGGTTTGAATCTAGCTGTGTGACTTTGGGCACGTTACTTAACTTCTCGGAGTTTTGTAGTGTTTTAAGCCTTATTGGGCTGTGCAAGGACTCCATCAGAAATGAGTGCCTGTGAAGTGCCTGGCTGTAGGAGCTATTTTGCTAGTTTGTTAGGCATGCGTTAAATTCCTCTATTTTGAGGGGCTGCTTACAGGCATGATGACTCCAGGGAAGGACTAGCCCACAAATAGTTTAGAAAACCAATAATAGCAACATTTCAATTATTAATCTCCTGCTATTGCCCCTCCAGTTTGGGCACCAGCAACAATAAACCCCCTATGGCCACAGAAGAAAGAGCCTTTTTGACCCCCTCTGTGACCTTTCTAGATTTCTATTCCCACTGAGTTTCTGCTGGTTTCAGGTAGAGAATTTCTCACATTCTGTGCCACTTGAAAAATGAGGAAACAAACCGTTAGAGCAGTTTCAGGAGCTGCAGCTGTGCCTCCGTGAAAGTATCCCGAAGTAGGAAAGATAACCTTAGCCCCTGACCCAGATCCATGCCCCCACCCCAGGCAGGCCCGGAGAGGGAGCAGCCAGAGGTGGCTCCCCCAGGACCTCCTCAGAGGAGCTGCAGTCGCTCAGTCCCAGGCCAGGGGCTGGCTCATCGTGTATTCAACATAGTTTTCCTAGAAGAAAAAATGTGGTGCCTTATGCAAGTTACAGCTGCTTCTAGTCTTCGTACTTAAATTTTTTTTTTTAAATGTTTCATTTCTCTTCCTTCCTCTGTAGAGACTAATCTTGGGGAACCACCTTTGAAGTTTATATGAAACAAAGTAGTGATGATCAAGAGGGTATATACTATGTAACCATTTTGTATTGTTCTCTGAATGTGTAATTTGCCAGAGCTTTCTGGTGGTCTTATGGTGGCAATCCGGGCACTTCAAGCAGCTGTCAGAGATGGGACTCAGGATAATGCCAGCCGACTTTATATAACCACCGATAGAGTGTGAACCCGAAAGGCCCAAACTCGTAATAGTTCCATTTCATATGGCAGAACTCTAGTTGGGGGGGGGGGGGGGGGTGGGGAAGAAAGCTGAAAAGCTGGCATAGGGAGGTCTTTATTTTTCCTCTAAAAGAAACTGAGACATGAAGTTCGCAGCACAAAGCATGACCGAGGCTCCACTTGGTCCGTGTTGCTCTCCCCAGTCCCGTGAACTCACGGTCCTAACAGGCCCCCGAGGGGAGTGCTGTCACCCCCGTCTTACAGACAGGGCACCTCTTTAATGACATCACCTGTGAGCATTTATGTAGGGTCCCTGTCTTCAAGGAGTTCAGGGGGTATGGGAAGTGAGAGTCAAAAGTACGTCTGGGCTCACCGGACAGTGGCCTGACTCAAGCTGGGATGTGTGTGTGTGCGCGTGTGCGCGTGCCTGCACGTGTGCCAGTTGTTTGTTTGTTTGTTTTTAAGATTTTATTTATTTATTTGACAGGCAGAGAGGCAGGCAGAGAGAGGGGAGGAAGCAGGTCCCCTGCTGAGCAGAGAGCCCAACATGGGCTCGATCCCAGGACCCTGGGATCATGACCCGAGTGGAAGGCAGAAGCTTTATTGGTTTAACCCACTGAGCCACCCAGGCTCCCCATGTGTGCCAGTTTTTAATTCTCAACATACTAGTGTTTCTTCAGGTGTAAAGGGAAGACCCCATTTCCCTATTTTCTCTGGAAACAATGTATATATTTTAATTTGGACCAAACAAGTATTTTGGAATGTTGGAAATTCCTATTACAAGTTTCCTTAGAAATCACCCTCTCTAATTACATCTCTTCCTCTTTCATTACTCACATTTTGTATCCTTGTAAACGCAAATATGTTTCTAATTTGTACACACCACTGGGAGACTTCATTTTTGGTATTTAGGGTCCTGCGTTCTGTTCTTAATGGACCCCTGCCTCATATGTGGGTATTGGAGAATTTTTTAATACCTGGCTTTGCTGCCTAGCTGCTATCTTGTATTCCAGGTGGTTTTGTGGTGCTTATGAGAAGGGATCTAGATCCGGAGGGTCACTCAGCAGATCTCTCAGGGAGTTGTAGAAGAAAAGCCAGCTCGGCCTCTCGGGGGTCTGGGACCCAGGGCAGGAGAGGGCCTTGGGGGAAATGTAGTTCATCCTCCTGCCTTCAGGAAGGTGAACGTCCATGACTTGAAATTGCCAGTTCGCCAAAACAGTCCCCCGCCCCCAGAAAAGGCCACACTAGGAAACCCCTCAGTATCCAGTTCCAGGATTCTGGTAACCCGACTGCTGAGAAATTCCTGGGGCTGCCTGATTCTCACCTGCCTGCATTCAAACCTGTTTTCTTTTACTCAGTTCTTTCCCCTACAACCTTTCGCGTATTTGGAGATAGTAAGTGGGTCTCTACAGCCGCTTCCTCGTGGAGCCTGTTCTGCGTCCTCTTCCTCTGAGCTGTCTCTTGTTTGTCCACATTAAAAAGAAATGGTGGTGGTCGAAACCGAATACAGTTCTTTAATAATGGTCTCATTAGTACAGCGTACACAAGAAAAATGACTTCAGGGTTCTTGCATCATTGTGAACCCCTGGAGGGGAGAACCAAATCTGATTCATCTTTGTATCCCCCACAGTAGCTGGGCAGTTCGTTAAAGCTAGTAGGCCCTTCGTAAATATTTGCTGAATTGACTCTTCCTAATACATCTAAGTAATAACTTACATTACACCAGCCCTGGGTTGGTAACCAATAGTTGGCTTGCTCTCACTGCTGTCTCCATGCTTTCTGCGCATGTCTGGCCCTCCTTCACCCCAACAGTGCCACTTTTTGCTTGACTCTGAATGTGCTTGGTCACTTTGAAGTCACCCCTCTACCTCCAGCTCTTTAGAACCTTACTTACTGTCTCCTACAGAGCTGACAGACAGAATGCAGAGGCCTCACGTGTATGAAGTTGAACAGCTCGTCAAAAGAAGAGAAGAGAACACACACAAGAATCTTGATTTCATGTAATATCAGTTTGCCCAGGTTTAGAAAGGACAGTTTGTCAAATTCTTTGGAGACTCTGAGTCAGCTAAAGCCATACCTGTTTTTCCAGGTTCTCTGTGACAAGTAAGCTAAGTGTTCATGAGAGTGGCTACAAGTCAGCCTTAACAGCCAGGATTCCTCCCTGTCTTTGGTCTAAAGCCAACAGAAAAGGCAGAAGATACTGATGGACAAGGCCATTCAGCCTATGGCTTTCTGACGAGGGACTTTACCATTAGGAAGTAAGCTAGTCAAATAGTTGCCAGTTAAAAAAAAAAAGAAAAGAAAGAAAAGGCAAACCTTGAAAAGGGCCACATAATTTTGTGGTTTTTACAGCCACTTTATTTCTGCACATGGCATTGAAGAGATTTGTAGTGTTTTGAAAGTGGTCTGTTTTAGCAATCCTTGCCTAACTTCTTTTGCTCTCCTTCGATCTGATTAATTAAATGCCACTTTGTTTAAGCAGAATGAAGATGGATTGACTCTTTGATGTGCTAATGCTGTAGACTTTCTAAAAACTTCTCCGCCAAAGAAAGCCTGGGTGAGTGCTTGAGGGCCTTCTCCTTCAGGTTGTGCCTCCGCCGTCCTTGGGGAAAGAGCACCATAGAAATGGCCCTAACTTTGGGTAGAAAAGCACTTTGGGGTCACGCACTTTCCAGATTGCATCTGCGTCCTGATGCCATCAGGTCGCCTTCTGTATTTTTACCGTTTTCCTCCTTATCAGTATCTCCTCAGGGATTCAGCCTGTGGAATTGTGATTCACAACATAAAAGGATTTTTCTGGTCGCTGGGTGGCTCAGTGGGTTAAGCCTCTGCCTTTGGCTCAGGTCATGGTCTCAGGGATCTGGGATCGAGCCCCGCATCTGGCTCTCTGCTCAGTAGGGAGCCTGCTTCCCCCCACCATCTTCTCTGCCTGCTTCTCTGCCTACTTGTGATTTTTCTCTCTCTCTGTCAAATAAATAAATAAAATCTTTAAAAAAAAAAAAAAGTATTTTTCCAAGAGCTTGTGATAAGCAAAGGGATCCATCATGCCAGTTCTGTGTGAAACTTCTGGTTGCACAAGGCATTAAAGAACAAATTTTAATGGCAAGTGGCCCTGCAGTCCTGTGAAAAGTCTTCTGGTAAGGAGATTTGGAAAACCTTGGTATATTGCTGGTTGTGGAAGTCTATGCTTTTTTTTTTCCCCTCCTCTCTCTCTCCCTGATGAAGAATTTACAGAGCTCTGACAAAAAGCAGCATGTAAATTCCTGAAATTGTGCGGAAAGGCAGCACGTTACACCCTCCTGGGTTCTATGACTGCACTTCCTCCCCAGAATCCAGGCTGAGAGCAGCCTCGTGCAGGAAAGTAAATTTCAGGGGAGCTCGTTACAGGCAGAGAGTGCGAGCAGGCTGTAGGCGCGCTCAGCTTCAGCCCTGAACCTCTTAGACTTGCAGCCCCAGCGCTGTGCCTAGGGTTACTCATCAAGTGTGACCTGCACCATCAGGGAGGATCAATCGATATTCATTATGTTCCGTTAACCAAGACTGGGAGGTTCTCTAATACATTACAGAAATGTTTCCTTTAGAAAATAGTTAAAGAAACTCTCGTTTAATTATAGCATGACTTCAAAAAGGATTTAGGGCCGCCCAAAGGGTTAAACTTCTGGAAGATGGGAAATTAATTTATGTAGATCGGTTTTGTGGATCAGCTCATTGCCGCTGATGTCGGATAAGTGAGGTATTCCCGTAGGAAGAGACAACAGAACCAGTCAAAACTCTTGTGCTGGCTTAACAAGGTGAATAAGCAGGGTGCATAATGGGATTCATTTGCAAAGTAATTTTTGCTTGGCTGGAGTGGTAAGCACAAAATAGAGCAGCAGACGAGAATGGTAAGTGTTTGGGATCAGTTGTTGAAAGGTTTAAAAGGGGTTCTAATTCAAGAGACATTTTATGGTGAGGAGAAGGGGACCAATATAATCAAAATGATACTTGAACAAGGTAATTTTTCCTGGCTTGGCTCTAATAGTGGAACGAGGCAGCCAGAGGGTGAGCCATGCCGGGAGGCCGTGTGCTGCCGTGGGAGTTGTGAGCACTGTGAGATGGAATGGGGGGCCTGGTTGGGGTCACACAGGAGAACGTGCCTAGAGCCCTTCTCAGCAGGCCTGACCCAAGGGTTCAGTACGTATTTGTGCCTTTTCATTTCTCCTCCCCACACCTTGTGGCCATCAGGAAAGCTTGCAGGGATTGGCAATATCGTGCTATTTATCCTGGTTTTCTGAAGAATCTCTTCTTTTTAGAGGGTCTCTCACATTCAACATTGAGATAAGAGTGTCTCAGGATCTTGCTGGGCACGGCGTATACCCGGTGGGATCATCACATGCTAGTATCAGCCTTTGACACGGGGAAACTGAGGCCCAGAGCAGTGAAGAGACTGTCCTGATGTTGCCTGGAGAGAAGGGAGGAGGCAGAGCTGGGGTTCTCGGGCCGCAGGGCGGTGTGCATAGAAGGCTCAGAACACCCAAGTGGCGGGGGCTTCCCTGGGCCGTCCTACCAGTGGAAGGTCCAGGGCATGTGGGTCTTGCGAGCCTCTCAGAGCTCTCACCTTGTCGCCCAGACCTGCCTGTAAGGGGGCTGACGCGGGGGCTTCTCCTGGGTCCCCGTGCAGCCCACGATACCTCCTGCCGTCCCCCTTTCCCGAGGAAAGCAGGGTTACCTGCTGTCAGCTCCATCGCTTCCAGTCCTCTCCTAGGAAGCTCTTCTTCCTGTTTCTCTGAGAAAGTTTGCAGCTTGTCATCGTGAGCTACTTACTAACAAAAACAGAAAAATCACAGAAGAGAAACCAGTGGAACCATAATGAGTTTCAGAGGACCTCAGAGTCCCTTCCAGCTATTAAGCAGCTTTTTTTTTTTTTTTAATTCTAATCTTCCAGGTACAGTTTAGAGTAATTTTTTTTCTCAGAAAACCAAAACTTGCACCCAGGGGCTCTGGGGAAGTCCTGGGTGCCAGGGACCTAGGGCATGATCAGAAGAGCGTGGTTCTCAAACCCGTGCCCCCTCCGTGCCCTCCGTGAGGGGGTGCACCTCTTGACCTTGGGAGCACGGGGCTGGGACCTTGAAAGTATGGGGTCTTTCATACTTTCTGCAGCTGGAGCCCTGCCCTTCCCCCATTCTAAGGGCAGTGCTGATAAGGGGACTTCTTGCTGTAAAATCTGGGGCAACGAAAGCAACTTGAAATGTTTCCTGTTTATACAAGTCATGGCTGGTGATTGCTTCACTGGATGTTCAGCTTTCCTTTCTTTCCCTCCTCGACCTTGATCTCAGACTCTGGTTGCTCCATAAAGCAGAGTTGATGAAACTGACCCATTTCCTGTTGCTTGCTCAGGTAGCTCCGTAACCAGTGTGTCTGTCCCTCCCACAGCGAAACTTGACGGAGAGCCTAGTAAATCCTGCAGCTTTTCTGTTCCGTCTGTTTGAGCCCTTGAGGTGCGGGGCCTCTCCTCCTCGCCTTCCTTGATGTCATCTCACGTCTCTGCTTCCACCTACTTATTACTTCCCACTCATCAGCCCACAGCCAGGCTCCTCAACCTGCCCGTTTTTTCTTTGACTTTGTGTATCTTGGCTGTGTTTTCACCCCGACGTACTTGTAGGTGTGAGGGTCTAAGCAGAGGGACCCTTGAAACCCTCGTCTGGGGCCGTTTGTGGCTGGCCCTGTTGGGAGAGGCGTTTCTGGGACTTTGGCACCATCCTGGCACCATCCGTCACCTGGAGGGCTTGTTAAAACTCATCAGGGGGCCCGCCCTCAGTTTCTGTTTCAGTAGGTCTGGGGTGGGGCTCGAGAATTTGCATTTCTAATTGAGAACCCTGGTTTTAGAATGAATGCATTCAGAATGAAAAATCAGTACCTGTTTCAAACAAGATGGTAGCTGTTTTGATTAGAGCTTCCCTTGAAGGAGTGAGAGTCAGAGACCTGACGTTAGCATTATTTTTAGTTCTCTTGCACTTTTGTGGCCAGAGCTTCCCAAAGCTGTAGGACAATGTACAGATCCGGCCCCTGGCCTTCTTGCCTCTGGCTCGGGAGAGCGGAGGCCCCATCTTCTCCAGGGCCTGAGCTACTGCCTCTTGGTCCAGCAAACTCAGCCAGTCTGTAGCTCATCTAGTTTGGCCCTGGGGTCCCAGAGTGTACTGGGCAGCTGTCATTCTCACGATAATGATACACCTCCGTTAACTAACATAAAGAGCTCTGTGATCTTCCCTGTTTGTTTGAGAGGACTGTGAGGCTTAAAGATGTTACATAATGTGTCTTGGGTCTCCCGAGCAGCGGCTGGTAGAGGCAGGGGCTTGTGCGCCAGCTGATGCCAGAACGTGCCCTTGTCTTGTCCTCACAGGTGAGTCGGAGTGGTCCGTGCACCACGAGACAGGGAGATATGTGATCACGATCCCGGGAGAAGGGGCAGATGGTTCTAGAGTGTTAATGTTGCACACACCTCCCCAAGGCTCTGCTGTCCCATTTGCCTTGTCTTCATCAAGCAGGATCATGTTGACCTGATGATCTAGCACTTAGGCTGGTGGCTGGCCCACAGGATGGATATAGTAACAGGCAGCTGAGATGTGAACCTGTTTTGAGTAGCAGAACAGATAAAACATCTGAGAATAATCTTGCTGAGACCTCTAAGGAAGAAAATGCGTCATAAAAAGATGAAAACGACAGCTAATGCCTGTCGGGCCCTGGGTGCTGCTGCTTCTGCTATAAGGTTTCACCTGCACTAATTCCCTGAATCCTCGAAGCCTTGCTGTAGGGTAGGTCATGCTACCGTCGGCGTTATATGGAAGCTCAGGAAGCCTCCACGGCTTGAGAGTGGCGGCGCGGACCCCGATGCTAGGCCACCCGGATCTGGAGCTGGTGCCCCGGACCGCCAGGCTAGAGTCCCAATCCTCAGTGAGGGCCTAAAATATGGAATGTGCTCTTTGGTTTTTCGCCAAATATAGATGTTCTTCGTTCCAATCAAAACCTATATAACGGCCTTAAAATTTGAGAAGCTAACTTCTTTTTTTTTTTTTTTGTAAAGATTTTATGTATTTATCTGAGAGAGAGACAGTGAGAGAGAGCATGAAAGCGAAGAAGGTCAGAGGGAGAAGCAGACTCCCCATGGAGCTGGGAGAGAGGCTGCCTTCTGTGGGTCTTCTTGAAAGACGAGGTGGTGCAGGCCTGAAAGAGGAGAGAGGAGTGAAGGGGCTAGCTCTGTGTGCGTGAAAAGAAGCCATAGGGCATCAGATTTGGCACGAAGCTTGACAGACCCATCCGTGGGGCAGAATGCGTGAGCCAGATTTAAGGCCCTGTTGTCTGTGAGCATCTAATAGATGACGACGGAGGTGCCACGAGGCAGTGGGCGAAAGGAAACCCTATTGAACGATGGGAGCGGGACCATACGATAGCCGTTTGAAAACCCCCAACGGGTATTCTCACCTCACATCATTATACCAGCATCAATTCCACGTGATTAAGATGTTAAATTCAGCAAAAGTCTGCAGAGCACATTCAACATGCCAGGTGCCGTTCTTGGTGCTGGGTGCCCCACGGTGGACAAAACGGGCCAAGACCCTGGCCCCGAAGCCGTGTGCGTTTCAGTAGGTCAGGGGTAAGAATCCGTTTTTGGTTTTGGTTTTGGTTTTTTGCTTGTTTATTTTGTTTAAAGCTTGAAAGAAATAGAAGTGGATATTTATTAAACCTCTGGAGAAGTTGAAATTTCTAAGCTTAGAATCTGTAGAAGAAATTATAGAGGGAAACATCAGTAGTGTTGTCAGCGTAACGTTCCCCAAATGTTAAGGTTATTTCTGGTTTTACTATCATGAGATGTTTCTCAGCGTTACTCAGCATAACAAGGTGTGGCCAAAATTTAGGATAGATTCTCCAAAGTAGAATTAGTAAGTCAAGGGGTATGAACATTTATCATGTTCTAGATATGTGCCACCAAGATTACGTTCCTCCCCAAAGTATTTTTATATTAAACAAATCAAGCCACCTAACGCCTTAAGTTCACCCACCCCTTCATTCAGGAAGGAAGAGTTTCTCACGGCTCCGGGGGCTCAACCCTCCTCATTCCCAAGGGCTTTCGATAACCATCTGTGTGTGTCAGGAGCTCCCAAACTTCTGTCTCTCCCTGGATTTATATTTTGAGTTCCAAAGTCATAGAGCCAGCAATCTACTTGCCATCGCTACTTGGATGTCCCACAGGTATCACGTTTAACATGTACAAAGAAAACCTTTGGGTCAGTCCTCTGAAATAACATGCCTTTTCCAGAATTCCTTATTTCCATAAATGGCATCATCTTCCCTACAGTGGTTGACATCAGAAACCTGGGAGTCATTCTTGACTTCATTTTACTTCACATTTAATCCATCTCCAAATTGTATTGATTTTTGCCTCCCAAATATAGCCATTCTTGTTTCTTGCCAGAGTTATGTTCTATAAAGCTGCCACAAACACTGAATTAGCAAATACTGAAACAATGCTCCTAGGTTAGCTTCCTGTAAGCCCCTGGTCATATTTTCGTCAGCCGATCAATACATAACCTTGTCTATGTGTGCTTCTGTTTAAAGACACCTTCTTTAATACATATCGTTAATTCATTAACACTGAGCTCACAGGCTGTAGGGCTATTAGCTCGTGCTTGAATGAAGCTTACCAGCACAAGTATTTTCTCCATAAGGTATATCCTAGCCTTTTTGCATTGAAAAACACTAGACAGTCCTTCAGTACTGTGCTTGGGGGTCATTTTAAATCCCCAACAAAAGCCACCAAAAAAAGCAAGCAACATGGTGCTAACGAGACAGTGGAAAGTATTACTTGCCTGTAGTACAAAACAACCCAGAAGACAGAGCATGGCCTGGTGCGGCCTCCGCTGGGAACAGGTGCATCAGGCGTGGCTGGGAATGACTGAAAGCGCCCTCTGGCTACTGTTTTTGGGATTACAAATAAATTCTCCTGGGTTGTTGAGTCCGCAAGTATGGAATCCGTGAATAATGAAGGACCGCTTGTATATGGTAAACCTGTCCCCTTCTCTCTACACTGCCATCCTCTGGCCCAGTGGTCAGCGGACTCTTTCTGGAGAGGGCCAGACAGTAGGTACAGTTGACCCTTGAGCAGCATGGGGTTAGGTGCATCAAAACACAGCGCTAAGAATCCGTGTATGAATTTTGACTCCCCCCCCCCAAACTGGATTAATAGCCTACTATTGATGGGAGGCCTTACTGATAACATAGATGATTGACATATATTTTGTATGTGCATTATATGCTGTATTCTTACAGTAGATTAAGCTAGAGAAGAGAAAATGTTATTAAGAAAAATCATAAGGAAGAGAAAATACATTTTCGGGACTCTGTTGTAAAAAAAAAAAAGACCTCGCATATTAGTGAACTTCTATGGTTCAAACCCATGTTGTTCAAGGGTCAGCGGTAGCTCAGGCTTTGCGGGCCAGCGGGTCGGTGTGGTAGCCGCTCAGCTCTGTGCTGGTGAGAGCAGCTGTAGACAGCCCGACCCTGCGCGGCTGGGACTGAGTTCCAGAACAGGCTTGGCTGGATCGGTCCTCAGGCTGCGGCTCCGACGCCGCTAGCCCAGGCTAACCCGCCCCGGTGTCTTACCTGGAGGGTCTTCCTGACCTGCTCGTCCCCCGTGTCCCTTCCCGAGCCTCCAGCCTACGTCCCTGGTGATCTTACGTGCACATTCGACCTGATCCCTCTCCCACGTCAGATGGACAGCCGCCTCCATCACACATCATTTGCAACCCCGGCTCCGGCACGGTCCCTTGCTGAGTCGCTCCCCCTCTCGGCGCTGTCCTGGCCTCTCTGGGCCTGTGCCCGTTCCCAGCTGTTTCCTGCCCCGGCACCATGGCCACCAGTCTGCCTGCCTGGAATCCCCATCCACCTCCTGCCTGACTCCCTGCTGCTCACCCCGCAGTCCTAACCAAACTGTCACTGCCTCCTGTGTGAATTAGACGCCCCTCTTCTGATCTCGAGGCACCCTGTTCTCCTTCACAGCACTTAGGGTTTGTCTGGCACCTGCCTCCCTCCTCTAGACTGTGGGCTCCGTGAGGGTGAGATCACGCCCGTGGTGTGTCCGTTCTCTGCCCCAGGTGCCTTCTTCACACACGTTGCACACACTTCCAGAGACTTGCTAACTCCGCGGCAGAGCACGCAGCCCAGTCTTGTTCGTACGGATTTTTGTATGAGGCTACAACACAGAGACCTGAAAAAGTCCCCCGTTTAGAGCGCACAGCGTATCTTCTAAAATTGAGAAGGATGTTTGAAAAGTCATCCTGAGAAGTGGATTTGTAAACGGGTGTGAAGGTGTCTTTATTGTTCTGCCAACAGGTATATCCAGTCCCATGTTTTCTCCCTGGGACTTGAGCGCTGTGTTAAGTCCTGTTAGGCTGCCTTTGCTCCTGGAGAGTTTTTGAATTCTGCCGGTAATGTCTTCTCATGGGGAAGTGGGGGTCAAGTGTGCTCGAGGAGGCATTTGGCCACCTCTTTTAAAGACTGCCTACAGTATTAGTTTGGGGAGATCTTTGATTTTCAGAGAATCATTTTAGCAGTGAATTCCACATTAAAGATTGTTCCCGGGTCGTCCCACTGATCCCACATGCTAGAGATGGGCAGACAGTATATTTTGGAAGGATAATACATCGTTTCTTAGATGGCCTTTTGTAGATCAGCATGGTGAGGGTTTTTTTTTTTTTAATTTTTTAAAAAGATTTTATTTATTTATTTGACAGACAGAGAGCACAAGTAGGCAGAAAGGCAGGCAGAGAGAGAGGAAGGAAGCAGGCTCCCTGGTGAGCAGAGAGCCCAGTGTGGGGCTCGATCCCAGGACCCTGAGATCATGACCTGAGTTGAAGGCAGAGGCTTTAACCCACTGAGCCACCCAGGCACTCCTAGCATGGTGAGATTTAAAGCCATTTAATTTCTTTTCTTCTAATGTATTGGTATAGAAATACTACTTCTGCATTATAAGAAGTTAGAAAATAAAGGCGCGCAGAGCACAACAAATGCACATGCGTTTGCCTACCAAGATGTCACTGTTCTACCTGGCGGGTCTTTCTGGCGCGTGTATATGTACAAATACTTTTTTAGAAAAGCCAAGTGCTATTTTATAATAGTGCTATTTTATAATCGCTTTTTTTAATGACTAGTGTCCAGCCTTGTATTTCAGTAAAGTTCATTTCAATTAACTCCTTGTCGTTTCTCCTTTTGACACCAAAAGGGACCTGTGTGGTGTACCTTTGGTATATAGACTTACCAAATGGTTGTACCACGTAAGTACTGCCTATCATCATACATTCATTAGGTTTTGTGAAATGGTACTTTTTGTAATTCTTTCACTTCTTGGATAAAGTAGAGTTTGCTCTCATCTTCAGGGGCTGTCTGGTTGTCCTGAAATAGTGGTTCCAATGGGAAAGGCAGGATCTTTGCTAATCTTCTCTCCCCTGATCATTAATTTTCAAGGAAAGGAGTTGTGTAATAGCCTTTTCAAATAGTGAGGAATGAGGTTTTTTCCTGTCTTTATCATTGTACAGGCGTGGGTTCTCGTTAATTTGGTGTGTTTTAATTGTTCATCTTTTTGTTACATCTTCAGGCAGTGAGACCCCGTCAGCTAGCTGCTGTGATGTTTTGACAGGACCTCCATAAACCCGAAAAGCTTTCTTACTAAGTGGCACAAGATGCCCCAGGCTCTTCTTGGACTTTTCGGTGGTCTCAGACAGTGGTGTTAGAGACCACAGTCTGTGCATTAGGGGTGGTTATTGCTACAGAGGTGACTTGTTTCTAGGGAATTCCAGTGGATGGAACTAAAAAATACATATTGTTAAAAAAAAAGTTAGAGTTTTGGGCCCCTGGGTGGCTCAGGTCACGATCCCAGGGTCCTGGGATGGAGTACCATGGGCGGAGAGCCTGCTTCTCCCTCTCCCTCCGCTGCTCCCTCTGCTTGTGCTCTATCAAAGAAATAAATAAAATATTTTTTTAAAAAGTTTTGATTGACATTTCCCGGTGTTTTCAGTTTCTTCAGTTTTATCATTGTAAGTCCTTTATGTTCTACAGAAAGTCTTTATTTTTTGTTTCACTTATAAGAATAAAGTTTTGAAATACTAATACATACTATTATTATAAATAACCAAAAACTATAGAGGAAGATTTAAGACATCTTTGTGATTTTTTATTGTCCTGAGAATATGTCCAACTAAGGATGTATAATTAAAAAACTGTGTTCTAAAGCACCTAAAAATAAATTCTTCCTCAGGATGATGGTGTCCCCAGTTTGACATACGTTAGGTTCATTTCTTTTCGTTTCTTTTCAGTTTAAGAAATTTTTGAATTTAGCTTTTTTTGGGATAGGGAATGCATTTGTATGACTGAAAGGATGACACTATGTAGGTATTAAATCTTGATGAAAGGTAGATAGGGATTTGTTAAGTTATTTTCTCTACATTTCTTTATGTTTGAAAGTTGAAATAATTAAATTTAAAGTACAGCAGTCTCCCCGTATCTGTGGGTGACACGTTCCCAGACCCCCAGTGGATGCCTGAAACTGTGAATAGTGCTGAACCCTAAGATGTCCTCCATTTTATGATGTTTCCCTGTCATAAAGTTTCATTTATAAATTAGGCACATTAAAGAGTGACAGCGGTCACCCTTAGTAAAATAGAACAATTGTAACAATGTACTATAACAAAAGTTACTGAGTGTGGTCTCCCTTTCCCAACGTATCTTTTTTTTTTTTTTAAGACTTTATTTATTTGACAGAGAGAGAGAGAGAAATCACAAGCAGGCAGAGAGGCAGGCAGAGAGAGAGGGAGGAGGAAACAGGCTCCCTGCTCAGCAGAGAGCCTGATGTGGGGCTCGATCTCAGGACCCTGAGATCATGACCTAAGCCGAAGGCAGAGGCTTTAACCCACTGAGCCACCCAGGCGCACCCCCAACGTATCTTATTGTACTGTGCTCACCCTTCTTGGGATGATGTGAGATGGTAAAATGCCTGCCAGGTGGGGGCTGTAGATTTTGCTGCGTAGCTGTTACTGACCTTCTGACCATACGTCAGAAGGAAGGTTATTGGCTTCTCCACCACAGTTGACCTTGGGTAACTAAAACTAGAGAAAGTGAAATCGTGGATGGGGGAGGAGGTAACTGCATATAGAAAGATATGCACAATGAGCTCTTGCTTTGTCCCCTCACAGATGGCCATTTTTGTTAGTGTCTTGTTCATTAACCCTTTCATTTTGCAGGTTCAGGTTATATGTGTGTGTGTGTGTGTGTGTGTGTGTATATTCTTATTCTCCTTTGTTTACAGAAAAGGTGATATACCTTATATATGGTTCTACATACTAACTTTTCTCTCTTAATATGTTCTAGCACTCTCCCTGTTAGTACATAGAGATTATCTTCAGTCTTTTTATGGTCACAAAGTACTCAATTTTGTTGACATACTATGGGTTATGGAACATTAACACAATCTTGGATTGAATCCACTCCTCTGCTGTTTACAAACCACCTGTAAAGGTAGTTTTTTTGTAATTCTGTAAGGTACAAACCTTATATACGTGTCATTTCGTACTCATGCAGGTGTATCTGGGGCAAAGAGTCCTATAAGTGGGATTGTATGGTCAAAGGGTGAGTGAGTACGTCTAATTTTTTTTTTTGTTACGTCTGTAATTTTTTTTTAAAGATAACGACAAATTCCTCCTGTTAGGATTTGTACTGTTTTTCACTCACACAAGCAACAGGAAAACACACCTATTTCCCTAGAGTTTTACCTACAGAATCTGTTGTCAGACTTCTGGATTTTTGCTGATAGGTAAAAAATGATATTTTGATGTAGTTTTAATTTATATTTCTTTTATCAGTGAGGTGGAACATCTTTTCATTTGTTTAAATGTCATTTTATATATTTTTTTGTGTACTGGGTTTTGGACTTTATACATTTTCCTACCTTGTTGTTGGTTTTCTTTATTTCTGAGATCTCTTTATATAGTGCCTGTGATATGAGTTAAAATATTTTTTCCCAGTTGGCTGTGTGTGTGTTTTGATTCCTTACGGTGGTGACTTTGCCCTTTGAAAGTCTTTTTAATTTTATGTAATCGAATTTATCTTTCTGTATTTTGAGTCAGAATCGGAAAGACATTTCCTATTTCAGGTTTTTAAGTCCTTCTGGCAGTCTGTCATTTCATCTTTCCTACTTACATCTTGGTTCATGTGGTGTTTATGTGGTGTTTACTCAGGTATGTTCTGAGATTTGGAGCCAACTTTATGTTTTTTCAATACTCAGTTGTCCCAACACCATTTATTGAAAAGCTTATATTCTTCCCAGAGTATCGTAATATCTACTTTATTGTGTACTGAATTCCTATAGCATGGGGTCTGTTTCTAGACTAGACTTTTCCATTGATCCATCTGTTGTCTGTTATTGAGGTGTATGCTGTCTTTTATTTAATATCTGAAAGATATGGAAGTTCTTCCCCATTGCTCTTTCTTTTCAGAGTGTTCCTGGTTATCCTCCTTGTTTGTTTTTCCATATGACTTTGAGAATCTACATGTCTTGATTTCAGAAAAACCTGTTGGCATTTCTGTTGGGATGGCGTTGAATTTACAAATGACAAGGTCGAGTCTTCTCATCTAAGATCATGTTTTCTTTCAGTGTGTTCTTTTTGTTTGCACTTTCCTAATGTTTGAAGTTATTCGTGTAGAGCTTATGCAGAGATCTTAACTTTATTCTTATAAACAAAGTCATTGCCTTCTAACTGGTTGTTTGTGTCTATGAGGACTATTGATTTCCATGCGTTTTTTTTTTTTTTAAGCAGCTTTATTGAGACATAATTCACATAAATCACTCACTTGAAATGTAAAGTTCAGTAGTTTTTAGGACATTCACAGAATTGTGCAGTCCTCATCACTATCCAATTTTATAACATTTTCACACCCCAGAAGGAAATCCTGTACCCATTCGTAGTCATTCCCCTGCCCCACCCTCCCTTCATTCCCTGGAAACCACTAATCTTCTTTCTGTTCTGGAATTTCTTATAAATGGCATCATGCAGCACATGGGTTTGTTGTTGTTGTTGTTGTTGTTGTTGTTGTTTGGCAACTGGCTGCTTTCACTTAGCGTGATGTTTTCAAGGTTCATCCATGTTGTTTCAGGTGTGGGTGTCTTTTTTATCATAGCCCTCCTTGTTGGTGTGAAGTAATATTTCATTGTAGCTCTAATTTGCCAGTTTCTTTATGTATTTCGTTTCCTTTTGCCACCCCCCACCCCTCAGGGAGACATCATGAGGGCAGGGTTCTGATTCTAAATCCCAAGTGCCTACCATAATGCCTGGCAAATATTTGATAAAGTCTTATTTAATGAATGACTGGTTCTGTTATATTTCTGGGCCATTTAAAGTTAAAATGTGATTTAGCACATATAAATTAATTTTTATTTTACCCTGGGCAAAACAGTTAGAAGGTGTTTCCCCTCCTCCTCTGGGAAAGTCATGTGTTAATCTAACAGCCCAGTAAGGGCAATTCTGTATGCTCTATGGTTTGTGATGATCAGCACTATTTTTTCTTGCATTAGAATGAATGAGTGACAGTTGCTGGTACATATGTCTAGGAGACTTACTCTCTTTTCAGGAGGCTGATTTTAAGCTGTAGATTCAGTTGTTTTGGGGGACTACTTGGCAACACATAAAAAATAAAGATGAGAAATTAGGAAAAGGTGTTCTGGGCCTGGGCGTTTTGAATTAAATCGATCAGTTTACATTTTTTGAGAAGCCCCAAGTTTACCAAGGGCTGTGTTCCAGAATTTCCTTCGTAAGGTAGCTGCATAGACACGGATTGCTTTTAACAATAGAAAAAAGTGGCATCAAATAAGATTAAGGTCTCATGCTAGCCTTAAAGACTATTTGACAGCGTAGGGTGCCTGGGTGGCTCAGTCCATTGAGCACCTGAACTCCTGGTTTAGTCTCAGGGCATGATTTCAGGGTCTTGGTACCAAGCTCTCCCTTGGGCTCCTCACTCAGCGGGGAGTCTGCTGGAGATCTTTCTCTCCCTCTCTGGTTGCTCTCTCTCTCTCTCAAATCTTAAAAAAACAAAAAACAAAAAGAATATTCAACAACACAGTTGATGCGTGTGTGGGGGCAAGGGGTATGTGGGAAATCTTTGTACCTTCTGCTGATTTTTGCTTTGAACCTAATGTCTATGTTAAGTTTTTTTTTTTTAAGAACACAGCCAAAATACCTATTTTTATAGGAAATAATTAAATGGCAGAAAAATAATCTTGAATAAAAAATGATTACTTTTCCTTAATGTCAATGTATGAAGAAAGATGTTTTAATTATAAAAATAGATGAGAGAGTTAGAGTGTGTGTGTGTTTGCAGGAGACTTTGGGACACTGTCCAAAGATTTATTTAGCGGCCGAGAATCCTGGATTTTTATATTGCCGCAGTTTTCTCCGAAATATGTGACTTTGTACGTAATCGTTACCCGTATACTGTTAGGTATGTTTGGGTTGGGGATAAGAGGGAGAGAAAGATTGATTAATTCACTGATTTATTTCTTCATTCATTGACTGAGACGGATTGATTTCCCTGAAGTGTGTGGGCCTGAGAGATGGGGAAGGTAGGACGCGGGTCAGAAGCACGTGTTTGCCGTGAGGAAGCATTTGCCCGAAAGGAGCCGAGAATGGAACTGTATGACACAGAAGCAATCCCTGAAGGGTGATGGGTTAGGAACAAGAGAGGTAGCTGTGGATCCAACCTGAGCCAATGATCTGAAAGCCGCAGGGAGTAGATTTAATCAGATTGGCAGGAAGAACATTATGATGCTGAAATTTCCCCACAAATGGACAGTTCTGGAGGAGAGTGATTCCTTGGGAGGAATTCAAGATGAGTATCTTTTGCTGGGCCTGCTAGAGGGTAGGGTCCAGTATAAGATGGATGATTGGACTAGATGACCTTTAAAATTCCTTCTGAGAGTGAAGATAGTCGTCGTGATAGGCTAGAATATGTCTGAAGGTTGTTGTTCCATCTCTGTTCCTCACGCCGTCCACAAAAAGGTCTTGGTACACCCGGTTCTATTTTCTAACAACACAAAATGAAGCTTCGGTCAGGTGTTTCTTTGACCCAAAGCCAGGTGACAGCCTTTCCTGAGCACCTAGCCCATGTGCTCCTTCTGCTGTGGGAGACTTAGAGAAAGGAGCTCTTGTTGAAATGTTTCTGGTGTCAACAGACCAGGGCCTGATGGGCCCTAGCTCCTCTTCCCAGCCTTTGAATTGAGGCCTGATTAGCAGCAGACCCCCACTTCTGAAGGGCACCTCCCAGGGAGAAGTGCACTCAGACGACAGGCTTCGACCCTCACCTGGAGCAGGTCGCAGCCACGGCCTGTGCATCTGGCTCCCGTCTTTGAAGTCAGGCTGCAGCCCGACGGGCTCAGTGCTGGTGCCTCCTGCTCCTTGTTGCTCAGCGCAAGCGCTAGTCTAGGAAGAGTGCCAGTCTCCACTTCCAGGAATCCTCTCTCCCTAAACGGGGCAATCTGCTTTAAATGCCTTCTCGACTGGCGCCTTCCCTACCTCACGATCGGCATCGTTAAAGGAACTGGTTCACCTTTTTAACTGCTCGCACAGTGCTCGATCGAGGTGGGTGGCTGGGGCCCGAGGTGGGTGTGTGCGTGTGTTAATGTGGATGCGAGTGTACATGTGCACGAATACCCTGTCCTTCGGTCCTCGAAGTGGTCGTTTTCAGCAGCGTGAATAGTCACAGACCAGGGACCTGGCTGGCTCAGTCGGTAGAGCATGCGACTCTTGAGCTCAGGGTTGTGAGTTCGAGCCCCACAGCGGGTGTAGAGGTGACTTAAAAAATAAAATCGTTAAAAAAAAAAAGTCATTGATATATATAAGTTTTACTTTTGTATTTCCTCTATGTGCTCAACCTAAAAAAAGCCAAAAACACATGTTTTTTAAAGCAGGCTTGCTACTGTATGCACACAGCTTTTTGTATCTTGCTGGAACAAGTGTATGCTGGGCGGAGAGATACTCCTCTCTCTGCATGGCCCCAAGTCTGAATTTGCTTTATCACTCGTGGCACGTGGTATCTTTCTCTGCTGATCTTTCCCCTTCTGGTCTTGACCTCCTGGCCTCGGGCAGGCCACGATGTTCCCCATCTACTGAGCTGCGGCTGGGCTCAGAGGACAGAGTGAGATGGGGGGGCCTCCTGGGGTCGCTCATCCTCTGATTTCCAGTCCAGTGACAAGCCGGCCCCTTCGGTTGAGCTCGTTTGGAACCTGAGTTTTTATTACCTGCCACGTGGCGTAAACCAGAGGCTTCTCTCCGGGCGCACCTGTGACTGCCGCTGCCCTCTGTTCCATGAAGGCAGCCACGGTCCCCAGGCCGTGGCTCAGAAGTCAGACCTGCAGCGACATTGGAGGCCAGTATGTGTGAAGCCGTGCGCTAGGTGGTGTAGTGGAAAGCGGAAGAAAAAACATAACCGTGCCTCGGGGGCACTTGAAGGACTGACAAGGAGCCTTGAGACAGAGAGAGGCCTACCTGGGCTCTCCTGAGCGTGGGGACAGACGCTGTGTGGGGGAGCGCGCACTGGCGGGATGCAGTGATTTCCCGGCAGTGGGGACGCACGTGTGCGCACGCCTGCCTCGTTGGTCGCCCAGACCCCCTCGGTGATGAAACGTGATGTGTCCAAGTGTAGGCCCCAGCGGTGGTGGCAGACTAGGGGTCTCGGTGGGCTGGAGAGGCGGCAGAGGAAGCCCCGTCGTCCCCCCGCGGAGCAGGTGCAGCGGTTCTCTGTGAGCCTCGGCGGGCCGTGTGTGTTCCTTCTGTGAGAACGGGGATCTGCTTGATCAGAGGTGGCTTTGGAGAACCACATCCTGAAAAGCGAAAGAAGCCTAAAGGTAGGAGGTCTGTGATTTGATGCTGAAGGGAGAGGTGAGTGTGGAAGCGGGAAATCACACGCAGACGCCTCCAGTGACTAGAAGGCCTAAGATGGAATTCACGCGCCCGGGGAGGCCTTGCAGAGTCTGGCCGTTGGAGGTGACTGGAATCTGGGAGAACTTTCTTTTATGTGGCCACGTGCAAGACGGTTGTGGGCGTGGAGAAGAGCTGTGTGATGCATTCCATTTCGGGTGTCCCCGAGACTGCGGGAGGGGCAAGGACTGGGCCGGGAGCCTCAGACATCTGGGGGGCGCGGCAGCAGGGGGGCGGCGGGGAGGGAGAGACGGAGAGCACTTGGACTTCAGTCCCTGGCTCCCCCAGAAGAAGATGCTTCTGTGTGTGGGAGGGGGCAGCCGAGTGGGTGGGTCGGAGAACATTTAAAATAGTTCTGCAGCATGTGGGGGTGCCCACGTGTTTCTGGGGTCTCAGAGAGAGAAAGCAGATGGCCAGTGCCCCCAGCGCAGTCACACTTCAGTGTGGAAGCACCATTCCCTGGTCTCGAGGAAGCGCAGTTGTCTTTGAAACGGACAGCAAGCCTCTCCGGGATCCTCCCTCCCCCCCTCCCTCCTCCTCTCTTCTGAGGAAGAGCAAGAGCTGCGCCTAGACAGTGGTGCAGGATTTTTACTGAGGGGGAGTTCCTCAAAGCATTGATCCGAGATGAACTTTCTAGCCTTCCTGTGGTTCGGGGGAGCACGCGAGAGCTGCTTCGGAGGAGTGTTCCTGGGAGTGGTGTGGTTCTGGGACCCACCTCGTCCAGCCTCTGTCATTTCTCATCTATCCTTCCATCTCCCAAACTTGGGGTTAGTGCCTAGCACTTAATGATGGTAAAGATTGGTGTGTGGGTTGGACCTGCAGAAATTCATGTTTGTCTGTCCATCTGTCCATCCATCCATCCGCCCTTCCGTTCATCCAAATAAACCATTCATCAAACAAAGAAACCTTCCCTAAAGGCCCCCAGCTGTCTCTTCTCCCTTCTCTTGGGTAGAATTGGTAACAGCCCATTCCACTTCAGTGCCCCCCAGGCACAGGAAATGCTTAGCTTACACTGATCAAGACAGGCTCCTGAGCCACTAGAGGAAAGGTGATTGAAGGTGGTGGTGGTGTTGGGGGTGACATTTGAACCAAATCAGGAGTCCACCAGAGGAGAAAGCAGGAATGGCTGTTAGGAAGGCAACTTACAGTGTCTGGTTCAACACATTAATTATTTTCCTTTTTTTTTTTCTGATTACATTGAATTTTTTTAAACTATGGGCAGTCTCTAAATTTGGCTCTATTTATTCTGGTCATTATTTTCATTGAGTTCAATTCAACTAAGTATACCTCACTTTATTCTACAAATTATGCTTTGTCTTATAGTATGAACACATATACTGTAATAACCAGTACACTACAAAAAAGAATTTAAGAACAGGAACAGGAAAAATACAGATATTATAAAAGTTCAAAACCAGGAGGAAGAGTATCACAGGTCTGCAGTCAGCGAGCGGTCCTCTGCCTTGCTCTAGCTGAGCCCCCGATTGTCCCCGAGCTTTCACAGGGTCAAACAGAAGGGGGGCATGTGGTCAGTTCAGTAATTCTTGCTGCCAGAGAAGGAAGATATATTGAATCACTAAGAGAAGCAGAGTATTTGTTAACTTTTCCTACAACTTGGGGCTTGAACTCATCACCATGCGATCAAGAATCACATGTTCTGCCATGTGAGGCAGCCAGGTGCACACCCCGACCCTTTCTTTGAGAGGGGGAGAGTCTTAAGCAGGCTCCGGGCCCAGTGCAGAGCCCAACATGGGGCTCAGTCCCACAGTGCTGAGATCAGGATCTGAGCCGGAATCAGGAGTTGCGTGCTCTACCCACTGAGCTACCCAGGGGCCCTGTAGGTGCCCCATTTTTAAACTAAATTTTGCTTGTGGGTTTTTTTTTAATCTAGAAGAACCTGGTGGCCTCATGAACAGAGTGTAACATTCCCAGAGCCGATGGACAGCTGGGTTCTCACAGCTCTTTCTCACAGTTGTCCTCATTGGAAGATCAAGGCAGATCTTCAGAATGCAGCTGGACAAAAGAAGTTCTAGCCTTCAGCAGGTGTGGTTCGGTGCAGTGCTAGAACCCAAAACTCCCAGCAGAACTGCTGGTCTCCATATCCAGCAGACAGCCTTCATAAGCATTACTTCTTTTCATTGATAGATGTGTATATCTATGTATACTCAGATAATACTGTGTGTGTGTGTGTGTGTGTGTGTGTATGAATGAATGTATGTATATGTGGAGAGAGGGCTCAGGGATATATTCTGTTGCGGACCATGCTGTATTCTTGCTCACTGATTGAGGCTTTAGGCATCGACCTGGTAAGGTTGACATCTTCTGTAGAAATTAAGGACTCTATTTGAAACACTCACAGAGGAGAGTTCTATTTTTGTAAATAGGATAATTGGGTGGAAAACTGTGCTAATATCTATCTTTATTTAACCACTCCCAGGGACAAAGCCTAACTGTTAAAACCATGAGTCCATAACCAAGAAACCACCATTTACCCAGGGACAGTGTCCTCCCTATACAGGCTGGCAGTTAAAAAGAATGGGGAAGTCACAAAGCCAGACCAGTCCATTGCCTCAAGCGTATAGACAGAAGGTGGGAATGAGCAGGTACACTGATGCAGGGCAGCGGGGGAGGGGGGGGGGGGGGGGGGTGGGGGAGTAAGTGACACCACCTGCTTGCAGGAATGTTATGTAGTAAAAAGGTTATGGAAGAGGGTTTGGAGAAGTATCACGTGAGATAATAATTCTGTCCTGACCCAGGTGATATTTGTTTCAAGTGACTTTGATGACCTGTGCTTGTACAGATTTGAGTGGTCAGTGGTAGTACACAGCCTAGTACAGCCTGCATTGCTGCACACAGCACAGTGCCAGAGGGAGGGGTAGGGGTGGAAAGCAGACAGAACAAGCCTTTATAGAGCTCCTGCTGTGTACCAGACATATCATAACATGGTTAGGAGTGTGGCTTTGCCATCACAGGGACCCAGCTCCAGGCTCTAAGCTCAAGTTCTTTCATTCGAAAAATCGGGGCAGATGGTGCTTTACCTCACAGACTTGTTGAGAGGTGTTGCGAACATACCACCAACACTCAGTAAAGGGTAGTTACTAGTTTCTTTACATCATGTGAGGTGGATCTCATGCTCCCCATTTTACAGATGGGCAGACTGAGCCTCAGGGATGTTAGTTAACTGCCTTGTCCAAGATTTTTCATCTAGGAAGTCTCAAAGCTAGGATTCAAACAAGATTTTCTAGCCCTGGAAGCTGTTGGTTTTTCTTTGATCCTTGCTACCCGAATTTATGACTAGCTCTCCTCTCCCACCCTGAGATGTTTAGGCAGTGAACTCAAGCACATTTCTGGGCACGCCATGCTGGTGAATGACTTTCTGTTCTTTATGCTCACGTCTGACAAGCTCAGGCAGTGGTTTGTGTGATGATTGTGGCGACTGAGCGCCCCGTTAAGGGGTCTGGCCCAGGACAGGTTTTCCCGTTTGGGGTTGGCCACACCCCCTGGAAAACAGACCTGTGCAGTCAGGTCCTGCGGCTAAGGGACACGGCTGAGCTTAGCACTGTGTTTCGTGACCGTGACAGTTGTCATAGTTTCCTTTTGTGCTTCTGCCGAAGTCTGTGTTTCTGTCTTTGTCTTTGGCCCTCGTTAAATCCAGTATGGTGGGCTTGAACTGACTTTATGTATAATGGAGATAGCTGTATGTGGTACGAGCTCCTGACTGGGGTCACCACCTGCGCCCACAAAGCTGAGTAGCTGGTGACTTCTTACTGATCTTTTCGCATTAATAGAATAATGGGGAACAGATGGCGTGCTAGGAGGAGTGCTTTTTCTTAGAGGCTTTGAGGGCCTATTATGGGTTGAACTGTGTCCCCCTCACTCTCCCCCCCAATTTATATTTGCAGTCCTAACCTCCAGGACCACAGAATGTGAGCTTATTTGGATATAGGGTCATTGCAGATGTAATTAAAGATGACTTCATACTGGGATGAACTAATCCTATATGACTGGTGCCCTTATAAAAAAGGGGAGTTCTGGACACGGACAAACACACAGGGAGAACGGCATGAGAGCACAAAGGTGGAAATGGGGGCGGTGCTCCTATGATCCACGGAACACTGAAGATTGCCAGAGACCGCCAGAAGCTAGGAGAGATTCTCCTCCACAGCCTCAGAAGAAACCAACCCTGCTGATGCCTTGATCTTGAACTTCCAGCCCCCAGGGCTGGGGAGACAGCTGAACCAGTGCTGGGTAAGCCAGCCAGTCTCCAGTTCAGGGTCACAGCAGCCCTGGCGAATGCAAACAGGGCCAGCCCATGGAGAGGTGGTGACTTCCCAACCCCGGAGAGAAACGAGAGTCACTCATATGCTTCGGTTACAGTTTCTATCAGAGTGTGGGGTCGGACGGAAGGCAGAGAGTCAGGAAACAGAAGGAAGACAAGCAGTACAGACAAGCAGACAGAGGTCTGAAGAATGTGAGTGCTTATTATGTGAAGGGCCTGGCTCACTGGGTGTTTTAGGTGAAGCAGTTTGCCCCTGGGGGTTGGAAATCTGTTTTCCTCAAGAGTACAAGGTGATGGTTTATTAAAAAACTGCCTGCCTACAAGTGTCAATTTCACCATCTAGAACAGTGCTGTCTGATAGAGCGCTCTGCACTGACTATGTTGTAGATCCACACTCACGAACACGGTAGCCACTTGCTCCCTGTGGCTTTTTAACACTTGAAACCTGGCTGGTGTAGCAAAGGAACTTAGTTTTAAATTCTGTTTAATTTTAAGTTAAATTACCACTGTGGCTGGCAGCCGTTGCATCGGACAGTGTGGAAGTGTGGATCTAGAACAGAAGCAGAGCATTGCCAGAGGAACCCGAGAAGAAACAGCCTCAGCAAGGCTCCAGGGAAGGATGGGCCAACTGATCACCCTTACGTGTGGTCTTGTCCTCAGCTGACGGGGCTCTGGTGTGAGAGAAAGTGAAGAACACGGCAGAATCTTCTAGATGCTTTACTGAAAAGATGCTTAATACAGGGCTTTGTTTGATGTTACTCCTCAGAGCCCAGATACGATATTTAGTGCTGGGGCGGCGGGTGCAGATTAACAATGTGGGAAGGACATGGGGAAGCTGGGTCTGTGGTCTAGGTAGACTGAGCTTGTTTTCAGGCCGTGTGTGTGGGCCCTGAGGTGCCCCGAGACCAGTAGTCCCAGTGTCAGGACTGCAGTGATTTCCAGATGAGACTACCTCCTCCTGAGGCAGGGGGGCCTCCCTTGGAGTCTTTGGTATTAGACTGGTTGGCTGCAGAGGCCCAGTACAAGGTCCTAGGGCCCCCTCGCCCCACCCCTGCATTGGCAGCCCCCGCACAGGATGTGTGACCCCAGGGTGCTGTTGTGGAGGGAATGCACAGGGGATATTTTGGGATCAAAAAGGGAACCCCAATCCACTCATTATTAGGAGAAAAAGAGCTCACCCCCTGAATGTTTCCGGCCAGCCCTGGACAAATGACTTGTCATTGTGTCACCACTGGCTTTGGCTCAGTGCCCAGTATAGTTTAAAAATCGCTTCTTTTTCCAACTCTATGTAGTTATCATTTTGATTTCACAGAGAAGTAAGGGTCCATCAGTCTTGGATTTTTCTAACCCCTGAGACAAATGATGGGTGCATGCAGAGATAGTGTGTGGCAGGACAGTGCCTGCCTCTCCCCAAACTCCCCCTTCACTCTGGGGGACTGGTCTCAGAGCATGGCAGGGGGAGTGATGGAAGGAAGGGGCGTTATGCTTGACTGAATGGGGAGCAGGTGGATGTTCAGCGGGAATTTCTGGGTCTTGGAGGGTAGGGGTTTCGTTTGAGCAGAAGCTGAGGAAAAACTTCTCGTCAGCCTTCAGCACGTTTGGCAGCTGGGGTCACGTGCCCAGGACGTGGGGGACATCAGTAAGCAATGAAGGCTAGTAGCACTTATGCCCGTACGGTGCCCCCAATGGACTAGCCCACTTGAGCACCTGCTGTCTCTTCTCCAAGAACTTGCAAACTCATTGTAGCCAGAATTAGACAAAGCAACGAAAGATACCAAGTGATGCAAGGTAATTTGCGATGAGCCCCATCAAGAGAAAACCCTGAGGGTCCCAAGTGACCAGGGATGCCTTATTGGATCTGGTTTTTGAAGGATGGCCTTGATTTGGATGGGCACCCAGGAGCCCAGGGCTGCTCCAGGCAGTGGTGCCCAAGGCACAGCTGGGGGACTGTGGGTGTCTTGGTGAGACCAGAGCAAGTGACAGGTCACAGGTTTTTCCATTTGAACGTACTTACTTGACTGTCGTTGCCATTGGCAGATGGAGAGTTCAGAGGGACTACCCTGAAATCATTAATAATTTGCAGATGTAGTCCGTAGCCGTGGTGTGTCGGTGTGCCTCTCCGTTCCAGCAGGAGCGGCTTGCGGCCTCATCTGCTCTGCTCTTCCTGGCTCTTTTATTTAATAACCTCTCCATCACCTATTCATGTGAGGTCATTCATCTCTTCTTTTTCTGTGTGTAAATAGTCTTGGCTGCTACTTACTGTGAAGGACTTGACTGGTTCGTGGGCGGGATCGACCTCAGTGCGGCAAACGCACGGAGTCTAGGACACAGCCCGACGCGCATGCGCACAGGAAGCGGACTCCGGCCCTGGAGGGCAGGAGGAGTTAGGAAGGGAGGAGGGGAAGGACGGGATGGGTGAGCTGGGTGCTTCACCCCTGCCGCTGCGGGGATGCCAGGACAGTATAGTTGCCCGAGACAGGGATACAAGAGAAGAGTCCGTCTGTGGGGTGAGAATAGAGTAATGACCTTGATTTGGGACATTTTAAGTAGGAGACAGGACATCCAGGTGGAAACATTTAGGAGGCAGTTTGGGAATACTCAGGGCCCCATAATACAGTGGGCGTTCGTGTGGCTCCAGCTCTCCTCGCCTTACCTTGGTAGGTGGCTCCCCTTAGAGTCACTGCAGATTGACGGGGGAACATTGCGCGTCTCCCGCGCCTTTATCCTCACACTTGAATGCTAAATCCAGAACTCCCCATTCCTGCCAAGTAGTTCAAAAGCTCGAGGGATCCTTGGAACAGTTGCACCCTGGTGGGACTTTTCAGAGCACTCCTGGGGTTGGGAGAGAAATTTCAGGGTAACTGCAGAATAGTGTGAGCCATAACCGGCCTGAGTGATCTTCTGGCTGGGTCTGGATGTGAGGCGGGCGTGTTTGAAGGCCGCCGAGTACCTGTGGACCCGCGCGCCCCAACTGGGTGAACTCCGTCTACCTTTTGATTCCTGACTAATCGCAGTGAACAATACACCAGCTTGTCTCCTGTAAGACGAGAGGGGTGCACGTTCCCACCAGCCTTGCTGCCTTGGTCGGACAGGTCAGTGGACTGCCTTGAAGCTCTGCTCATTCATCTGTAAATTGAAGGGATTTGGCGAGGTGCCCTTTAACACGACTTCCCACACTCGTGCTTTATGTCGGTCAGTGCCTGCCTTTGTCCAGGGAGTGCTATTTTTTTCCATAGGAACCGTTCTGCAGTTGCCACTTAGCTGATCACCTTGGTGAGAGGCAGCGGGCAGAGGTGGTCAGAACGTGGCCTTTGGAGGCAGTGACCCAAGCTTAAAACCCCTCTGTCACACAGCTGGCTGTGCCACTCTCGGCGACTCCCATTCCTTGCCAGTCCTCAAGTTTTCTCGCTGGTAAAAGAGGGATGATAATACCCCTTTCAGGGTCATTGGGTCATACTCTGCGTCAAGGGCCTGTGCCTGTGCCCTGTTTTCAACAGTTTTGTTGAGATATTAGTCATATGCCATAAGGTCACCCCTTTTGAAATGTCTTGATTTGTACCCTGAACTCATTGGGTTTTAGTATATTCCCAAAGTTGTGCATTGGTCACGTCTACCTAATCCCAGAATATTCTCCCCACCCCAGAAAGAAAGTCTATACCCATTAGCAGTCCCTCCCCATCCTCCCTCCCCTTACCTAGTCCCTGGTAACCACTCACTCTCTTGTCTCTGTGGACTTGCCTGTCCTGGACATTCTGTATAAATGGAATCATATAATAGATGGTCTTTTATGTCCGGCTTTTACTTGGTGTAATGTTTTCCCACTTTTTTCCTGTGATCAGCACTTCGTTCCTTTTTACGGCCAAGTAGTACTCCACTGTAATGGATATACCACATTTTGTCTCTTCGTTCGTCACTTGATGGGCATTTGGGCTGTTTCCACTTTCTGGCTGTTACGAATAATCCTGTGAACACTTGTGTACAAGTTTCTGTATGGACATATGTTTCCAGTTCTCTTGGTACCTCATTGTAGTTTTGATTTGCATTTTTCTAACAGCTAATAATGATGAGCATTTTTCATGTGCTTGTTGGTATGTGTATTTAGAGAAAGGTCTATTCAAATTCTTTGCCCACTTTTTAAAAATGGGTTATTTGTCTTTTTATTGTTGAGCTCTGAGAGCTCTGAATGTATTCTGGGTACGATGCCTGACATGCACTTTTAAATAGGCATGCAGTCATTGTCACTTCCTCTCTCCAGGCTTCTCACAGAAGCCTGTAACCTATGAGATGACATTTAGAACTAATTGCTCAGATGCTGAAGCCCCAGTATCCTGAGTCTAAACCCCACCATTTTGTCTTCACCAGAGCTCTTCTTAGCATCGAGCCAGTCTGATGAGCCGTTCTGATCCCGGAGCCCAAATCCGGAACCTGGAACAGCCGGGGGTAGCTAGGGTCTGGAAATGAGCTCTGGGTGAATCTATGGGGATAGTGGCTATTTCTATCTCTAACTCTTGGGCTTTTTTTTCTAGATGGAGGCCTTAGGGGGGTAATTGTGCAGTGTTTTTTTGTTGCTTTTTGGGGTTTTTTGTTTGTTTGGTGTGTGTGTGTGTGTGTGTGTGTGTTTTGTTTGGTTTCTTGCTGCTACTGTACCAGGTTATCCTCCGTTCTGTGCCGTGGGCATCTGTGAAGTGGGGGCTGAGGACCACGTGGAGCTGTATCTGAGAACATTATTAGCCTCTTCCCACAGTGCCACCACCAAGATGAGTAGCATATTTTCCAAGAGTGATCTGGCAATTTTAAGTCATATATAAAAATGTCCCGAGGAAAATCATGGGTCTGCTATAATAAGGAGTTTTATGGGAAACCTTTGAAGACTAGAAATCGTTCTCTGTTCTGAGAACTGTACTTGGTGTCTCAAGACATATTCTAGACTTTGCTGCCCCTTCACATTTGTACCTATCATCCTCCTTCTCCATCCCTCCAGCCTGGCCTGTATAACCATCCCTCAACGCCCAGTAGGGTCTCTTCAGTTAGGACCCTCTCTTCCTGCGCTCCAGGGAGAACGGTGCCTGCCAAGCAGTGAAGGCCTGGACCACACCCCCTCCCCTGCTCCCACCCGAGAGAGCCATCTCCACCAATCTGTGAAACTGCCAACCCACAGATTTGCCCTAAAGACTCAGGTATGGCTTCAAAGGGTCACGGACAGACGATATTGATCCCTCCTCTTAAGTCCGTCAAGACAGGTTGAAATCTCTTTAATGCCCAGAAAATTTGCTTTGGGGGAACAAAGCCAGCCCAGTTGCATTTGGATGTTGCTTACTTACATTAAAAAGTCAGAAAGGGATGGGAGGTACCTCTTGGTATGCTCGTCCTTTATAGGAACGACTGTCCACAGGGGGCTGTCTCTGGCTCCTTTGCTCCTCTGAACATTTATTTGGACCTGCCTCTACCTGGCCACCCTCCTGATGATTTCACAGAGAAGCGAAAGCACACCCTGCCCTCAAAAAGTGTGCCATCTAGTTGGAAGGAGATGAATCAGATAATTACTCACTGTTAGAGCTGGGAGGGTCCTTGGGGATTATCCAGTTCAGTATTTGCTAATCTCCTTTCTTGACCAAGAATACTTTGTGTGGAGAAAAAACCTGTTTTCCTTTGGTAAAGACATTTGGGTCACAGAGTATGTTGTGTGGCCCCCTCCTGGAGATGCACAGTGCTCACTAGTGGATTAAAGGCTCTGAGGAGTCCTGCAGTAAAGCAGCTCAGTTGGATTGGGCCCAGCATTTCTTCAACTCTTTGAATCTCATTTTTTTCTTCTTTTTCCATAATAAGTATTAATAGCTCACAGGACACTGCGCATACTTCGGGAAACATTGTGTCTTTCACAGACAAGGAAACCTGTGTTCAGAAATACTAAGTGACTCGCTCAAAGTCAACAACACAGAGCCAGACTTGAAACCAAGTTTTCTAACTCTTGATCCATTGCTCTTTTTACAATTAATAATCTTGTCATGCTTGAACGAGGGTGTGTGGCATTGGAAATGTCATTTATACTACTAAGGACAAAAAGGCAGGCTTCAGAGTAACACTGAGGTGCATAGGAACCCGGTTCGCCATTTGACTAGCATGTGACCGTGGGCGGCGGAGCCTGTTTGTCTCTCCGAGTGTCTTGCTTCTTCTGTAATGTGCGGATAACAGTAATGACCTCGAAGGGCAGTTGTGGGGAATTAGTTGAGACAGTAAGCATGAAGATCAAGTCTGTGTTTCTTTGCCTGCTCTCAGCAGCGCAGGCTCTGCTGGGCCCCGTTACCTATGACTTTTGTAAGGCTGAACATATTAGACATCAAGAGTGAATACAGATCACAACTGATATTTATTGAATGATGGCAGGAAGAATGAATGAGCAGGAGTTAGGAGTAATTACTTGGGAACATTCAGAGCTATAGGGAACCGCTGTTCGTGGAACCGAGGAAGAAATGATGGAGAGATGGGCTAGATTGTGTATAGATCAACGGGGGCCCTGGGGACAGGCTGTGGCCAAGGTAGGACATATCCAGCATCTCAGGCTGGCTGCCTTCCTTTTCTCCACCCCCACGACACAAAGCCGTGGCCTTGGTCTCGTTATGAAACCAGCAGCCATTGGCCTTTGGAATAGAATTTATTTTAAAAGGTTTGGCAACAGAGTTGGTCCTGAGGTGGGAACAGTGACGGACGGTGGACCACGGCAAATGGACGGACAGTGCAGAGCACAGGGCTCCCTCTGGCTCCTGGGGGCTCCCCCAGTTCTCACGGGAGCAGAGTGGGGAGCTGGCCATTCCAGGACATCTCTCTTTCCCTTCTCCATAGAAATCATCCCTGCCTCCCCAGCCCATCTTCCCAGCCTCAAAACTTGCTTAGGTAGCTTTGGAATTCGGGCTTCCGCCTAGCGGTTCGGTCCGGCGCCCCAACATGAAGCTCAGGCGTCTGCTCACCGCCAGCTCGGAGGGGCCACGTGCCCAGTGGGGTATCCCAGTTGCATCAGGACTGGGCCTGGCTGCCTTCCTGGGCTCCCATCTCGGGGGACTGGTCCCTGCCCTCGTTCTGGGAGGTCCCAGGGCTAACAGGCGGCAGACCCCGAAGGGCTGGCCTTTTCGACGTCTGGATTTCTCATGGCCCTTGCCCCCGGCTCCAGGCCCCCACCCTGCCGCGGTGTCGCCAGGCGGTTCTAGGAGCACCGTCTGGGGGTAAATAACTCCCCCCGAGGCTCCAGCCGGGAGCACCAACAGCTTTGCCACGGCGAGGGGACAGCCAGCGAGCACCAGCTCGCCCCCCGCCGCAGCTGCCCCCGCACAGAGAGCCTCTTCATTGGCGGCCGTGCCAGGTGCCGGCTCCTGCTCAGCGCCGGGATGACCGAGGCTGCGGCTGGTGGCCAGCAAGGCCCAGCTTCCCTCGCTTATGTCCCGTGAGTCCAGCAGAGCCTGCCTCCTGCTTCGGATGCAGACTGTGGTAGCCCACAGCTGACAGGAGGGCGGCCGTGTCTGTGGAGCGGCCATCTGCGGGCTTTCATGGGGACCGCTGTGTGGCACAGCTCCTGGGGACGTTGGGATGCTGCGTCAGAGGCCAGGGTGGCGGCTTCTCCAGCGGTCAAGCCTGGAGGGGCCACAGGACCCAGCAGCTCCACTGGGAGCTTATGCCCCGGCGAGCGGCAGACGTCGTCCCCGCAGACTCCGGTCCACGGGCTCACAGCGCTGTGCACGGCCGCAGCCCAGGTGGCCTTCAGCTGAGGGGCGGGTGAACGAACGAGCCCTGTCCACTCGGAATATTATTTGGCAATAAAAAGGCAGGCAGTGCTGACTCATGCGGTGACACAGGTGAACCCTGAAAAAATTATGTTAAGTGAGAGAAAACAGACACAATATGCCACTTGTCGTGCAGTACCATTTGTATGAAATGTCCCAAATAGGCCAGTCCATGGAGACGGAGAGCAGGGGAGAGCTTGCCAGGGGATTGGCAGTGGGGGAGAGCGGGGAGCGGCTGCTAACGGGCAGGGGGTCCGGCGTGAGAACGTCTGGCGTTGGGTAGTGACGGCGGTCACACACCGAAGGCGCTTAAAACCACTGAGCTGTGCGTCTTCAGAGGGTGACTTTTATGGGATGTGAATTTTATGTCGACAAAGCTATTAGGTGAGCTAATAGGTCTGTGGTCAGGTCCTTTGTGAACCTGTGCAGGCTAAGGGTCGTGCGGAAGGAGGTGGGAAGGCCCCCAGCAGGGGAGGAGCAGCACTGATCTTGCGGCTGGAAAGCGGCGCAGGTGATGGGTTTGGATGACACATTGGGGACACACTGAGTTTTCTGTGGGATGTACTGTGTTTGCTCAGAATTTCAGGATGCTTTGAACTTCCTCGCCCCAAGTAAGTTCTGGCTGGATCCTGTTAGATTTCATTGATTAATAAATGTTCACCCTCATACATTGAAAAATGTATATTTTGTCGGGAAATAATTGTAAGCTTACTGAAAATGTGCAAAAACAAAAACTTAGAAAGACTAGCCCCATACCGTTAGCCAGACCCACCAGTTATGATTTTACCCCATTGCTGCTTGCAGGGATGCACACTCCCTCGCTCTCTTTGATGTTGCGCGTGTGTGTGTGTGTGTGTGTGTGTGTGTACATACGCATCTCTATTTTCATATACATGTATTTGCAGGGAATGATTTGAAGGTACATTCAAGGTGTCGTGGCCCTTTATTTCTGCACCATCAAATACACGAGCCACAGGCCACACGTGGCTGTTTAAATTAGGATGAAATAAAAAGTAAAAGTCGGTTCCCAACCACGCCGGCCACATTTTCATTGCTCAGCATCTCCCTGAGGCTAGTGGCCCCTGCCGGGCAGCAGAGGTCAGAGAGCCTTGCCGGTATGACAGAGTTCTGGCATGTGGTGCCGCTTTCCCCCGAGCATCCTGCGTGTTTCCTGAGAGCGGGGTGCCCTCTCTGCAGTGCGGCGCAGTCACCGTTAGAGAACGTGACACTGATGCAAGAGCTTGTATCTAACAGCTTGTATCCCAGTTCTGTCAACTGACCCAGTCATGTTCTCATTCCTCTTCAAATGAGGTCTTTGGTCCCGTCTGTGGCCCCAATCTGTGTGGCTTGTGCCCAGGGGCAGCGTCTGAGCCAATGTGGGCGATCCTTCTCCAGGGCCCTTCTTGCCGCAGACTTGATGCACGTGCTGGGGCCAGCTTGCATCGCCCCGGCTCAGAATTCCTTCGGTGTCTGTCACTGGTTAACTCACAGTGCCGTTTCCCTCTCCTTCTGCACCGACAGTCAGTCTCCGAGCAGGTGGGGCTGTCTCTTAGGTCGGCAGGAAAGGTTTCCTGTGAGTAAAAGGAAAGCGGCCTGCCAGCAGGCACTGTTTTTCTTTGTTCTGATAACTTTTCCCCAAATTTCAGCCTGCATCTAAAAAGAGGCTTGTCTTGCTCCTCGTTTGTTTTCTGTTTTATGGCTGAGCTGTGATCCCACAGCTCTGAGTCACTTGTTGGGGCCCAGGACCAAGGGGGCATGGAGGAGCTTCCTGCCCCCAAGTCCTTGTGCACGGAGGCCAGTTCTGTAGGCCCAGCGCTGCCCCTCACACATTCCGAGCGCTGCCCACCATGACCTTGGCCATCGGCGCCTCGCTTACCTCCAGGCGTGGCGAGAGGCTGACTCTTGATGATTCTCGTCTGTGCTCTGGGTGAGGAGTGGGGGGAAAAGAGCAAATTGCAGAGCGGTTTCTGCTTTGGAACTAACTGGTATTAGAACTTATTCTCTCCAAGAGTCCTGGTGACTTAATGGGATTTTATGGCATGAGTAAGCATGGGAAGTAGGTTCCCGGGCTGCTGACCTCACTTCCATAGAGGGCCCCGCCTCCCCCCCCCCAGTAATTTCTAGCATTTTGTGGGAGTAAGAGCTGGGGAACGAGAAATCAACCGGTTTATTCTTCTGCTTTTCTTGTGTTTGCCCCTTAGAACGTGTTCTCATACTCTCTCCCACCTTTTATTTGGATTCAGCATTTCTTAGAAGAAAAGAACACTTAGCAAGGTAAGAGTCACTGAAGAACGCGGTGGGATTCCTATATGAGCCATATAGTTTGAGCCAAGAAAGAAAAGGGAAAAGGATTCATGCAGAGAGAGTGGAAATGGAGCTGATGGTTCATTTTCTGCTTAACTAAAAAGGAATGAAAAGGGCTTGGCTGGCAGGGTCAAGACCACGAGGCAAGCAGTTGAGAGCCAAGTGGCGCTGGATGGCGGGGAAGTTTCATCCTTCACCACCTTTTGAGAACTGCCATACAGAGGACTTTGAGCACTGGGTCCGCTTGGCACACTTTGCGGTGGGGGGGGGGCAGTAGATGGAGTGTATGTATTTGATGCTAGTGAAAGACTGAGAGCTCTCAGGGCATCTGCCATCAGAAGGAACACGGAAATTTGAATGTTCTCCCTTAATCGCTCGTGTGTAACAAGAGCTGTTCTCATTGGCTAGATGGTTTGATTGACCTGTGTGCTTCTAGAAGCGTTACTGAGTGTTTTCACTCGAGGGCTGTAGGTCCCTGTCACTTCTGGACCCCAGCCTCGGGGTTAAGGTTTTATTAGTTCCCTGCTCATGTCCTCCCAGCTGCAGGGGGAGAGCATCTTCTTGAGACAGTAACTGATCGAGTGTCTAAGAGCAGATTTCATTTTAGATCAGCTCTGGCCTTGGAGATCTGCTCACAGGGAATCTGGGAGGCTGGAGGGGTCACTGCCACAGTGACCTGTGAGCATCCTGGGGATTCAGAGAGCCGCCAGACCTGGCCATGAACCCTGGGTCATGCCTTCTTCGCCACTCCCAACCAGCAAGGGCCCCTGGTTCTGTCACCTGTCACCCCGGCTGGGCAGCATGCCAGATGTCTCTCCTGTCCTCTCCCTTCCCTACCAGTCATCAGGCATTACACTGCTGCTTCAGTCTCTTGTCTGTGGCCTTGGCTTACGTTCCCACCAAGTCATCCTTTTGTTCAGGATCTTACCCCCTCACAGGTGCTTCTCCACCAGGGCGGGCTGGGAGCCTCTCAGCCCGGGGCCACGCAAGGCCGTGTTCCATTCCACCACCCGACTGTTCCTCTCCTCCCCTGCAGACACCGCTCCTGACTCCCCGCGGCCTGCAGGGTGAAACTGAAACCAGACCCGCCTGCAGCTCGTCTTTCCAGACACACGTGCCGCTCCCTGCGGGAGCCCTCACCTGTGTTCAGGCGCCCTGTTCTTCCTCGTGTTCCCTTCAGATAGGGCTGCTCCTGTCAGATCTGAAGTTATCTTATTTTTATATTGTATCTGCAAACCAGTCCAGGTCCTGGGGGAGGTCGATGGCTGGTAAATCTTAAATAAAAATATTTAGTCTTAATCCCTGGCAGAGATGTGTGTCTTCCGACGTGCTGGTCTCACTGCTTCAGATCACCCCTGCTTTGTCTTGGGGTGCTCTGTCCTGGGCTCCGTCCTCCCTCCGAACCCCACGACATATCCTCAGTAACAGTTACGATGGCCCCTGCGGTCAGTTACTTGTTCTCAACATTCCCCGTCTCCTCATGCTGTTCTCCCAGCCCTCGGGGTGCTGCTTGAATGTAGTAGGCTCTCAGGACATTTCTGGATGCCCACCATGGCCTCTCGAACCCTCCACCTGGCAGACCTGGAAGTGTGACTTCATAACTACATCGAGGATTATGAGGTTCTGAAGGACTGACTTGTAGTAACTAATCCTCTAGAAGATTGATTGATTAATCTGGATCGTTACAGAGAGAGGCTAGGCATGCTTAGGTATTTCCTTCTCGGTCAGAGAAGCCTTTCTGGAATCCCAGTAAGACATCAGATTGCTTAGGGAACATAGAATTTGAGCGAAAGGTATTATGTATTTTTACAGGTAACTATAAATTATGAAAATGTTCTCTAGGGATATTTCTCTCCAAAGAGCCTGAATCAGGCCCCTGAAATCAAATACCCTTTCTCTCCCTTAACAATGAAAAATCTCAGACATGTTTATAGTCTTCACAGACGACTGCCACTTACCACTGTAACATCACTCCTCTTTGGTATGTTCAGCACGTTACAGTTCCCAAGTTTATAGATACTCCCCTTAATGACATTTTAGGATGATCACGTTTGAGTCACCAGCATGATAGCACCTTCAATCTTGGTTTTGTAATTCCTGAGCATTCCTTCTTTTGGGATCTGCAGACCTCTGTTCCTAAGTCAGTACAGCACAGCCCCTCCGCTAGGCCGCACCCAGCACTGTGTGTGTCCGCTCTAGGGGTCTTGGTCTAAAACTCCCTATAAGTAAGGAGTCCAGAACAGTGTCTATCCATCCATTAGTGAATCAGTGGTACCCTGGGTGTGGCAGCCAAAGCTATTTTTAAGCCCATTGCTGACTTCAGTGATAAAGAGGGTACAGAATGTGCCTTGCCAGGCTTGTGAGCTCGTCATGAGTAATACCCATGATCATCATGATGTCAGAATTTGAGTATTCTTTACCAAGAACATAAGCATTGCATCATGCAATGAGGGGCAGGGCATAAGACGTGCTTTTCCCAGGAGAAAGGCCGCAGAGGGCATAAGTGATGCTCCTGGTAGGGCACACAAGCCTGAGTGTGGCCACGTGGAGCTCCCGTGGCCTGTGTGAAGAGCAGCTGCCCGTTTCGGGCACTAGGATGTCATTTGTCTCCAAGGCCTGTGGGACGGAGGGTCCTGTAGCATCCCCTGGTTTGGGAAATTACTGGGTGGGGGTTAGTGGGTGCACACCCGAAATCACTAACGGCTTTGAGGATCGTAGCTGTTCCACAAAGCTTTTCCGCAGGGCACAGAAGTGATGCCTGAATGTGGAAAGTCGGGATTGAACCACTTAGGACTTTTAAAGCCATCTCGAAAAACACGTGCTCTGCTTTTGATGGGTGAGCGTGATCAGCATCAAAATATATTTGCACTCAACCTCACTGATTCAGACTCGTTTGGGACAGCAGCCTTAAGGAGGATTACGATGCTCACTGGGATGGGCTGCATTCTGCTGCGGCCACGAACAGCCCCGCTTCTCAGGGACTCCCAACATGAGGCGTGTTTCACTACCGGGCTGCTGGTACGCCTCGTGGGGGCTTGGCTGGGGTCCCTGCCCCTCATCCTTGCCCATTTCTCCGTCCTCAGGCTACGGACCTTCCGCCCGGGTCATCGTGGGCAGATCACACGCAGGCTCTGCAGAGCTTCTGCCCAGAAACGACACTTGACACGCACTTTGCACTGGCCGAAGTTAACCATGAGGCCAAGGCTAGCTCTTAAGTTCTGTGGCTTGGGGTATCTGAGTCATGGCAGGGGCTTTCAAATTGAAGGGCTCAGGACACTTTATGGGCAAACAGAAGAAAATGTTGGAAAAACATACATTTTTACCTCATCCTTTAAAATTTTCTATTTTTGTGCTTTTAGTAAGCATATTATGGTAGTAAAATAGCATGTCTATAATTTATTAAAAGTAAATATCTCCTATATTAGAAGTGTTCAGTTCTAGACACTGGGTCCCATCACCTTGCACCCATCTGAATCGCTACCTTCAAAAAGACAACAGGTGCTGGCAGGGGATGTGGCGAGATGGGAGCCCTCGTGCACTCCTGGGGAGAATGTGAATTTAGGTGCAGCCACAATGGAAGCATTATGAATGGTCCTCAAAAAATTAAAAATACAGCCACCATATGACCCAACAGTTCCACTACTAGGTAGTCTCTCCAAAGAAAATCAAAGAATATATGCACCCCTGTGTTCGTTGCAGCATTATTTACAAGAGCCAAGATACAGAAACAACCCAAGTGTCCATCAGATGGTGAATGGATAAAGAAGACATGAGACACACACACACAGGACTACTACTCAGCCATAAAAAAAGAATGAATCTTGTCACTTGTTACAACATGAATGGACCTTGAGGGCATTATACTAAGTGAAATAAGTCAAACAGAGAAAGACAAATACCCCATGAGTTCACTTATATTTGGAACCTAAAATACAAAAACCAACCAGTCAAAACAAAACCGAGACTCACAGATACAGAGAACAGATTGGCTTTTGTCAGAGGGGAGGGAGATGGGATTGGTGAGGGGGATTAAGAGCTACAAACTTCTAGTTATAAAATGAGACATGGGCGTATAATGTATGGCTTGGGAAGATGGTCGGTAATACTGTATTAACACTAAGGTGACAGGCTAAGGTGACAGACAGTAACTAGACTCGCTGGGGGTCATTTCCCAATGTATGCAAATTCGTGTTCTGTACAAGACATGAATATTGCCTTTCAGTTGTACCTCAGTAAATTAAAAAAAGAAAAGGAACTGCATCCTGGTTATGACCAGGGTTAGAACCTTTTTTTTTTTTTTTTAGATTTTATTTATTTATTTGAGAAAGAGAGACAGTGAGTGAGCATGAGCAGGGGGAGGGGCAGAGGGAGAGGGAGAAGCAGGCTCCCTGCTGAGCAGGGAGCCTGACGTGGGGCTCAATCCCAGGACCCTGAGATCATACCTGAGCCAAAGGCAGATGCTTAACCAGCTGAGCCACTGAGGTGCCCCGGGGTAGAACTTCTGTAAAAAACATTTTTAGGTAAAGTGGGTAAAATACAGGCTCCATGTCTGTATCTTCTCAAGCTTCTGAAGTTTCCCGGGCGTCCTCTATGGGAGTCACTGGAAGTTGCTTTCTTCTTGACCAAACCTGCCTTTCCTCCTGGAATTGCATTTGAGATGATACCAGATGAGTCCCATTTCGCTGTTTTCCTTTGTCCGTTGGAAAATAGCATACTGGACCTGTTGTATGGGGCGGGCACTGTGCTGAGTACTGGGAGCACCGGTTTTCCGAGGCGCGTTGTATGTTAGGCCTTGGAGAACCAGCTGACTCTCTGTCCTCCCCTTCCACGGAACACTTCGTCAGGGCTTGCTTCCCGCCAGGCACTGTTCTGAGCACTTTGAGTATGCTCACTCCCCTAACTGTCTCCAGGACCTCCTGAGAAACTGTTACTGCCTCCATTTCACAGATGAAGACACTGAGGCATAAAGAGGCTGTGTAGCATGCTGAGGCTGCACAGCCAGCAAGGGGCAGAGCCCCGGCTGCTGGGAACCCATCGACCATCTGGAATGAGCTCCTGGAGCACAGACCAGCAGTAACCCCCTGCCAGCAGGTGCCTCCCTGCATTAGAAGGCAGGACACAGACAGGCTCTCCTGACTGTTGGCCATGCTGAGGGCTCCCCCGGGGCAAGAGCCCACACGGTCAGATCGGGTGCCTTTGCTCCGTGCGGCATGTGGGTGGCCCAGCGCTGCGGTCTTTGGCTGGTGACCACACCAGAACCGGTTGGGTGACCATGACTCAGAGCATAGAAACATCCTTGCAGCACAACAAGGAGCCTGCTTTAACCTGCGCAGCATAGACCCGGCCCCTGGCTGCCCCGCCAAGGGAGCCCTCCACCAGCTTGACACCCACGTGTCCCCACAGGAACACCTGCTGGGATGACGTGAAGAAGACCGTGTCGCGTCGATGTGGTTCTCACGTACAGAGCACATGGTCGTGCTACTCTGTGACTCCCCGCGAGCTCTCGGTACGCTCGCGCTTGCCCAGCATGTTCTCACTGTCCTACTGTCTGTCATTTCTCCTTTTCCCTCCCGCTCCCTTCCTCCCAGCGTCCCCCGCCTGTTTTCCACCCATCTCTCGTACTTTTCTTCCTTGGTGTCTCCCCCCCTCCCCTCCTCTTTCCAGCCGTGGGAGCAGCACTTCCTCTCCCTTCCCCGGAACGATCTCTAATTGCGTTTTGTCAGATGTCAGCGACGGAGGGGCATGAAGAGCCTCACCAGCAAACAGAGGAGCCGCGGCGTAGTTACTGTTGGGAGTAGCTGTCTGCGGCAGGGCACGGGGCGGTGGTTTCCGTGTCCTCAGAAGAGGGCGGGCCGGATCCCCAGTTTGCACAGGACCCGAGGGAGAGGCCTGCGTGCGCTTGGCATCGGAGGTGTCCCCGTCCGCGTGACTTCCTCCACCAAGTTCTCTTTGAGGGGAGATAACAGCCTAGGAGAGAGAGGCTCGAAGACATACATAAACATGAGGCCGGGAGGCAGCGGACAAGGTGTTGCTGGGGAGCAGTTTGCCGATGGCGGGCCTTTGTCCTGCTTGCTTTGTAGCGCGGCACGCAGTTGTGGCTGGAACGGGGCAGGTCTGGGGAACCGCCGGCCCGGCCCCTCCACTGCTGATGCACGGCTGCTGAGCACACTGCGAACTTTCGCAGGCTTTCGGTGCCAAGTTCTGTAGTTTTGAAGTCAGAACGTGGGTCCCGATGAGCAAATGTATTTGCGTACGAAGAGGAGGTGTTTTGTACCCTGGCGGGAACGATAACTAAAACAAGGGGGTAAAGCCCGGGAGGCTTCTAGTGCTTTTCAAGCTGGAGGAGGCAGAGGCGGACCCTGAGGGAGTCCTCCAGCGTGACCCTGCAGTTGTTAGGGATACTATGTCACAAGTTGCAGACACACACGTTTTTTCACGGAAATACGTCCCAAATGGTATGACAGAGTGTATTAGGTTCCTAGCGTCACCGTCATAGTAAAGTACCCCAAACTGGCTTAAAACAAGACCAGTTTATTCTCTCGTAGTTCTGGAGGCCAGAGGTCTGGAATCAAGGTGTCAGCAGGGCCAGGCTCCCACTGAGACCCTGGATGGGGCCTGCCTTGCCTCTTCCTAGCCTCCGATGGCTCCCGGAGGCCCTCGGCAGGCCTCGGCTCATGGCTGCTCCTCACTGACCTCTGCCTCTGTCGCCATGTGGAATTCTCCGTGTGTCTGTATCTTTCCTCCTCTTCTTGTAAGGACACCGGTCATGCTGGATTAGGAGTCACCTTAATGGCCTCATCTTACCTCAGTCACATCCGCAAATACCCTGTTTCTAAAGGAGGACACATGTGCAGGTGTAGGGGTTAGGACTCAGGCACATCTTTTGAGGGGACACATGGTAATAGAATTACATAGAGGAATGGAACTTACATACTTTCTTGGTATAGAAGAGAATTGGCAGTGGCACAGTATTAGAATACCAAACGGAGAAGAGTAAAGTAGGTTTCCAGTGCTGATTTCTCAGCCTGCCAAGCAGTTCTGGAGGTGAACCTACGTAAGCTCAAAAAGACAAATCCATTGTGGGCTGGGCATGGAATGAGTAAGGGTTAAGTAAGTAAAACACTTGATTTTACTTTGCAACATGATACCAAACATTGAAGAATAACTTACTCTATTTTGCATAAAAGAGTAAAAAGCCTGCCAGATTTTTGGTCTTGAATTAGACTTTATAAGACATTTCTAAAAAGATCGAGAAGTTGATGGGATGCCTGGGTGACTCAGTTAAGCATCTGACTTCAGCTCAGGTCATGATCTCAGGGTCCTGGGATCGAGCCCCACGTCACGCTGCACACTGAGGGGAGTCTGCTTGTCTCTCTCCCTCTCCCTCTGCCCCTACCCCCTATTCATGCTCTCTCTCCCTGTCTCTCTCTCAAATAAATCTTTAAAAAAGAAAAATTGAATGGGAGGCTCCCATAGCATTGCCAGACATATACCTAGCCTCCCCAGTACCTGCTCTAGCTCTGGCTGACTCGTTTCTTGAGGCGGTCAGTCATGATTTTGGAACAGTAGTGAAGGGAGAGGGATGCCAGTGAGAGGGAGTGGCAGAAGGATTCAGGGACAAAGCTTTTGCAAAGATCTGTGACACAAGCACCTGCAAATTAATACTTTAGAACGTTCAAGAACAAAAGGAGTATCCTTGTAGATCTTTGAAAAGTGTGTATTTGAACAGCTTTCATCTGTGTTGAAACCAGAAGTCTAGCTGATTGTGCTTGTATACTTTATGGATATTTACCCTTTTAATCCTACCAAGTTTGTTTAGAGGGGTTATTTTTTTGAGATCCTCAGTTGGAAGGAAAAATGCAAAGTTGAGAAATGTAACAGCCTCTACAGGGTCTGCACTGAAAGGACAGTGTGGGGGCGCCTGGGTGGCTCACTCGGTTAAGCGTCTGACTCTTGATTTCGGCTCAGGTCATGACCTACGGGCTGTGGGATAGAGCCCCTTGTTGGGCTCTGCGCTCAGTGAGGAGCCTGCTTGTCCTTCTTCCTCTGCATGTGCTCTGTCTCTCTCTCGCTCAAATAAATAAATAAAATCTATAAAGAAAAATTTAAAAAAAGACAGTATGGATTGCAGAAGAGAATTAGTGCATGTGAGACAAGACTGTCCCAAGGAGGAAGTGGAGAAGGAAACTTCCATCCCATGCCCAGTGCACAGATGATTTCTCTCTTAAGCTTTCTCAGGTCCTACTTCAGAAATGTTTGACCCACCCAGAGTGAGCACTATCAACGCAGATGGCTCTTGCCCACTTTGGTGGTGTTAATGGGTCGCTGCCAATTCTCCTTTACACCGAAACTGACTACAGTTATTCCTCAGTATACATTACAGGTACCTCCCTGTATGGCCTTTTCTAGAAGCACTGCAACTTACACTGAGGCAGAATTTAATTTAAAATAACCACTTTGCTTTTGCTTGTTTCCGTATGTAATGTTTGACTAATTGAAATACCCTTGTAGGTCCTTTGAGGCAAAATATAGGGAAATCACAAAATGAAATGTCTTCTCTCCAAGGAGGGAAGAACAAAGAGAGTTCTTTTGGAATATCCTGACTCTATATCCTGAGAAAATTATACTCTAGTAAAATGCTTTTGGTTAACCCTCCCCTTCCCCGCCCCAAATTCGCTTTATTCCTAACCCCCATTACTGCAGAATAGGACCTCATTTGGAGATAGAATCTTTACAGAGGTAATCAAGTTAGAATAAGGTTGTTGGGGTGGGTTCTAATCCAACATGATTGGTGTCCTTATAAAAAGGGGGAAATTTGCACACACAGATTTGCATAGAGAGAAGAGGGAGTGAAGACACAAAGGAAAAGACAGCTTCCTACAGACCATAGAGAGCCTTCGAACAGATTCTGGGAACAAGTCCTCAGAAGCAACCAAACCTGCCAACACTTTGATCTTGACTTGCAGCCTTGATCTGGAATTTCTGTTGCTTAACCTACCCAGTCTGTGGTCCCATGTTCTAGCAGCCCTAGAAAACTAATACTCTTAGCGTAGAAGTTTAGGTTTTTTAAAACAATTCAGAGTTAATGCAACTATGGTTTTTAAAAAGGAGTTTGTGAGTTACTTTGTTTTTCCTTTCATTGATGCCACCAGTTTCCTAGAGAAAGAAACTGAAAAGCACGTGTGTCTTCCCTTCAATTGCACTACTAAGTTATTTATCAGAAGGATACAAAGATAGTGATTTGAAGGGGCATCTGTTTATACCAGCAATTTCCACAATAGCCAGACTATAGAAAGAGCCCAGATGTCCATCAACAAATGAATGGATCAAGAAGATGTGGTGTATATATACACGTATACTTTTATACAATGGAATATTACTCGGCCATAAAAAGAATGAAATCTTGCCATCTTCAGTGATATGGATGGAACTAGAGGGTATTGTGCTAAGCAAAATAAGTCAGAGAAAGACAAATAACATGATTTCACTCATATGTGGAATTTAAGAAACAAAGCAGATAAACTTCAACGGGGAAGGGAAGATAAAATAAGATAAAAGCAGAGGGAAGCAAACCATAAGAAACTCTTAATTACAGTGAAGAAACTGAGGGTTTTTGGAGCGGTGGTGGGTGAGGGATGGGGTAACTGGGTGATGGGCATTAAGGAGGGCATGTGATATGATGAGCACTGGCTGTTCTATGCAGCTGATGAAATCACTGAACTCTACCCTCTGAAACTAATGATCAGTATGTGTTAACTAAATTGAATTTAAATAAAAAAAATTTAAAAGCATGTAGGTCTTATACTGGATTGGTGACTTTCAGATTGGCGACTTTCAGATTGGCAGATTGGTAACACGACCTCAGTACAGTCCCTTTGTGGATCCCATGTACTTAACCACTGCAGTGAAAGGCTGGTTTATCCACAGTGGTTTATGGCTTAGTTAAGGCAATGTGGCAGAGTCATGGAAAAGGTGAATTTGAGAGACGCTCATAACTATTATAGGTGAGGTTAGCAACTTTTCAGAAAGAGAAGTCAGTCTGAACACGAGAGGAGCTGATTTCGACACACAATGAGCCAGTAGGTAGGTAGATTTTGAAAGTCCTGAAGAGAATCACATTTCTTGGAAAAGCCAGGAGATAACATGGTACATTTGGTTCTCTTCCCAGGAGAGCACCCCTTCTTTTTCTCCTCTTGACCCTGTGGAAAAAAAGGTCTGTTGGCTTATTTCTGGCCAGGCCCAATAGCTCTTTCTCTGTTTTCATTCTCCGGGATCAATCCTTTAATTGTGTTTATCATCATTTTATCCTTGACTTTTCCCTGTGACTCATACTTTCCTCCTCATGCTATTTGACCACGTCTGTGCCCCCAAGGATTTCTTTATTTGCCATCTGCTCTTCTTTCCACACCATTTCTCCTGGGAAAGAGCTATACCCACATGGCTTCGTTTTCCATCTAGGTGTTGTTGATGACAGTCCTTAGGTCAACATCTTTAGCCACGACCTCTCGTCCATTCTCCTGTCCTGGGTTTTTTGTGTGTGTTGTTTTGTTTTGTTTTTCGGTACATAGAGAACATTTCCTCTATGTTCTTATAAATGCCTACAATGAAATCTATCCAAAATAGAGCTCTTCCAGCTGGACTCTCGTCTCAAAATTGGCAGCACCATTCCTTTCTTAGTCTCTTTGGGATGTGAACTTTTGATTTCAGTCTTTTCCCCTTTTGGTATATTTGTCACTTCATCCTGCTGATCTTTGTTTAGCAATATTTTTGGCGATGTCCCTTTGTCTTTGGCGTATGCATGAGCTGATTCAGGATCACTCTTCCCTCTTCCCCCTCTGATGAATCCTGTGCTAGGTTAATGCACCCTATAGAAACCCATTCTCTTTTCAAAATGGTTTGTCCTCAATCAAGATTCATCTCGGCAAATGGGAACTAGATGCTGATTATCCATGACCAGGGGCCCCTGACATCTTAACTTTGGCAAATGAAGCAATCCCTTGCCTCAGAGTTTCAGCATGAATAGTCCAACACTGAGTATTTCAGCTTGGATACCTTGTCAGGGCTCGTACTTCAACTTGTGGACAGCCAGCTCTGTTATCCACCCCCCCCCCCGCCCCTGAGATAGCCAGCTTTGGCTCCATGTCCCATCTTTCCTGTCACCATCATGGAACCCCACTCCTCTGAGTCTCCCAGACATATTTGATTCTTCTCTCCTTTGCCCTTACAGCTCACCTGCTAGTGCTGTCTTCCCTTTTCTTCTCCACAAAGTCGTATGTTTCTGCTCCTTCCTTTTTATTTTCTTAGTCCAGATCCTCACTGCATACCCACCCCCCACCCCACACTGCTGTGAAAGCCCAGATCATCTTACTCCAGACCAACACTCTGTTCACTGTGCCTCTGTGCATCAGATAAGTGAAGTTTATCTCTTTACTGAGGCAAATTTAATTTATTTGAACAATTTTGAATGGGCGTATTTCTCAGACGTCGTCAGAAGCAGATGATACAGAAACAGTAGATGACCCAGGATCACCGTCGCGAGCGCCCATCGTCTTAGCAGGTGGTGTGCTGTTGGCTGTGCTCTGTCCTTTACATCTGTCGCCTCTCACCTGTCAGCTTCTGTTTCTCCTTGCCCGTTGTACATGTCTCCTGGTTCGGTGCTTCTAGTCCGAGAACCGACAACGTGAACCAGAGTGCTTAATAGCATGGACCTGAGAGTCAGTCAGACCTCAGTTCAAGTCCCAGCCCTGCTCCTAGTAGCAAAGTGACCTTGGACCAACGAGGTCTTCTCCCAAAACTCCATTTACTCAGCTGTAAAACAGGGAGAATGCACTTCACCCTGCAGTTGCGGGATATAAGCCCTTGGAGTCTGACCCAGAGAGCAGAGTCAATGACAGTCTCTCTACAGTGTACTTGGTGGTAGAGGACAATCAGTTAAGACAGGGTGAAGGCGGAAGGTTTGAAGCAAGAGGCAGTAGTGGTAGGGCCTCATGCCGGCTTTATTGAGTATTCCCTACTTAACTTCTAGAAGATTGAAGTTATGAGACGATGACAATTCCGGATAAGGAGGCTGTTGGTGCACATGGTTGTTTCTTGGCTTTGCATTTGCTGTTGTGTTGCTAGCATGTAAGTACTCCTATGTTGTCTCTAAGCGAAGTCTAAACCTCCTGAGGGCATAGGCCATAGGGCTAGCTGCTCCCCACAATTTGCTCACATCCGTTAGCAGGATCCGGAACAGTGTCCTTCTGTCTTTCAAAAGATAACGCCATTTTTCTAACCTCAGCTCAAGTCTTAACTCCTCTAAGCTCCTGTCATACTTACTTTGGCAAGTTGCTTAGAATTGCCAGTTGTTCTTTTTAATTTGCAATGAACTTGGTGTCGCCCATGGGGTTTTAATCTCCTTGAGGGCGGTGCCGATCTGTTAGATGTCTTTGTGTTCCCTTTTGTGCCCAACCCCAGTCTTTTTTATAGAGAGGACCCTTGGTGGAATCAGTAGTATTGTTATTGTTGTTATTGACGAAGGAATTCTGTTGAGCTTTGGTTGATCCTAAACTGTGCTCTGATGGAATACACTATATATTTAACATTACATAACTAGTGGATAAACAGACTTTGATTGAAAACAATGTAAACGCCCCAGAGACATTTAGTATACACTATTTTGGAAATGTATCATTTAAAATTGGCTAATCTGGGGGCGCCTGGGTGGCTCAGTGGGTTGAAGCCTCTGCCTTCAGCTCAGGTCATGATCTCAGGGTCCTGGGATTAAGCCCCACATCCGGCTCTGTGGGAAGCCTGCTTCCCACATCCGGCTCTCTGCTCAGTGGGAAGCCTGCTTCCCTGTCTCTCTCTGCCTGCCTCTCTGCCTACTGGTGATCTCTGTCAAATAAATAAATAAAATCTTTAAAAAATAAAAAAATAAAATAAAATAAAATTGGCTAATCTGAAATTATCTTTGCACTACTTGTAAAATATGAACTTGATAAGCAGGATGACTGTCATTAAAATTTTATGAATATAGTTTTGCATGTCCATGAAGACATTTTTTTCCTAGTACTTTTCAACCCCTGAGACATCAAATTACCATGTTATACAGGGTAATCAAGAGCTTTTCAAGTTAACTCTTTTCTGGTTGCCTAAAAATGTCTATTCAGGTGCATATTTCTAACATTCACATATTTTTGACATTCCTTTTGATGTATTCTACAACTTTATAATATCGTATTAGGTAATGTGATCTCTAAGACAAATATGGCATCCCGTTGGATATGGGACTTAATCCTTCAAGTTCCTGATTGTTTCTATCAAATACTCATTATTCAGCAAAAGCGTGTGTCAGAGGATTTGGGGAAGTGGGGAAATTTGTACCTCTTATACTAAGGTCCTCACAATTGTGTTCTTTTTAATAATGTAACTGGATTCTGCATGGTAACCTATTTCACTTCTGCCAAACCACAATTAAACTTTATCCACTGTTGGAAATGGTGCCATTATTTTACTTATAATTCCTTCTCTCAAGCTTTGGTAGAATTCAGTGAAGTTGACTTCAGTGTAATTTCTTTTTAAATCATAGTTGAACCCTCACTCATCTCCGTGGTTTCACCAGAGTATGATCTTCCAGTAGATAATTTTGGGGTGGTGAAATGGAAAGGAAATGTACTCAGATGTGAAGCAACTTTTCAGTTCATCTAGTTGTGAAATACAAAATTATGAAGAAACTAAGCAAATAAGTGGGGGGAAGAAAGGACTAAATGGGCCAGTCCTTTAATAAATGACATTTTAAAAAAAATCTTATGAGTTAAGACTTCAGGAAAATCATGAAGATTTTTGGCTATTTTTATTTTTAGGTGGAAAAAATTACTCTTAACCTTAGAAAACTGAATTTCTCATTAAATCATTAAGATAGAGACAAAGAGGCACGTAGAATTACCTTGATTTGAACTTCTAGAATCGGGATCTGAGTTTTCCACTTATCCTAGGAGCCTAAACCCATCACTTGATTTCCTAGCTTTCAAAGTGGGACCCTTGTGAAAATGAATTGGAAAGGGTAACTCTGGACTGTCCCAGACAGAGTCTGGTGTGTGCTCCCCCTGTCCATAAAACATCCAGCTCGGATCCTATTATGTGCTAGGTGCTCAAGATTTTAAGATCTGGAGAATTGTGATAACCCTGAAGAACAGTGTTTGAGTCTGAAGCAGCCGGCATGGTGAGGGGCATTTCTAGCCATGCACATCTCCTCTCTGATCCCGGGCATCCATCACCAGAGGTAGCCAGTGATGATTTCCACAATTTTATGACCCTTGGCTGTCATCCCAATAACAAATAAGTCATAAGCCATCCTCTTTCCATCTGTAAAATTCCACTTCTGCACCCTGGCCTTTCTACCAAAATGTTTTTGAAACAGGAAAAAAATAGAAAAAAGAGCCACTTCTCCTTTTTTTTTTTTTTTTAATATTTTATTTATTTATTTGACAGAGATCACAAGTAGGCAGAGAGGCAGGCAGAGAGAGAGAAGAGGAAGCAGGCTCCCTGCTAAGCAGAGAGCCTGATGCGGGGCTCGATCCCAGGACCCTGAGATCATGACCTGAGCTGAAGGCAGAGGCTTAAACCACTGAGCCACCCAGGTGCCCCAAGAGCCACTTCTCCTTAATGTAACATCAGCGTATTTCCTCTACTGCCCCCCAGCCCTTCCCTCCCCAAGTACTTGAGGGTTGAGGAATGAGGGGCCAACCAGGTAGCAAAGGACAGTGGAAATGCTTGTTTTGTCTCCAGTGGCTAATTTACTAAAAGTCAAGGGATTGGTTATTTCTATATTGCACACAACATCTAAAACAGTATGAATATTTAATACTGATAACATAGGAAAAAACATTTTCAGTGTTATTGCAGAATTAGGGGGAGGTTGACTCGAACAAAAAGAGCAATAGGAAAAAACAGGTAGAGTAGGTTCTGAATAAGCAAGCCAGAATGGTCTCGTCGGGCAGAAGGATGTCTACGGAGGTATCATTTTGCATCGGTAGATACTAGAATTCAGGATCCAAACAAGAAGGGAAGCCTCTGTCAGATCTGTGGGATGAAGGCGGGGTTCAGAGCATGTGTCCGGTGTCAGGCTGAGGCTGCTTGTGGGAAGTCAGAGCACGTCCAGGCTGAAGTATAGACAAAGTGAGCACTGACACCAGGACAGGAGCTGCCTAGCCCCTGCCTTGTTTTTTTTTTTTTAAAACGTCTTGGATTGGGTGGGAAAATAGTGGCAGGTTTTTCTTTACTCTCCAGAGGGAGGCCTGATTCCATAGGTGCCTGTGATTGGTCATTGCTGTAAAGCCAGAAAACTAAGCTCTCTGGGAGGTCCGGCCAGTTAGAGTGCTTTGCTCCATCAACTGAGTGCCTACCACGGGTAATAAACTTGGTTTAATACTGGGGGAAACACGAGGATGAGGTATAAACTGGAGTTCTTAGACCCAGAGTATAGCCTGGTTATGGAAACCATGACCTAAATGTGTAAAAAGTGAAATAGCACAAAAGATAAGTAATTCAGTTCAAAAAGACAAAAGAGATTTTGCAAGTCACAAGTGCAATTTGTGGCCAAATGGATAGTACATATGGTAAGTGCCGTAGGGAAAGAGATATGATCACTGTGGGTTGGAGAGGTCTGGGAAGAGGAGGTATCTGAATTGTCTTGTCTTTGAATAAATTGAGAGAAACGGTGAAAGCCTGCCAGAGGAGGGAATGGTGTAAGAGCGTGGAGGTAGGGCGTATAAGAGACATTCTAGGAACAGTGAGTAGAACAGCTTAATTCAAGTTGGAGGTTGAGGACAGTTACTAAGTTACTAGTTGGAGATGAAGCCAGCCAGGTAATTGAAGTCAAATTTGATGGTGTTAAATGAAAGAGTCCTCCGCTTTATCCTGTAGACACCAAGGAGTCATTGAAAGTTTTTGGACAGGGCACCTGGATGGCACAGTTCATTGAGCGTTCAGCTCTTGGTTTTGGCTCAGGTTGTGATCTCAGGGTTGTGAGATTGAGCCCCAGGTCTGGCTCCACACTCCAGAGTCTGCTTAAGGCTCTCTCTACTCCTTACCACATGCATGCACTCTCTCTCTCTGTCTCTGTCTCTCTCTCTCTCTGTAAAATAAATAAATCTTAAAAAAAAAAAAAAAGAAAGAAAGAAAATGGTTTTGGACAGAGGAGTAACATGCTTAGAAATATTCTAGGAAGATTAATCTGGCGGCTCAGTATGGACAAATTAGAGGAAAAGAGACTGCTCAGGTAGACCAGATGTCTATTTGGTCTAGTCCTACTAGAAAGCAATAAATGTTTTAACTTTGGAAGTGGCAGCAGGAACAGAAATAAAGAGATGGATACAAAAGACATTTTGAAAGAAGGAAAAATTACTAAGACTCAGCACCTTCTTGTCCATGGATAAAAGAAGACTCATCAAAGGTAAATCCACATTTTTGGAACCAAGTGACTAGAAGAATATTCTATGAACAGAAAGGTGGGATGTTAGAAAGGGGTGTGAGGTGGTTAAATTTTTAGGAGAAGCTAAGGGAGTTCAGCTTTGGAAGATAGTCTTTCATGTAGCAGGGGGCAGAAATATATTCATGGAAGGTAAGAGGGAGAGCCTGGCCTGTGGTGAAGGCTGGAGTCACCTTCATAGACTTGACAGGTCAGACTGTTTGAATGAATGTCTTCCAGAGAGAACAGAGTCAAAGTGTTGGAAATGCCAACATTTTAAAGGAGAAAGAGGTGAAGGAACCACCGAGGCACACAGTGTGCAATCACACACTGGAGGAGGAGATTATAGATTCTCATAAGCACAGATAAGAGCATCAAGAAGGAAGTTGTGGTCAGCGTATCAGATGTTGCAGGGAGGTCAAGGGGGAATAGGGGCTGAAAAAAGCCCTTGGTTAGGCAATTAGGAAGTCGTTTACCTTTAAGAACACAGAACTATAGTGTAGGGATGTGGTGGTTGAGGGAGTGTGGCTTAAGGAATGAGCCTTGAAGAAAAGGGAGCAAAAACCACTGATTACAGGTGAGAAGAAGGAAAAAATTAACGGGGAAGAGTATGGCTCTTACTCCTCTTGGCGTTTAAGTTGGGAGTATGTTCACACGCACACGAAGGCAGAAGGAAAAGATTAAGTCATTGATTCGCTGGGCAAAAGTTTATTAAGTGCCTACTGAGGACTTGGAACTAATTAGCAGGCGGGAACTGAAAGCTGTAAGAGACGAAGAGGACAGGGGAGGGAACCAGAGAGGAGGAATCATGAGAATTAGACAAAATTTTTGTGTTGGAAAGGAGAGACTCCGCTTCCTCTGAGACCAGAGAGAAGAAAGAAAGGATGGGGGTGGGGGTTGCATGTAGATTCTGGAATGTTCTGAAGTGACCACTCTGGGTAACGAGAAGGGATCAGAGACACGAACACGAGGATGGCTAAACAGCAGTGGTGCTTGAGGAAGCCCCTCTGTCCTTGTGCTTCCAGGAGAAGCGTTTGTCAGCTGCAGTTAGCTGGTGAGCACTGTCTGTTTCCACTTTCACCTCTAAGAACCTGCCTTTCTCATTGTCTTATTTTTTCTTGATAGTTTTTTTTTTTTTAAGATTTTATTTATTGATTTGACAGAGAGAGATCACAAGTAGACAGAGAGGCAGGCAGAGAGAGAGAGGGAAGCAGGTTCCCTGCTGAGCAGAGAGCCCGATGCGGGACTCGATCCCAGGACCCTGAGATCATGACCTGAGCCGAAGGCAGCGGCTTAACCCACTGAGCCACCCAGGCGCCCCTTCTTGATAGTTTTTTATGAATTTTTGTTTGTGTCTAGAATCACCATAATTGTAAATGTACTATTCCAGAATTAACGCTCTTACAGATTTCTGCGGTTATCTCAATTGTGGCTGAGATGTTGGAATGAAATAATAGTGCTTTCTAGATAAACACATTGATAGATGAACTGAGCAGTAGAGTTAGTGAGTGGAGCCCATGAATGGTGCTACCTCCTCCTCCCCCCAAATACATAAATGCTTTAATGATATAAAAAACATAAAATAGATGATAAAATGTTTTATTTAGGCCATCTAAATGAAGATATCAGACTGACTGCTCTTCTCCTCAGCCTTACAGAATTCATTTAAGATGACTAAGATCCCAGAGGGTAATTACAGTTCATCCAGAAGCTAGTGGTTCATGAGTGACTCCACGATAGGACCTATGTGGGAAGACGTCTTAGCTAACCTGGGGTCTGTGACAGGGAGCAGTAGACCATGTGGAACAACTTAGTCTGTAACAGTTAACTGGGCCACTTGATAAGGTCCTCAGTTTTAGTAGGATTGCAGCCCAGTGAGAATTGAGGAAGAATCTGTTTCTATCACAGACAATATTTATTTATTTTTATTTTCAAAAGATTTTATTTATTTATTTGACAGAGATCACAAGTAGGCAGAGTGTCAGGCAGAGGGAGAGGGAGAAGCGGGCTCCCTGCTGAGCAGGGAGCCCAACGCGGGGCTCGATCCCAGGACCCTGGGATCATGGCCTGAGTGAAAGGCAGCGGCTTATCTGACCGAGCCACCCAGGCATTCCTGTCACAGACAGTATTTATTTAAAAAGAAGTAATGAACAGACTTCTGATACTCTCATTCTGTATCTGAATCTTGGTTGTGTTCCTGACTGACTCTACAGTTCTTCCATTCTCCTAATGATGGCCGTCAGGACACTCAGACTCCTTGGCCTCACAGACTGAGTGGCCACAATGTGCTTCCGGGGGGAATAGGTTCGTTTTTCCCCGCCTTGCTTTGAGGTTGGAGGAAAATATTCTCTAGGACCCAAGCCACTGGGCGGATGTGTTGGATCTGTTGGATTCAGTCATTTAAGGGTGACTAAAATCCTTACCTTCCCCTTCCTTTTTCTTGTAGGTATGGCCTCACATGTGCAAGTCTTCTCCCCTCACACCCTTCAATCAAGTGCCTTCTGTAGTGTGAAGAAACTGAAAGTAGAGCCGAGTTCCACCTGGGACATGACTGGGTACGGCTCCCACAGCAAAGTGTATAGCCAGAGCAAGAACATACCACCTTCTCAGCCAGCCACCACAACCGTCAGCACCTCCTTGCCGATCCCAAACCCAAGCCTACCTTACGAGCAGACCATCATCTTCCCAGGAAGCACCGGCCACATAGTTGTAACATCAGCAAGTAGCACTTCTGTCACTGGGCAAGTCCTCGGCGGACCACATAACCTAATGCGTCGAAGCACTGTGAGCCTCCTTGATACCTACCAAAAATGTGGACTCAAGCGTAAGAGCGAGGAGATTGAGAACACAAGCAGCGTGCAGATCATCGAAGAACATCCACCCATGATTCAGAATAATGCGAGTGGGGCCACTGTAGCCACTGCCACCACATCAACTGCCACGTCCAAAAACAGTGGCTCCAACAGCGAAGGGGACTACCAGCTGGTCCAGCATGAGGTGCTGTGCTCCATGACCAACACTTACGAAGTTCTGGAATTCCTGGGCCGAGGGACGTTCGGGCAGGTGGTCAAGTGCTGGAAGAGGGGCACCAATGAGATCGTGGCCATCAAAATCCTGAAGAACCACCCGTCGTATGCGCGGCAGGGTCAGATCGAGGTGAGCATCCTGGCCCGCTTGAGCACGGAGAGCGCCGACGACTACAACTTTGTCCGCGCCTACGAGTGCTTCCAGCACAAGAACCACACATGCTTGGTGTTTGAGATGTTGGAGCAGAACCTCTATGACTTTCTGAAGCAGAACAAGTTTAGCCCCTTGCCCCTCAAATACATTCGCCCCGTCCTCCAGCAGGTAGCCACAGCCCTGATGAAACTGAAGAGCCTCGGTCTCATCCATGCCGACCTCAAACCGGAGAACATCATGCTGGTAGATCCTTCTAGACAACCGTACAGAGTAAAGGTCATCGACTTTGGGTCAGCTAGTCACGTGTCCAAGGCTGTGTGTTCCACCTACTTGCAATCCAGATACTACAGGTAAGACCGCTGGTCCGGACACAGGACATGCCGAGTGCCTCTGGCGTGCACAGAGTGTGCTGTGGGGGTCTCCGGGCCGGGGTCGGGGGTAAAATTACACGCCTCCAGCTGTTGCCCTCACGTGACCATCGTTTGGTCGGAAAATGAGGACGTGCACGTGAAAATGATGGTTAGAAGCCACAGGAGAGTGGAGCCAAGTAAGCAGCTCGGCGTAGGTGTTCAGGCTCCGAAGGGACTCCTGGAGGCTGGGGTGAGGGGCATGGCAGGGCTGTCAGGTCCTGGCGGATGTGGGGAGCCAGACGTGGGCCGGGGGGGGGGGGGGGGGGGGGTGTGCGTCATTGAAGTCCCTGCCGCGGGAACACACAACACTTGCACCGGAGACAAGGATGACAGCCCAGCCGCTGGCAACCACAGCAGGGGTCCTGTAGGTGACAGCGGATATGAGTGAAGGGATGGGTTGGGGGGGTTGGGGTCTTAAATCCTCGACTAAGGGGTTGCAGCTGTATCCTTAAACACGGAGCAAGCACTGAGGCGTTGGAACAGGTAGCAGTGTGGTGAATGGAGGGTAGCAGGACCTGAGCAATGCTGAGAAGATGACTTCTGTGTCCCCAGGGAGAAAGGAGGTGGGGAGGGAGCGGTGTGGCCCCAGGACTGAGGGGGCCAGTCGGCACACGCATGTGGTGGAGAGCTCTGGGTCTGGGCAGGATGGAGGGAGGGTTGTGGCAGCCTGGGTAGGGAGTGCAAAGCTTGTATTCCTTCCCTCGCTCAACAAGGATTGACCACACTCCTGGCATGTGCCGGGTGCAGTGCCGAGTGCCAGGATATGGCACTGGCTTTGAGAAACCCCGGATTGACCCGGACACCTCTGCTCGCTAAGCTGTGTGGCGTGGGCTTGTTGCCTTGTACCTCTGTGCCTTCTCTTCCTTACCCATGAGCTGGGGAAGTCTGGTCACCAGCCTGGGGGTTGCTGGGACAGGGGGCTGCGTTACGCAGCCCAAGAACTTCCCTCACTGTCCAGCTCGGGGTCGGTGCGTGAGGAGTGGGGAGAAGTGGGAAGCAGGAGAGCGTTGGGGGACACAGCAGGTGGGCTGTGCTTGCAGGGATGTCAAGTAGTCCAGTGAACGTGGACGTTGGCCAGAAACATCCTAAAACTGCAGTGAGAAGACGTGACCCATTTAAGAGCCTGTCATGCAGGCCATGAAAACAGGGCCCCAGGACTCCTGTGCCTGAGCCCTTGTGCCCTGACCTTCCGATCGGGCTGTGCTTTCTCCATACTTCCTTCCAGGCCACAGAGAAAGGCTGCAGAAGGTGCTAGAGCTGTGTGAGCACAACTGACCGCTCACATCCCTGAGACTGACCGGCCCCCGTCTACCCTCCTCAGCCTGCGGGTCTCAGTAGATAACCTCACACCCAGGCCCTGAGAGCTCTGGGCCCCAGGTCATGCCCCTTCCTGTTCCTCACAGGGGAACAGGCCCTACTGTGTCCCTGCCACTGCCCCAGCCCCCAACTCCTGAACCACAGTAGCTCTTCCAGACTCCACTCCTGTCCTACCCCAGCCCCTCCCCAGCCATGTCCTTCCCCAGCATTCCTTTCCCACCTTGTCCACCTGCTGCAGCATCTGCCCAACTGAGGATCAGCCTCCACTGGTTTCTGTCCCCCTGCCTCCCCTGCCTCCCTGTCTCCCTGCCCCCTGCCCCACCTGCCTCCCTTTCCCCGCACCTCCCTGCCCTCTGCCCCCCTGCCTCTCTCTCTGCCTGCCCCCTGCCTCCCTTGCCCCCTGCTCCCCGCCCCCCTCCCTTCCTGCCAGCCCCAGGAGGGAAGGCTCTGCTGCTCACTCACTTGCAGTCGGCTGTGGGCCCCTCTGCTCTGGAGCCACACGGAGAGGGAAGCCCGGTGCCCGGTGCTGTGGCCGCGGAGGAGGGGGACCTGGGCCAGCAGCCTGCAGGAGAAGGCCCTGCGGGAACCCTGAGGGCAGGGTTGAAGGAGAAGGATGTGTGAGGAGGACAGTGAGCCCACGTTCTCTTTAGGAAGTACCCTTCTTTGAAAGGTAGCTCTGGGTGGCGTCTTAACGGGTCACCTTCACAGGTCACGGAAGGACCAGCTGGTGCTCGGGCTTCTAATACTCGGTTACCCTAAATTGCTGTTTAACGAACAGATACCGGTTTTATTCACCTTTACTAGAAATTGAGCATGGCGACTTGTCAAGAGACTTTTTAAAAACTGTCAGAAAGGCATTGCATATCAGAGAGTAAAACTTGATGGGTGAAGGAAGTTGATTTTAGGGATTCTTTATGTACTCACGGCTTCTCGCCACCTTGTGCCCCTTGTACGCACCCGACATTCCCACCCCCCTCCCACCAAGTGGTCTCTGCCCCTGATGCCTGGGACCAGGGAGTCTGGTGGGTGTGGAAGGCTTGTTTACACATGGTGTCAGAGCTCTCTGTAGCTCCCCTCCTCCTGTCTCCTACCTCTGGCCCCTGCACCCCCTCCCTGCACCCCTTTCTTTAACCCTTAGATGACTATTGCCTAACATTCTGGGCAGGCAAACCTCTTCCTTCTCACAGTCCTCTTGGCCAAAAAGACGCATATCCTTCGGTCCCTATGGTGGGCCTCCGTGCCCGGCTCTGGTTTCGTGGGCACAGCCCCCACAAGAGCCAGCCCAGCTGTTCTGCCTCAGGTGCTGCATCGTCTTGACGTTGGTCACCTCATTCCGTGCCCTCCCCAGGCCTCTTCTGAACCTTGGAGTGGTTTGTTGCCACAGAGAGCAATGCAGGTGCTTCTGGACAGTCTTCGGCTCCGTCTGTGTTAGTCCCAGCTCTCTGTGAGGGACAGCCAACTCTGGGCCACTTAGCAAGTTGATTTTCCCAATTGCTTTGCCTCTCATGGGGGCTGGGAGCGGGAACAATCTCTACAGTTGTCCATTGTTGATCTGAGAAGGAAGACATTTTCAGCCACCTCTTGAGAGAGCCTATCTGTGTTTGGGGTGGGGAAGTCAGCACACGGTGGATCTGTCCTTCCATAGGGCCTGGTTCCCCTGGGGTCCCCCTGTGTCTGTGCTGGGTACATTATCCCCTGGGACACTCCCATGTCCCTCCTTATTTTAAATGGGACAGTATTAAATATCTTCCCTGAAAGTGACATGGAAACGGTATGACATAGAGAGACGTTCCTGTCCTCAGCCTGAGGTACATGGAAAAATCGATGGTGTCACAGAGGAACTCCAGGATTTGGTTGGGCGAGGCTGGGGGCATATTCCTGTAGAGGCAAGCCTGACGGGGTGTTTTTCAGGAAACAAAGGCTCCATTCTTAGGTTTTTACTTCGGATGCATGAGTATCCCCTTCCTACTTGACATTCCAACTTGAAGGTCTGTTACATAGGCAACTGCCACATTGCACTCTCAAACTGTATTCTGCATAAGAACCACCAGGAGAGCTTGTTAAGAACACGTTTCTACCAAGGACCTGCCCCAGACCCACCAAATCAGAAGTTTCCAGAGGAGTGCTCCCCGAGAAGGTCTCCAACCTGTGCATGTACACACACACACACACGCGCACACACACACACACACACACACACACACACTGAGTTTACTGCAGGGAATTGTATATGAGCTTGTGTAGGTGGTTTTTGGCCCACTCTGAGAAACACTTCTGGGGAGAAAGAGATTTCCTTAATGGTGTCCCCTTTCACATGCTCACACCCCAAGAAATGGAGTTGTAGGTAATTGTCTTTCTTCCTGTTACCTCACCTTGGAAGTCCCTGCCATTTCCCTATGTGATTCTACAATGATGACAGTTTTTAATGGGGTTTTTGTGGGGATTTTTTGTTTTTGGTTTTTTTGTTGTTGTTGTTGTTGTTTGTTTCGGTGGAGAACAAGCAAGTAATAAATCAATGTGGGGGTATTTCCACCATTGGTGAGGCCAGGAAACTAAGAACAAGACCAAATATGAAGCTCTACTTTCCGGAAAAACAAACAAAAGACCTGCCATTCAGGCAGAAGATAGTGATTAAAATGTGTAGATTTTTTGTTTGTTTCTGCTTGGGGCTATTCAAAATACTCTGGACTTAATTTGGAAAAAAGACCTTGACTAAGACCTCAAAAAAATGGGCATAAAAATTTAGGACATAAAAATGTCCAGTAATCTCCTTGTTCAGAATAATCTAACCCCTTTTTTGGCTGATTCTTTTGGTTGCAGAGTTTATCTTCCGGTTGGTTACATGGTCGTTTGAGGTCGGGTGGAGATCTGTTTTAATTCAGTTCAGTTCATCAGGTGTTTGCTGGGTCTTGCTGTGTGTCCTGCAGTGGATCTCTTAAAGGGAAGGAGGTAAAGGAAAAGATCTAATCTTGAGTTTATGGTCTCTCTGAAGTGATCAAAGAACTGAAACAAATCGCCTAGAGTAGAATTCCGGTGTTTAGACAGTGCAAATGTTTGACAACTCTGTAGATGTGCATTGAGCCTGGAGGGGAACAAATCATGAGAAAAACTAAGGAAAGAAATTCAAAGTCAGCAAAAGATTGCGCCAGACGGGTTAATAGGGAGGATTTCTAGAGCAGGAGCTGTATCGTAGGAATATTGACGTGGGTCGTACAGGATATGAGAGATGGGGTTGAGGGAGCCTGGGAGCCACTGGGATGGGCACAAATCAGGGAAGATGGTGACGTCTGGAAGGAGTTGAAGACTTGGGTTGGAGTAGGGGTTAGGGGAGTGAGGTCTCGAGGGGGACAGTATTAATGTGGGAGTTGGGGCTTGGATTTAACAACAGTAATTTAATGAAGTTAATCAATTAGAATAGAAAAAAAAGTTGGGGGGAACCTAGAGGCTAGGAGGCCATAGTCATCGTTCAGAATAAAGGGAAGAGGCCCCGGATTGTGATGCCTGCCCCAGCAGCAGGAACGTGAACACTTGCAGTGCTTTTAACCTTCCAGGTACCGTGGCTGTGTCACTGGCCTAGAGGCGACAGTTTTCTGTTAATTAAGCTTTCTCTAAGGCACAGTTCTGAAGCTCTGGTCCCTTTGGAACCTGATGTCCGATCCCAGCACTGTGTGTCCCCAGCTAACCGTGTTCCACTGAGTCATGGGGAGAACGTCAGTGTGAACCCTCCGCTCTCCTGCGTCTGATCCCATTATGACCGGACCTGCGTTTGGTCGTACGGTTCCTCAGAGTTGATGGGGTAGCCTGTGGTTTTTTTCTTCTGTGGGTTGAGTTTGGCCTCCTTACCCACACAGGAAGCCCTCCCTGATCTCCTCCCCACAAGTAGGGGACAAGGGGCCTGGCATTCCAAAATGCCGTACGATGTGTCACTTCAGAAAAGGGGCACAGCAAAAAAAAGAAAGAAAGAAAGAGAAAAGAAAAGGGGCACAGCTTCCTAAAGCCATAAGCGTAAGTAGTTTTAAAAATGGCATAACTTGTGCAGGTAATCAGGTATAAAGCATACCTGACTAGAAGTTAGGTTTGACTGAGAAGAGCCCTGAAAGGAGTCGCATTGCAGGCGTTAGCTTTTTAAATTAATTTACATTTATTCCTAGCAGACAGATACAACAGGAAAAGGCTCTAGCATGCCCCTTGAGGGTACTAAGTGAAACAGTAGTGCCACTGACAAGCTCATCCACCGAGGGCGACGGTTATGAATACGTGAAGGCTTTCTGGGCTGCGACTTTTCCGAGGAGAATAACCACTAGGCTACCTACCTGCCTATTAGTTTATCTCGTTTCCCTTTACTGGGCTCTAGGACCTTGAACCGTGCGGAGAAAAATTTGAAATTAAAACTTTCTTTAGTGGGAAGCTGGAGTGGGAAGCCTTGTGTGTTACTTGGTCTGTCGGCCTGAGGGCCCCTCCCCTCCTACACGCGCGTGCACCCCACCCACCCACACACACGCAGGTGGGGTTGAGGACCCAGTGCGGAAGCTGCCCTAATGCCCCAGAAACGGCCCCATTTTCTGCTTGCAGCAGGGATACCAACCACATGTCCCCAAAGCTGAGGACAGTGAGACTGGAACCATGTTGGGGTTCAAGGGGTAAACCAGGTGTTTCCAAAGCGTAATCCAGGGAGCCTCCTGTTGCAGAACCTCGCGGGTCCCTCTCCAAAGCGGAGACCCCTGGGTTGCAGAATAAATCTAATGAGGGAGCAGGCCCTCTGGCTGAGGGGCAAGGCGACATACATTCAGACAAGCCCTACAGCTAATTGTGCTGTTGAAACTACTTCCTTGAGGTGTGGCATCCAGAAGCCGTCTGTATGTAATGTGTACAACCTGATGGGTTTGAGCACAAGCATACACCATGAGGCTGTCCCCCAGTCTATGCCATGAACACGCCATCACCTCCAGAAGTTTCCTCCCATCCTCTTTGTTCATCATCATCATGATTTTATCCTTTGAGAACTGTTCTTGCTCTAAATGGCAGGGCTTCCAGAATATGTCACCTGCGCCCGCCCCACCGCGGGTGGACCCCACGCCCCGTCAAGATGGGAGAAGCGGGACTGCCTGGCTTTGAGCTGTGGATCGGTCCCCTGAGCGGCTCACAGCCCCTCTGTGGGGCCCAGTCACTGCCTGGCTTGTGGTCAGACCCCTTATGCCCCAGTGGTGGTGACAGAGAAGATCCAGAAATAGCTGGTGAGCTAGGAGAGGGCGAGTGTGTCGTGACCTGGGAAGCGGGGGGTTGGAGGAGGTGGGCTGGTTGGGGGGCGGGGAGGAGAGCAGACGAGCAGCAGAGATGACCATATGTGTCACTCTCTGCGTGATTTCCAGTAGACGTAGCACTGACTGCCGGGTGGTGACTGGGCCCTCCCTGCAGACACAGTTTGGAACTATCATCCCGATTTATGCATTAAGCAAATAATTTTTTGAATTCCGAAGATGTGCCAGACACTGTGCTTTGTGCTGAGGTTTCAAGCAATGAGTGGGAGGAGTGCCTTCAGCTATGCAGTTCTGCCCCTATGTCTGTAATGGAATGAGCTGTCCTTGGGGAGCCGTTCGTTGGGTGTGCCAGGCTGCCCTGTCGTTGTCCGTCCAGTGTAGACATTTCTCATTAAACTGACAAGGGAGCGTGTGCAAGACAAACCCAGAGTCTCCTTTCTCCCTCAGCCCCGTTGGCTTAAACCCCAGGGGAGAGTCAGGGCTCTTGGTCTTGGGTATTGGGCTGTGGCCCTCCTTCCCAGACAGAGGTGGAGAGGGTGGCATTGTGGAAATGAAGGTGTTAAGTTGGGTGTCCCGCAAGCCGAGCCAGAGACAGGGCTTGGGTGCTAAGAGTCCTTTTGGGAGATCTCAGGGCACAGGAGCAAGGGAATGGAGGAGTGATACCAAAATTAGGGGCTGCCCCATTCTGCCTCCAGGGAGCCAATGAAGGTCTTTGGGATTGGGCCCCAGAAGGGTAGAAGGCTGGGGCTGTGTGGGCTGGGGCAGACCGAGAGGCTGAAGCAGAAAAGTAAGGTGACGTGGGGCATAGAGGGGCCCTCGGTGACAGTGGCTGAAATCAGAGGGAACAGCTCCAGGTGTCTGCTGTGACGCTCTGCCCAGAGACACCCAGGGCCTCCCCGCCACTTACATGTGCCATGTTTCTAAATGGAAAGAGAATAAAAGGGAAATGCCCTTTTAGAGAAATTTAAGGACTATACAGGCTAAGAATTCAGAGTTGAACTCTAAACATTTGGGTTGTTTGGAAGTTGAAGATCTTACTTAAAATCTAAAATTAATTACCCAAAAAAGCAAACTAAAATTCATGAATCTTGCCTCCACCTTTTGTAGCTGGTTGGGTGCCAGGTGGACTTGGGAGCCCGGCTGGGTCTGGGAGAGAATACCCAGGCGGGGGCAGGGCCATGGGGGACCGAAGTAGGAGCTTGTGGCAGACACAGTGGAGGGAGGTGCCTGGAATTGCTGTTCCCCTGTGTTCTCTGGGCGCGCTCAGCAGGGGACCTGACACTTTCCCCTGCGGCTCCACTGTTGAGTGAGTGAATGGCCAACTGGCCCAGGGAATGAATGAAGGGCCTCGGTGGCCCAGCTCGCGCTGCCGCACAACAGATGCCCTCACGCACCCACTTTCTTGCGGCCTTTCACTGGCCACCTAAACCCTGGGCCCGTGGCGTCCGGCATCTCCGAGCCCTGGATCAGACGGGATCCCAGTAGCAGCCCTTTGGGAACGCCCACGTCTCAGCAGGAACGTTCCTTCCCATCTCGCGTGTCCACCCGTGAGATTTCAATTTAAAACCTGAAGACAGCTGACTCGGCTTTTAACAGATTAGTTCCCTGAAGTCAGCCAACGTCTGTCATGTCCCGTTTTACCTCCGCAGGAAATTAGAAGTGACTCCCTGCGCGGAGCTGGGGCCGAGGGCAGCACGCTCTTGCTGGAGAGCCTTGGGGGCGTGAGACGGCGCCGTCCCTCCGGGCCTCTAACCTCTTCCCCGCTGCTCCGTCTGGGGGCCTTCCCACGCCTGCGAGACAGGACTCCCCTAACTTGCTCTTCAGACCCGCAAGCCAAGGGAACGAAGTTTTCCCGTGGAGAGTGGGGGCTGGTCCGCTGCTCCGCGTGCTCGGCACGTGCGAAGCTGTCAGCGAGCGTGAGCTGCTCATACTTTTCCCACGACAACTGCTGTCCTTGTCATTCTTCTTCTTGTCGTCACTCTGTGTGGCAGCAGGCCTGGCTCTCCCTGAGTTCCAGCTCTGCTCCCTTAGAGCTGTGTGACTTTAGGCAAATTCCCACACCTCTCTGAGGCTCCTTGTCCTCTGCTCTTACAAGGGGAAAATCACAGCCGCTGTCGAAGCTGTTGGAAGGACTCCGGGAGGGAGTGGCACGAACCTGCCGGAACCTCACCTGGCCCAGGGCACCTGCCTCTCTCCTGACTGTCGTGCTTTTTCACAGTTACATGCCTCTGGCTTAGCATTTATTTAATTTGGTCTGCGTGTCATTAGCTGTTGACATCCCCGGCATTCGCCAGCTTCTGGGGATCACGCACGGTTTCTTTTTCATCTCTGTGGACAGGGAGGCCCAACACGACACATCCCCTCGGCCGGTGCGAGGGCCGCATGCTGGGAGTGTGTTTGCCGGGTCTCCTTCGGCATCAGGAGGGGACAGTGTCCAGCTCCACAGTGAAGGGGTCAGCATTGAAGGAGAGGCACGATGTCTCCCCCTGCGTCGGGAGGGAGGTGACAGAACTGTGTTGGTGTGGCGAGAAAGGCAGGGGGTGCTCTTCCTGACTTGAGGGCCTGGGCTGCTGCCCTCCTGCGGCTCGGGTGAGCCTGAGGATGGCTGTGAGGTCTTGCACTGGAGAATGGGGAATGCACACCAGAAGCCCCACAAGGTCAGATTGCATTCGACCCTTGCCATGACTTCCCACACCCGCTCCCCATCTCTGCCTGCATCAGGAAGGTCAGGGAGCCAAACTGTTCAGAGATCCCCCCGAAGGCACGTGTGTGTGTGTTGTGTGAGCGTGTGTTGCTATGTGTGTGCATGTGTTGGACGTGTGAGTATGTTTTGGTGTGGGTGTTGGATATGTGACTGTGTGTTGGTGTGTGTTGAATGTGTGTTTGGTATGTGTGCGTTGGATGTGTGAGTTTTGGTGTGAGTGTGTCTGTTGAATGTGTGTTTGGTATTTGTGAGTATGGGTGTTGGTGTGTTGGTATGTGTAAGTGTGTATTGTACATGTGTTAGACATGGAGTATGTGTTGGTATTGGCATGTGTGGATATTGGATGTTTGAGTGTGTTGGTGTGGGTTTGTGTGTGTAGAATGTGTTTGGTGTGTATATTATACATGAGTATTGGTGTGTGTGTTGGTGTGGATGTGTGTTGCTCTGAGTGGGATTGTATATACGTGTTAGATGTGTGAGTGTGTGTTGAATATGTGAGTGTGTGCTGTGTGAGTGTTGGTGTGAGTGTGCATTGGTGTGGGTGTGTTGGGTGTGCCAGCTCAGTGGCAGCAGGTAGACTTGCCTGTGGGATCCCCCATATTTCAGCCCCTTTTGGACCTGCTTCACATGACTGGGGGCATGTACTCTCTCGCTCACAACCTTATTTATGTAAATGTGGACTGGAAATTCAAAGTTTTTTGGCTAGAACGCAAGGGACGAGCTATTGGTGTCCCCTTGTCATCGTCTGCTGACCTCCAGTGAAGGAGTTCTAGCTCTTCTTTTTGTCAGTTGGAACTTCTCTTAGCAAATAAAAATGCAGTAAGCGTGACCCCCCAGGATATAAATAGACCTGGCCCTGAGCTCTGCTGTTCTCACTTGTGAACATGGAATATTCGCCCTGAACAGCAGCAGGGCGGCCTCGGGGAGATGGGACAGCTCCGCGCCCTGGTTGTGCACGTCGTGCCGCAAACCCATAGGTGGACTAAAACTCAGAGGTCTCGCATCAAGAAATTAAATAAAAATTTTTGAAATAAAAATTTTAAATCTATTTACCCTTAAAGACCTCTGAGGAAATTGTTGATAACATTAAACCCTTAAGCCTTATCTTGCCTGGTTTTTCTTCCTGTTTTTGTTGTGTTGTGGTACGTTGGGGCAAAAGAGATAAATTTGTTCATCCTGTGACAGGATGGCGAGCAGGGTAACAGTCATTTCTGGAAATGGCCGGATGGGGGGGACCCATGGAAACGACTCTGGGGAGTAGACAGCTGCTGGGGACGGAAGCCCCTCTCTCATGCTGTCTCTTCATTCTACGTGCTGCTTCGTGTGTAGGTCATGACCTGTCCTCTAACACATAAGGACAGTGACCATCAGGAACAGAGAAGTGACACACTGTTCCTTCTGATCCTTCTGAAATTTCAAAATCCAAAAAGAAGAGAAGTCTTTGTGGAGTTTGGTCCCCCAGCTTTATTATGCCTGCAGGGTCCTGCCCTTGGCCAGCACACCCATGTTTGGAAACAAGCCATTTTCCCCAAACCAGCTTTTCCCCCGATGGCAGGCCTCCCATCTGAGGAGATTTTCATGCATATTACAGAGAAGTAGCAGGTTTTGCAGGAAAGTTCTTTTGTCCCGCACAGAGAGGGGGTGCCCACATGCAATCTTGGGTGCAGTGGGTTATCTCTTCTGCGTCTCAGTGACGGACCTTGGAGAGGGGCCCCTGTCCCCGGCAGCCCTCCCAGGCATGACGAGGCCAGTTCTGACAGCAGGACATGGGTCATGCCCCCCAGTAACTGGGCCAGGGCCCAAGGCCACATGCTGGGCACAGAGCCACGTTCCTTCTTCTCCCTCCCCACTGACAGGAGCGTTTCACTTCCTCCTTTGGAAGAAGCAAGAGGGTCACCAGCATGTGAACGTCGTGTCACTGTGCCTTCTGCTCTGGCTGTCCTGGCAATGAGAGGTCCTTCAGTTTGCAGACGGGAGCTCACGGCCACACCATGCCTGTTTGCCTTGTCCCTGTTGTGCTGCCCTGCTTCTCTCTCTGCATTAGTTCCGGCAGCATTGGGATATCCTCGCTCACCATTAAGCATTCCCTTTTCTTTCTCGGAACATGCTCCCCAAATCTCCTTCCTTAATTCTGTGCTCTTCCTCTGTTCCCTGCTTTAGCTCCCATATCCCAGGTCCTAACCTGGAATTCAAATGCCTATTTTAAGGGCCCCAGCCCTCCCCTCACCCCATGTGGCCTCAGCGCCTGCCAGGAGCCCACACTGTTGCCTTCACTTAGGATAACTCCCCTGCCCTCCGTCCCACCTGGACCCCGGGCCCCCGAACCCCACCGCACTCTGCTCTCCTTGTGAAACTCAAGGGCCAGATCTGCCACGAACAGAAGTGATCGCTCCTTCCTCAAGACATTTAGGTTTAGTGTAATGCATCTAGTTAGCCATCCGTCCATTTGATCTTCAAGGAAGCTGCACCTCCTGGGGCCAGGGCCTGGCTCTTCAAGCCTCTGGAGGAAGCAGGGCTGGCGTTCCAGGCGGTTTCACGGAGAGCTGAAACCACTCGCCAACACTGGCTCAACCTAGGGAGGTGACAGGGGTCAGGCACCTGGGTCCCAGCACCCCACCCACCGTGTGACATGGGACGAGTCTTAGCCATTTCCTTAGTGTCTGGATCGCATGATATTCCATAAAGGCCTTGGGGACTGTGAAAGTCTCTTCAAGTGTCAGGGCTGCCTGGCTAGGTTGTTAATTCTCACTTTCCTCTTTCTCTTCCTTTTTTTCCCTCCCCTCTCCCTGTGTTCCCAGGGTTCTCCCGAGTTAAGCCAGGTGGACATACCCATAGTGATGGGAATGGGTCTAGACATCACATACTTGGAAGGGGGCGACGCTTTCAGCTTTCTGAATGTCACTGGTTGATTGCCTTCCTGTCCTGTGTCAGGGTCACCCCCGTAAGAAACATACTCATGTGCGACTCTCGGTTGGAGGCCATGCAGATCCAAATATGGTTCCTGCTGGCACCGACCGAAACTGTGAGCTTGAAGATAGATTTTCTCTGAGAAATGTGCCATTTAAAGTTTTCTCCCAGCTTGTCATGTTCATGTTCTGTGTCATGGTTTATATGGAAAGGCACGTATTTGCATCTCATTGCTTTGCTTTATAAGCTCCATTCAGCAAGGAAGTCACCGCAGACACCAGGGGGACGCTGCCCTTGGCTCTGAGGAGGGGCCCGTGACTTCCTCGGAAAGAACATCTCTTATGGGCACACGCATTTGGGTGAAAGCCTCAGGAATGCGAGGCACCAGAGAAATTAGCCGAAGTGCCAAGTGAGCTGGAGTCTCTCTGTGAGCGGCAAGTGATAGTTTGTGTCTGCCCAGGCCTCTGGTTGTGATGGTCATTCATGTTTTCTGAGCGTCCCAGGAGCGTGGCTTTGTGTGACCATCATCATAACTCTGAAGGTAGCTCAGACAGCATGAGCATCGCCGTCTCACTGAGTGGTTCGTGCCTCTCCTGGGGTCGCCCACGTGTCGGTGACCAGCCCATAAGGGCAGCCTGTATGTCCTACTCTGTCCAGACGATTCCTGCCCTGCTGCAGAAAGCCAGGGGTGCCGAGGACTTCCAGGCTTGCATCTTGGAACCCCGAGGGATGGCACGGGACGGCCTTGAGCTGCTCTAGGCAGGCCGGGGGGCTGGGGTAGGCCTCGGGAATAGTTTGAGGAGAGCCGTCTCCTGTCTGTCCTCCTTCCCTCCCTACCCTTGTCCAGACAGACGCCCTGTCCTCTGGAGAGTGCCAAGGAGCCCCAAGTCCTTACCCTGTCACGCTGGGGTTCCCGAGCGGAGTGCTTGGTTCCGCACAGACACTGTGGACTCGCATGATATTTGGGTTTTGTTCGTTGCTCCCTCCGGTCCTGGTGGTGGTGAAACATGGTGTCCTTGACGCCCCCAGACAGGGCAGTGTCTGCACCCACCGTCAAGGGAACACGTCCAGGTCAGAGGCCGGATGGCATGGGACATGCCCCACCCCGTCACCCCACAGTGCACTCAGGCCTGGTTCTGCCTTGGCCCCAAGAGCTTAGGCCCAAGAATGAGGAGGATGTCCGCGGCCCACGGTGATGCGGAGAGGCAGGTGCCGCCCGCCCCGGGCCCAGCTCCACCCCCGGCTGCACCTGATCTCCGTAGACCTACCCCGGCACTGACTCTCCCTTCCTGCTGTGGCAGGAGGGCGCGTGCGCCTCAGCTGTGGTCACATTCTCCTGGGTACCACAGAGGAGGCAGGAGGCACTTTGCACATACTCATGTTATCCGTCTTCCCATCTAGCAAGCAAGACTCACCGCACTTAAATACTTCCAATTTTGCCTGCACAGCATGCAAATTGCCAGGTTGGTTTTGCCACAGAAATTGAACATTTCTAACAAAACATGACAGCACTGCCTTTCCTAGCAGGTAGGAGGGGAGCTCTGCTGCAGGAGATGTGCCCCCTGCCATCCTCGGGAAATGAGATAGTGCCCGGAGCTGGCAAGAGAGGCTAGGAGTCCCATCCCGTTGTGTCTCCTGAACAGGGCACTCTCCATCCCAGCTACCCTGTGTTCCCTGAGCTGGGTGTCCCTGTCGGTGAGGTGGGTGGTTGGAGCCGATCGAGGTGTGCTGTGGGGCTGAGTGCCCCGCGCAGTTACTGGTTTTCTTATTTGTTATAACAGTTCTTCAAGGACCTCCTCACGTCTCATTTCCCTGTTCGTCTTTCCCGGGCCACTCTACTCTCCACACATCTCTCCCTTGTCCGTTGTAAATTCTCGTTGCGTTTAAAATACATACTTTATGCCTTCCTTCTTGCATGTGAGGGAACTTTTGGACTTCCATTTGTTTTATAATTTGACCTGTGTGTTAGTCTTGGCCAACCAGCTAGACTGTGAATGTCCTGGGTGTCCGTTCTAGCGATTAACATATTCTCCATACTTGTTTGGGGGAGTTGAGGATTAGCGATTTCACAAGGCCTGTTAAAGGAAAGCTGTTCTATAAATCCCCTAAGCCTTTCATGAGCTGCAAAGGTCAGCATTAATGAAAATCATTTCAGGAATTTTTTTTTTAATAATTTAGGTGTGTTTAAAAGAGCTCTTTCTGGAACCTTCATACGCTGCTGATGGGAATGCAAAATAGTGCAGCTAATGTGGAAAACAACTTGAAGATTCCTCAGAAAGTAGAATTTCTGTACGATCCCCGCAGTTCCACTTTTAGGTATGCATCTGAATTGCAAGCAGGGACTCAAACAGATAAGTGGTACCTTATGTTCGCAGCTGCATTATTCAAATAGCCAAAAGGTGGCAACAGCCCAGATGTCCAGCAGTGGGAGAATGTGTGAACAAATTGTGGTCCCTCTCTACAACAGAGTATCATTCAGCCGTAGAAAGGAGGAGAGCACAACTGACGCTTCAAACGGTGTGCAGTTAGGGGCACTGACCACCCCCTGCAGCCAAAAGTGCCCATCTAACTTTCAGCTCCCTGAAAACTTAACTACTAAAAGCCTACTGTTGGGGCGCCTGGGGGCTCAGCCCGTTGAACATCCTACTCTTGATTTTGGTGCAGGTCATGATCTCAGGGTCTTGAGATCAAGCCCGGGTCAGGGCCCACACTGGGCGTGGACTCTGCTTGGGATTCTCTCTCTCCCTCTTCCTCTAAACAACAAAAACCTGCTGTTGTCCAAAGCCTGACTGACCAATAACGTAAACAGCCACTGAGTAATTTGTGTGTTACCAATGTTGTGTACTGTATCCTTATAATAAAGTAAACTAGAACAAAGAAAATGTTGTTAAGCAAATCGTAAGGAAGAGAAAACACATCTGCAGTGCTGTACTTTATTGAAAAAATCCCACGTTAAGTGGAGCCATGCAGTTCGAACCCGTGTTGTTCCGGGCTCAGCTGTATGGACACGCGCTGCTTGTGGAGGAGCGTCTGAGACGGGCTGAAGAAGCCGGACATGACGTGTGGTGTTAGAGTTCTTGTCTGTGACATGTCCAGAATAGGCGAATTTATCCAGATGCAGATTGCCGGTTGCCAGGGGCTGGGGGAGGTAAGGGGAAGGAGGCACAGCTGGCGGGTAAGAGGTTTTACCTCTGAGCCATGGGAATGTTCCAGAACTAGATAGAGGTGATGGTGGCATAATGTTGTGAGGTTACTCGATGCCACTGAATGGTGTGCTTTGGTTCATTTGACGTCCTGTGGATTTCACATCAATAAATCAAATATTTAAAAAGAAGAAAGAACTTTTGCAGGCTGAGAATTTGGGATGGGATGAGCTTATACTGTGGACGGAGGTTTAGGCCCTTTTGGGTGTGTTTGTACTTGGGACCTAGACTTGTTAAAAATGCCAGCTAGGAGAGGAGTAGTTCTGAGCTGTATTTGTGTGGTAGCTATAGGAGTGGATTTAAAAATCCTTACAAAAGCAGAATTTTGAGAATGATTTATAATTTTCTGGTGCTAGGTTGAAACACTGAAGTAAATTGGGGGTTTTCTTTTTTTTTTTTTTTTCATTGACTTGGGAAGAAACGGCTTTATTATAGTTGTCTTTGCCCACCACCACCACCCTCCCCTGGCGCCTGGCGTGTGACAGTGGAGTTGGTGTTGCCCTAATGAACGGGATGTTACCTGAAGGCCAGGCGCCATCTGCCTAGTGAGCCAGGAGTTCCCAGAGTCTCCATGGTGGGGGGTGGGGAGTGTCTCTCCCTCTCTCTCTCTCTTTCTGTTTTTCTCTCTCCCTCCCTCTTTCTCTTTCCCTCTCTCTTCCTCTGTCTTTCTCCTTCTCCTCTCTCTCTCCCTCTCTCTTTCTTCCTCTCCCTTTTTCTCTCTCCCTCTGTCTTTCTCCCTCTCACTCTCTCCCTCTGTCTTATAAAGGGGGCAGGCCTGGCCTGGGAGAAAAAGACCTTTGTTGGTGGTATTTTAGTATTCCTAAAGTATACAGTAGAGCTGATTTTTGAGTTGGCAGCCCTGAAATGAAGCCCCGGCGCTACCATTTCCCGACTCCGTGTCCATGGGCAGGTTGTTAAGCCGTCCTGTGCCTCAGCTTTGTGATCCTTGCCTGGGGACGCTCGGGCCGGCTTGGGAACGGCCCGGCGAAGCGAAGCACGCACGTGCCATGACGGGGCCGCCCCCGGGAAGCGGAGCCTGTCTGAAGAGGCAAAGGCTGTGCCCACGTGTTATCCGTGGAGTGTTGACTTCAGGGAGCTCGGGGGCTCCCTTCAGTCTCCGTGCGGGACCCCCTCCCAAGGTCCCCGGCTGTCGCACACTTTCTTTGCACTGCCAACTGGGGGAAGTGCAGAGGACCTGGGTTTTGTTTGGTCTTTCATCCGCTGTCCTCCCTAATTGATAAAGACTCCTGCATCCCCCGCCTCCCCACCCCTGGATTCCACGTGGATAGTGGTATTTCATTCTCATGGGCCTTTAGGTGAGAAAGAAATGGGCGTATCCCCACGTGCGGGTTTGCATACTGACTTCTTTCCCCAGTGCTATCAAGAAAAGCAAAGTTCAACAAACATGACATTATCACTGACTTTCCAGGGACCCTCTCTTTGCCTTGGCATCTGTTACTCGGCGATATACTAACCCCTTCTGGCCAGTTCTCCCAAGTCGTAACCAGTCACATGTCCACTCTTCTCCAAATCTCGGTTTGTCCTTCCTTCTCTTTCCCCTTCATCCAGGAAGCATTTCTCAGACACCCACTAAACGCAGGGCGGTGCGCCAGGATGAACACAGGAGGCCCTTTGGCTCAAGGAGAATGAGAAGTCGCTGTGATCACAGCAAAGCTGTATTAAGGGGGGCTAAGAGTTCATTAAACTCTGTTTCTGTAGCCATTTTATACCCCAGTCATGCTCTCCCATAATTTTGGGTAATTTGTCCAAAACAACTTTTGCAGGGTATGCTTTGTGACTCTTTGTAAGTCTCCTTCCCTAAGTTTTTCTCTTGAGTGTGTTCTTTCTTTTCCTGGAAGTTTGTGCTGGTTTATGTCAAACAGCTCCAATGGCTTCTGGTTCTTCGCTTTCCTCTGGCCTCTTGGAAAACTTTTTAATGTCCTCTGGGTCAAACACATCCGTTTCCTTTTCACGGACACAGACGCGTGTCCTCCCTTGTCGCACCAATGTTGGGTAATTGGGTTGGCATTAGCGGCCCCCTTGCATGGTTAGGCGGCCCCAGGAGGTGGCGTGGAGAGTCCCCCACGGTCCCCCAGCTAGCGGGGGACGGAAGTAGCCCCGGACCTCTCCGAGGCTGTGAGGTTATATTTCGGCTCTTGCGTCCGTGTCGGGGCTGCCCACTGTGATGGTCACTTTGATGCCGAGGACCGCTGTTCGCCGGAAGCCAGGCTGCAAACAGCCTCCTCCTTAATGATCGCACACATGCGGCTGCCGGCAGTGGGAGACAGTATGAATATTAATAAACTGTATTTCACTTTTATTGCTTTTTTATTAGGTTTTCATGGAGATGGTGTTTGTGAGTGGAGTTCAGGCGCTGAGCTATAGACAGGCGTTTTGTTTTCCTGACAACATGGCGAACCTAGCAGCCAGAGGCAGCGGTGTGTTCAGGAGCAGCTAGGAGGAGAAAATGCCCGTCAGCATGGCAGGCCGTATAAAATGGGATGAACCTGTGAATTTTTATACGGTGACTACCATCAGAGGCAGATAAATACCGTCGCTCAGCCGTTCTGTGGGGAATTTCTCATGAGGCTGCAGCAGTGCCCCCCACCAAGTGATTCCATCACCTCCCCCTGGGGCTGTCATGGGAGGGTTACCCTCCACTCCGCGCCCCCGCCCGGACCCCACAGCCCTCATCCTCCCCCTTCCATGACTTGTCTGACATCTTTCCACCAAACCAAAGTGGACACGCCTCCCCCATCTCTCAGGCCTTACGGTCTGTCTCTGTTCTGGTGTGACCACAGATGCCACCGGGCCAGCAGGTGAGAGTAGACTCGTCCAGGCCGCTGGACCTTTGAGACCCAGACAGACCAGAACGGAGCTCCCATGTGGTTCCACAGACGGGACGTGGTCCTGTGCCGGGGCAAGAGCCATCCCTCAGTGATCCCTTTGGTCGTTCCCTGCACCAGGGTGCTGTCTGGAGCTCTGAGCTGAGTGTGGCTGGGCTGTGTGGCTGTCGGGCCCCATTATCTTTGTGGTGGAGATGGAGATGTTCCTCACTGGGCCGGGTGACAGAGCCTCGGCCACATAACCTTGTGTCTTGTGCAGCATGGGAGCGCACGTGTCTCTGGCAGCGTGGCGCATGACTGTGGGAGAGCTGTAGGGGACAGGTCTAACCGAACACGCCTGTTTCATGAGCCAGGGAGATCAGACGCATTGCTGCTAACTTGAAATACAGCGGTGTATTTCAGCTAGGTCAGAAGACCTAGGAAACCCAAAGTGGTGAGTAATGGAGAATATTTAAATTAAACCGTTCTTGGTTACTTACTGAAGAGGAGGGAAAAAAGTGTGTTCCTGCTTTTTCAATTCCAGACTTTACCTCAGTTTAGAATTACTCCACGGAAGGACTATACCCTTCGTGCACGTAGAATTTGCTCATCCTTAGAATTGGATTATCACCCTTTTCATGTCTTCAATTTGCAGCACTCTTTATTGAGTGCCTACTGCATGCTGAATACTGTATTTTAATACTCTGTTGAATGCAGATATTTTTAGAAATAGTCATGAGTCACAATATTGGAGGATAAAGAATATCCCGTGTGACTGAAAGTGACTGAAACTTATCCATTTCGACACCAAACTTATCCATTTCAACACCCCTTTTCTAGACAGAAATCTGACCAGAAGACACCTTAGCCCCCACTGCCTTGTGACAGAGATTAGAGGACGAAGGGGGAGCAACCCTGGGCTTTAGCGATCTACCTGCTGATGGCCACAGGCCTACATTTAATCCTCATGACAATGGTTCCTATCCCTACCTAGTAGATGAAAACATCGATCTCAAGAAAGCAGTTGCGAAGTGCCACAAGGCTAGTAGTAAGTAGCTGCTGGGATTTGAACCAGACGTGTCTGATTCCCAAACACAGGCTCCTGCCAAGGGGTGTCCTCTCTCCCACCAAGCCTTTTCTTAACCCCTCAGGGTTATCATTACGAGTATGCCAAAATGTGCTCGTCTGTAGAGATGCAACGTATGCATTCTAGTTAGATGCTTAATTCTCTTTGCTCCAAAGTAAAAAGGCTCTTGTTATCTCTGTTCATTGAATTCTTAATAACTAGAGCTGCTGTTTATTAAGTGCCTATTATATGCCAGGAACTATACACACACACACACAGCATCTCTCTTCTGCACAGCTCTTGCAGCTAACTATTTTGCCTGTTTTGCCAGTGGGGAGACAGCCTCAGAGAGGTTAAGGAAATTGCCCGTGATCCCATAGCCATGAAGGTACAGAGCTGGGTCATTCTGCCTCCAGACCTGTCATGTTTCCCCAGAGCGGTTGGTCTTATGGTCTCAGGGTTCAGCCGTCTGTGCTTCCTGCTGTCAGGGTGCTATCCTCCCCTCCCCCCAGCAATGTGATGTCCCAACCTGCTCAGGACTGCAGGGTCAAGTCACCAAACTTGTTAGAGGTCCTGAAGAAATAGTGCACATGAGCCAGAGGACCTGGAGTCTGGCTTCGGGCTGGACATGTGACCTTGAGCATGTCATTAACTTCTGGAATTTTAGAAGCGTAAACCCCTAGTCCCTGCCTCCCTGCCCAGGCATTTGTCACACACAGAGGAGAATTTCTGTGTGCTCTGTTCACATAATGTGTGTAGGCTGAGTTGTGTTTAGTACATATGCACACAGCTTCCTTTTCTGATGCATATAGATGCTATTTTGATTAGTATATTGAAAAACATTATGTGGGTGCCATAGCTTTTTTGGCATTTTGTATTTTCTGTTGGAAGCTAATAAAAGTACAGTTACTCCCATGTGGCTTTGACCTCCCCCCAACCCCCAGTTTGAGAGATGGGGCTGAAGTCCCGCTGAATGTCCAGGACTGCAGTCTGGGGGAAGGGGGAGCACCTGCCTGCACACCTCAGTAGGATCGCTGTGCGTGTCCCGGATGCGGGGACACAGCCGGCTCCGTGCAGAACGGTGTGGGGTGAAACAGGCTCTTCCCGGAGGAGGCATCTCCACGGCCAGGGCTTGTGAGGTTCATGTGTGGACTTTAGGACCTCTGTTTGTGGTGCTCAGAGGCCTTTTGGAGTTTACCTCCAAATTCTGGATTATGTTCTCATAGTTGTTGATGCCAAATAAATGAGCTCCAACCACCACTAAATTTGTGTATCTCTACTAAGAAGAGAATACTGTTTCAGGTACTCATCAGAAATTGGTCAGTCAGATTGGTCATTTCTCTGAGCACTGGCTTATTGAAACTTAAAACAAAAAACAAAAAACAAAAAACAGGTGCCTGGGTGGTTCAGTCGTTGGGCTCTGCCTTCCGCCACGGTTGTGGTCCCAGCGTCCTGGGATCAAGCCCCACATTGGGGCCTGCTTCTCCCTCTCCTTGTGCTGTCTCTCTGTCAAATAAATATATAAAATATTAAAACAACAACAACAAACAACAGGGGCCCCTGGGTGGCTCAGTTGGTTAAGCGTCTGACTCCTGGTTTCAGCTCAGGTCATGATCTCAGGGTGGTGAGATCGAGCCCTGTGTCAGGCTCTGCACCCAGCAGGGAGTTGACTTGGAATTCTCTCTCCCTTTTCCCCTCCCCCTGCATGGGCCCGTGCGGAGGCTCATGTGTTCTCACTCTCTCTCATAAATAAACTCTTTAAAAATAAATAATTAATTAAAAAATAGTAACTGGCTGTATGCAGATATGCCCATTGGTGCATTAAAATCCTTTAGCTTTTCACAAATTTTATTTTTGAAAAGAGGAATTTTTTTTTTTTTAATTTCCCTTTTCATACAGTCTGGTCCTAATAGAGTCAGTACCTTCCCTGAAAGGAGAAGTAAGTGTACCTCATAGTTTATTTCTAAAGAATCTCTGGATTCGTTTCATAAGACGCAGTTCTTAATTCATTATTTATTTTTAATATGTAATTTGATCATTTACGGAGTCCGGTCATGTATACTATTTCGTTTAATCATCAGAACAGCTCCGTTTCATCCCCACTTACACATGTGGAAACTGAGAAGCTGCCTCGCCGGACACAGAGCCAGGAGGGAGTCCAGCCAGCCACTCCGGCCCCCGCCAGCTCGTCCACACCAGGCTTCCGTGTTAGTCCGGTTTCTTGCGCAGAAATTGTATTGTATACGGTCATGCCAGGTCAGAGTGTCAATGACTCCACGTAGCATAATACTGGTGGGGAGGGAAAAAACCCTCAAAACCTCAAACGAGCAGGCCTCGGTGACACCGCTGCTGTCCCGTCATAGGCTTATTGTGTAGGAGGAGGACGTGTGTTCGTCCGCGCTCCCTCCCCAGACACGAACGCTTAAGTTCATTAGCGATAATGGTAAAGGGCGCGTCTGAGTGCTAAATTACCAGCAGCCGCCATGTCGTCGGATGCTGGGTTTATCCGCACCAACGCCAGATGTTTGCACAATAGAAACTCCACAACTACAGGGACGTGTCAGCCAGGCTGTGCCGCCAACCCCCTGTGGAGCCAGGACCAGGCCAGGGTGACAAGGAGGGGAGTGTTCTTTTGGTCCGAGGCGGACCTTTCCTGCAGAATCCCAGCGATAGGGCACCAAAGGCGATCTTGGAAGTGACTTCGTCCCATCTCCTACGGGGCGGATCCTGCTTGACACCCTTATGTCAAACACATACACGGTCCAGGCCCGTGGCCCGGTGCTGAGGAGGAGCCATTTCAAGGCCCCTGAGGCAGACTGGCAGGTTCAGATGCCTGACTGGTCAGAGGCCTGCTGGGTGCCCCTCCCCCGTGCTGTGAGCGGGACCAGCTGCCCTGACTCTGAGTCTAGTGCTCATGACACGCAACACAGACAGCCGTTCTCTGACAAGCGGACCATAGGCTGATGTGGTTCTTGCTCCTTTGTGCTGGCCAGCAGGTGTCCTGTGGTGCTATGGAGCTGCTCCGGGCACAGCTCCTTCCTGAGCACTTGCCTGCCGTCCTTTAAAATCTGTCGCCTCTACTCTTCCCTGGTCCTTGGGTACTTAGCATTGGGCCCCCTGTGCCCCTCTGCCGTCTCGGTCCCTGTCCCTGTCAGGGACACTCTGTCTCCCAGGGTTACTAACACATTTCTCTGGACTCTGTCCTCTTCCTCCTTTTTTCTAATTTCAGAGTCCGAAATCTCTAGACCCCAATTAGTCTTGACTCTTGTCTGGCAACATCCAAGCCGTCATTTTGAAGTTCTGAGCCACACGATTAAACGTGAGGTCAGCTATTACCCTCAGGCCAGCAGGAAGCTGGTGACAGGCCGAGGCGGGCAGTTCTGTACAGGGAGGAAAGCCATCCGGACTCGCTAGGTGAGAAAGCCCTCGGAGCAGCTCCCCTGTAGCCGGCAGAGTACTAGGCGCCTTCACTGGTTTAGCTGCTACGTATTGTATGAAGACAGTTCTGGTCTATTTCACGGGAAATAATTATTTTCATTCCAAATCGGATAGCAAGCCGATTCTCTCTCACAGGAGAGCATGTACCATAAGTAACTTCGATAGGACGCACTTAAACTAGCTAAATCATAGTGCTGAGAACTTCCAGGTTCTCTTTTGCCCGTGAACTTCCTTGTGGTCATTGAATTAGGCCGTCCCATTAACACCCAACAAAACGTGAACCCCTTCTCTCTGATTGTGTGTGTCTGGTTTGGTCAGATTCCCCCCAGAGCAGAGTGGGCCTGTCAGGGAGGCGACCACGGCGTTCATTGTGCTTAGCAGGCTCCTCCAAGCTATAGCAAGATCAGTCTTTAGCTCTTGCTCTGGGTCGCCAACTGACGAAATTAGGAATGTTTTCATTTGGAGAATTTCTCTTCATATGCCTTGGGAATATTAGGGTTTGACTTGGCAGTGATACCAGAAGACACAAGCTCTTAATTAAACTGGAAATGAAATTGCAATATATTTTAGTACATGTAAACTGTTGAAAGTACCCCAAAGTCTTAGGAGTTAATGGTCCTCTTCACTTTTTTTTCCTAGGTTCTGTACTGGTAGCATTAAATATATACACATAGACAGAATTCTCCTTGTAATGAACGTTAGTATTTTTAAGTTTGCCATCCGGGTGTTGGTTGAGTGGGAGGTGGTAAGAGGGAAAGTAATTTTACATGGGAATTCATCTCTGATGTTAAAAATAGTAGTCACCAGAGACATACGATTGATACACAAATATTATCCCCTACCACATTATGCAGAGAAGCATCTGATGCTAAAAGCGTAGGCCTCAGTGGAAAGTAAATAGGAGACCAGCCCTCTGAGATGTTTACCTGTAACTGGGATCAGAGCCCCCGGTACAGCCCTTGGGAGAGAACCAGCCATGAGCCGTCAGCTTCCACCTCCCAGCCCTGAGTATCCGAGCCGGACCCAAGAGGTGACAGTATGAAGCCAGCTCTTGCAGACCTTTCTGTGTCTTCCAGTGTCTGGTGGCCCCTCGGCTGCTGCTGACATTCAGAGGTCAAGTGATCGTGTACCTGACAGTCATTCCTGGTTAGTAGAAGCTGCCAGGAGAGGAACTGGGAAGGACGGGTGGACAGGAGCACGAGGAGCCTGCAGAGCCCCGAGAAGGCGAGGCGGGGGGCATCTCGGGCATTGACGAGTTATCAGCGCCAGGCTCACGTGGTCAGGAAGGAGCAGGACCTCAGCGGGCTGGGTCTGGCCAGACTTTGGGGGCAGTGAGAAGCAGTGCACGTGTGTGTGTGCACGGCGTGCGTGTGCGTGTCCGTGCACGCGCGTCTGCAAACACTATGGCCCACGACACTTCTCCTTCCAGGCCTCATAGGCCTTCTGTTTGCCGACCTTGCCAGCACGTTACAGAAGGTCGGAGGTGCTCAGGAACAAGGGCAGACTTACCCCTGGATGTGCTCAAACTCTGCTTTCCAGAGCCTGGCTGGAAGGACGCGAGGCCTCCTTCTCCCCAGAGATCTTCGCCCTCTCTGTGGGAGACTCTGTTTCATCCCATATCTGCATTATTCTCCTGCCCTCTCCCTCATCCGCTGGCCCCAAAACTGTCTCAGAACATTATCGAACACAAAGGTGAGAAGTTTTAGCGAGAATTTTGTTTAGTTTAGGGAAGGAGGGACTAATTATTAGACACCCTCCCCCTTACTGCTTGAGGTTTGTGAGTTTAAGGGTCCAAGAGACCAGTATTTCCCCAGGTGCTGGTGAGGGATGCCTGGCAGTAGACTTGAGGCGTGGGTGGGGGAGGGAGACAGAGAGTGGGGGTAATAAACTACTCGTGCCCTTTGTTAAATTAAAACAGAAATTCTTCACTAACATTTAAGTGTTCTGTGTTCAGCACATTTGCTGTTAACTCTGATTCCAAGATTTACCATTAGGTGCATTCAGATCAATAATTAACACGCACAGAGCCCGCGCTGTGGACCAGCCACTGTGCCACGACCAGCCACTGTGCCACTTGCAACGGAGAGCGCGGACCAGAGCAACACGTGTTCCTGGTCTTAGGAGGAGCTCTTCACTCATGGTGGCGGGGATGGGGGAGGCCCACAGAGCCTGGTCACTACTGCCCAGCCCCCCAGAAGGACCCAGAGGAGGGGTAGGGCAGGTACACAGCCCAGGGGGCCCGGGGAAGGCTTCCCGTGGGCCCTGCAGGAAGCAGAATCGATGTCTCCCGCTTTGGAGCCCCAGGCCCTCATCTGACACTCCAGTGCACCCACATGCTTGCAGGTCTGGCCAGCCCTTCCCCCACTTAGAATCTCTGGTACCAAGTACTGTGCTCGACTCACTGTAGGTCCCTCCGGGGATGCTCATGAATGAGTGAATAAGTGAATGAATGAATGTATGTTGGTTCCAAGGAAGGATGAGCCTGGGCTGGCAAGTTGGACTGAATTAGAAGCATCTGGAATGCCATGAATGTTACAGGTCCTTGGCAGCGAGGGCGTTTCCCGTCTAGGGAGGAAGCAGTGTAGCCCACAGTCCACCCCACACACAGGGTGGAAGCTGGGGGACAGCCGGCTCTGTTCCTGACCGAGAGCTGAGACCCAGCATGGCCCGGGATCCGTCCCAAGAGTGTGCCGCTAACAGAGGCAGCATATTAAGGGAAGGAACCAGACCTGAAGAATACCTCTGTGATTGTCGAGCTGGGAAGAGTGGAGCCGACTCAAGCCAAGCCACCGCGGCCTGGGGCAACTCAGGTCCATGGAGAGACTGTCCCGGAAGCGGGGCCCCGGCTCACAGGACAGAGAGATACCAGGAGGTTCCAACGAAAAGAACTTCAGGCCTTCCAGTCCTAGGAGGGCGGAGCTCCGGGCCTCGGAGTGTGGACTGGCAGGTAATCCAGAAGTCTTTTGGCCGTGGAAGTGGATATGTGCTTCTGTTTATTTACAGAGGTGCCTGGTGTTCTGAAAACTCACCATGAAGTTTCGAAATTAGCTTTTAATAAAGACAACTGGAAAGCAAGATTGCTCCCTCCCACCTCCCCCATTCACCTCTAGCCTGTCCGCAGTCCTCATTTGGGATGGCAGCATGCTTCTAGCGCAGAAACAAGCTGAGGAAGAGAAAGCTTAAAAGCTAAAGCCAGAGAGAACTTTGCAAATTTCCTTTTTCACGTTGGTAACGTGACATGGTGGCCAAGACTTTGACCCAATTGAAGCTTCGAGGCTCCATCAGAGAGCCGTATCTAATAGCCTCGTCTGCACGTTTATATTAGGAAAGGTGTATTACCAGCTCCCCCAAAGTGCAAAGTCTGCCCAAAATAGAGATGGAAGAGTGACTTTATCATCTAGTGAGTCAGTAGCAGCCAAGAGGAAGGATAGATATAGCATCGTGATATTCTGCACGGGAGACTCACAGGCAGGCACACTGGGGTGGGGGTGCCGTGTAAGGCAGCGGCCCTGGGGTGTGACAGGGCCCCCAGGCCCCATGACAGACTGGAGACATAGCCCGTGGAAGCAGGCTTCAGAGGGACCCCGGAGCCACCGTCAGGCCGCCCTCCAAGCTTTGTCAGGTGGCTGTGATCCAAAACAGAAGGGCCAGGCCCTCTTGTCCTGGTTAGGACGTTCAGGAAGTGCCGAAGCCTACACATGCCCACAGACGTGAAGAGGATTCTAACTTCCGAAGACTCTCGGCTCATCTTAACGTGAAGTTAAAGTGATTCTCCACATTCGAGGCATTTCTTCAAGCCTGTTTAGGATACAGCCCCAGATAATTCTGTTCCTGGGGACATTCAAGATAACCCATGTCTGTCATGGTCTGTACTTTAAAAAACATCTCTCGCCTCATAAACACCCTCGTAAAACAGCTTGCCCTCAACACCCAAGGCACCTTGGGGGCAGCATTTTAAGTCAGCGACATAAATTCAACATTAGGTACCTAGTGTCAGAGTTTGTGGCCACTTCTCCTTCAAAGTGCCGTGCCTGGGTCTGGGGGTCCTTTTTTTCCCAAGGCCCTACACCTGCTGCATGATGAGCTGTTTGGGCACCAGCAAAGCTGGGGTATAAATCAGGACCGGCTGGAGGCAGGTCCTCAGGAGAGGGAATGGCGAGCCAGCTGGATGGGATCTGCCACAAGCAGTCCTGGGGCAGAGTGGAGTCTTTGGGGGGGGGGGTGGAGGGGCATTCTTCGGAGACGGGTTCACCTGTAGAAAATTCTGGATTCACCCTTGCTTCCCCACCTTCTCATACCCCGTCCACACTCTCCTTTGTTGTGATCTGCAGGAAGCTTTGCCCCACACCATTTCTGCCTTCGGGGATGAGAAAGCCTAGTGTCCGCATCGAAATGATTCTTAATAAAGGCATCCTAGGTGTTAAGTATTTATTTTAAGGTAAATGTTCTACTTCTAAGAGGTTAAAAAAACAAATATTTTTCACGCAGAGCCCTTTAACTAGTCAGTGTGGGAGTGTCTTTAGGCTTTTTTATCTGGCTCTGCAGCAGCCACCTAACAAACTGGGTTCCTGAGCTGAGCTGACAAGGACGCAGAAATGAAGAAATAAACAAAAAGCCATGTTAATTTCAAGCTTCAGTAGGAACACGAAAAGAAATATTAGCATTCGCCGAATGACAAATAATGAAAGGGCTAGGATTTGCTAATGCTTTTAGCGAAGTTTTGTAAGCTCTCCTGGAATTTTCTTCCCATCAGGTAGAGCACATTGATGACTAGCAGTGCCCCGTGAAGGTGGTTCAGTAGGTGGTGTAAGTTAGAGATCAGGACCTGCAGGCATGTGCTGTTCCCTTCTAATCGACTCAGAGTGGCCCCGTCTCTCTAGTGTAATCGTCGTAATTGCTGGTCTGCTGGATGGAAAGTCACTTCACCTGGCAAGAAGGATGGTCAAGGTTGCTGCTGTTGTTAAGATATTTGTAAAAAAGAAAAGCAGGTCAGCCTCCAGCTCCTGTTTGTTTCCTGCGTCTTTTACACCCCTGTCCTTTAGAAGTCTGTCCTCACCTTGACACGATTATTTTACACACCGAGAAACATTAAGGTTCTGCAACGTGAACTCCTGTGTCAGGTGGGACAGAAGGCACTGTTGATTTCTGTTTACCTTAATTCAGTTTCAGAGGTGTTTTTTGAATCCCTCCTGTGTGAGGTGGCGTGTAAACACAGGCCTGCGGGGTCTCGTGGCAAGTCAGAGGAAGGGGAGCTTCACCTTCTCTTGAAGGAAGAAGTCAGGCGACTTCTTGTCACCTGCTAGATTGCTTCTTGTCCTTGCCTCTGTAGATTGTAACGTTCACACACAGTCACTTTGTATACTCAACACTTAGCAAGTGTTTGGCGCCCAGTGGGCAGCCGACAGATGTCTGAGGAGGGAGCTGACAGGCACGGCAAGAAAGGTGTAATGAGGCAGGGGCCTGCGAGGTGAACGGAAGACAGCGTAGGACGCGGACCTAGACAATCAGTGAGTGTGAGGGTGCTTCGGGTCAGGAGACCGGTCTTTAGTCTGGAGAGCCTGGAGTGGGAAGAGCAGAGAGCTCAGCATGGTTGAACCTTGGGATTCTTACGGAGGGTCAGCAGACTGTGGCAGGCCAGCCTCATCCGCTGCTCACTAGGTGCTACGCTGGCCAAAATGAACACAGTTGACCTTTGAATAATGCAGGCATTAGGGGCACCAGCCCTGTGCATGGTTGGAAATCTGTGTATAACTTTTGACTTCCCAAAACCTTAACAACGAATAGCCCACTGTTGACCGGAAGCCTTACTAGTAAATAATCAATTAACCTATATTGTATATATTTTAAGACGTGTTATATACTGTATTCTTACATTAAAGTCAGCTAGAGAAAAGAAAATGTTGTTAAGAAAATCGTAAGGAAGGGGCGCCTGGGTGGCTCAGTGGGTTAAACCTCTGCCTTCGGCTCAGGTCATGATCTCAGGGTCCTGGGATCGAGCCCCGCATTGGGCTCTCTGCTCGGCAGGGAGCCTGCTTCCCCCTCTCTCTCTCTGCCTGCCTCTCTGACTACTTGTGATCTCTCTCTCTGTCAAATAAATAAATAAAATCTTTAAAAAAAATCATAAGGAAGAGAAAATACATTTGCTGTACTGTACTATTAAAAAAATCCATGTAGGGGCACCTGGGGGCTCAGCCGGTTAAGTGGCCAATTCTTGGTTTTAGCTCAGGTCATGATCTCAGGGTCCTGCGATCAAACCCCAAGTCGGGCTCCCTGCTCAGTGGGGAGTCTGCTTCTCCCTCTCTCTCTGCTCCTCCTCCTCCCTCCCTCCCTTTCTCTCTCTCATAAATAAAATCTTTAAATAAACAGATAAATAAAAATTTAAACTCCGTGTATAAGTAGACCAGTACAGTTCTAACCCGTGTTGTTCAAGGGTGAACTCTAATTGTCATACGCAGTCTACCAAGCTGAAAATATTTGTTATCTGTCTCTTTACAGAAAGAGTTTGCTGATCTTTGCTCTAGAGGAATCCACAGGGATGGGTGGAGTTAACTGAGGACCCTATCGTAACATAGCAGTGTGTACTCGGCTGTCCTGATCAGGGGACTGACCTGGTCAGAGGCGTGGTTTAGGAAAGTTACCGTGGGAGTGATTCAGTGGGGCGGGCTTCGGGAAGGAACGGTGCAGAAGAACCAGTTAGGAGGACATTACAGTATCCATCTGTTCGGGCATTGCTGGAAAGAGACCCTCACTTGGAGTCTTCTTTGAAAGTTGACTTGCCACACTTTGTCCCCAGGACTAGAAATCTTTGCCCTTCTCCCAGTTTGTGTCACTCACTTGCAGACCCACCCCAAAGCTCCTTCCAGAAAACTCAAGTCAACCCCACCTAACTGGTCAGGCTCTCTCTCACTTCTAGTGTTTGCACGGAGTTGTGTGTCCTGTATCAAAACCTGTCCATACCCTGAGGCCAGAGGCTTTGGCCACACGTCTCTCAGTGGTTAGCTAATATTTTGGACAATAACTAGACCTTTCTAAATGTTGATACAGTCATTGAACAGGATGTCTTGTTGGAGGAAATAAACCCTGTCTCGTTCCATACGTTAGTCAGAATCCATCAGGCCAGTAATTGTAAGAGCAAGCATCTGTCTGTCTGATGCACCAACACCCATCAGATAAAAGTAGTTCAACCCCCATCAGTCATTTGGGTACAATAAAACTAAAATTAGACACAGCATAAATCCAGTCAAGATGACAGCATTTATCCCAGTGTTTGTTTTAAGATTGATAGAGGCAGAAGGCTAAAGCATCTGGACTTCAGGGACAGTTCCGTGAGAGGGCTCAGAGGGGGAGGAGCCTGGTGGAGGGAGGGAAGGTGACCGCGGGTCTGGGACCTCAAGTTCACGTCTAGCACTGCTTTCCCTTCGTGACCCTCAGGCCTGTCAAGGGTATGAAATGCAAAAGTTTTGGAAATGCAAATCAGGTTTTACTTAGTAATATTCATTAATGACCTAAATCAAGGGAGAATCTCCTACTTAACGAAGTAACTAATTCGCTCTGGGAATTGCTGTTGGAAACAGGAGACTAATTGATTAATATGATCACGGTGTTCATTTCTCTTCCTTCTGTGGAAAGGAGCCAGGATTCAGCCCATGCCAGGTTTGGTACTTGGGGCTAGACCAGATCATTCTGCCCAGAGTCAGTTTTGCTCCTCTCCACAGAGCTGGCCTGATCCCTGTGCTTCCGTTCCTGCTCCCTTCACAAAGGAAGGCCGTGTCTCTAGCACTTTCTCTCTAAAATCTTGCAAGTTCAGGCTCAGCCCACAGCTCACCCTTTGGATGAATTTGGGCTGTCTTGCCCTTACGGATCCATCCCTTCTTTAAGTCACCATTTTACCCTACTCAATACCATACAGTTTAGCACTTAATTTTTCTTATTACTTTATGTATGGAATAGTGGAAAGCGGTTAGCAGATTAAAAACAAAAATTTTACATAGTATGAAATCTGACCTCACTGAGGGGATGTGCAGATCTCAGCTCTGAGGGTCGGACAAGACAGTGGAGGGGAACCCACATTCTGGCCGTTGGTGTCATTACCATTGTTGGCTATGTATCTCTCAGCTTCTCTACTACACTGACACTTAAGATCTCCAAACCAGCCATCAACCAGCTTTTAAACACCCTTTATGAATGGGCTTTACCCTAAGCCAGACAGTTTACTGGCAGTAAACAGTGTTTAAACAGACTTCCTCAGTTACTGACTGCCATTGCAGGAGGAGGACAGGGAAGACCCACCTGAAGCAAAGACAAGAATTCAAATGGCAATCCCCGCCTCCCTGGGTGCACCCGGCTGGGGTCTCCCTCTCTTGGAGCAGGGGCAGGAGGGGCTCCTCAGCCCCCGGAACCCTCCCACAGATGGCCCGACAGACCTCGGTCCCCAGGGGCCCCCTGGCCCTCATCTTCCTGGTTTAGTCTTACAACAAGGAGCAGAGGATGTCGGGGCAGCTGTGCAGAGAGGGGCATCTGGCCTTGAGCTCGGGAGCCCTGCCGGCCGACTGGCAGACGGAAGTATGAATGAGAACGAGGGTACATCACCGTCAAGGTCAGACGGCCATGCTACTGCCCACACTTGTTGCTAGCCAGCGTGCTCCTTCTGTGTGTTTCCTGGCAATCCTTTGGTTCACCCCCTTCCTGCTCTTCCTCACCCTGGGGGGGCCCACAGCAGGGGTTGCTCTGTGGGTTCCAGGCACAGTTTAGTGGTCATCCTCTCCCCACCCCACCCCCCTTTTTTTCTTCTTCATAAAAAATGTTCTAACCACGGCTTCTGTAATCACCTCTGTTCTAACCACTGGGACTTTCTGTTCTAGACAGATTTATTGCTATTAAAATATTTGTCTTAATCGTTGCAGGTGGTAAATTCTGCCTTATGGGCTTTGTTCCAACTTGCATTATTTTTTGTGAGGAGGATACTGAGTAGGTTGTAAAAATATTAAATCATGCCATGACGAAGAAGAGTGAAAGTGTAAATTCTTTATAAATAGTGATAGGAGTCAAAGATGAGGTAGGCATGTAAAAGACAGCCCACGATGATCAAATAAATTGTGATTCTGGTCTAATGATCTTAATTAATTCCCAAGATTAATAAAAATTGTTACTTTTAATTATTGTTTTTGAAGTCCCCATGTTGTGGAAGTGGGGCTTGAACTGACCTTTTTACAGCAGTTAACACGTGGTTGATATGATATATAGGACTGTCTCAGTTGTTCTTATAAACGTGACTGGGCTTCCATGTCAAAGATGTTTTATCATTTTTTCCAACTTAAATGTAACATTTCATTTTCAAATCTCTAAGTCAGAGGCTGATCAGTTCTGTTAACATTTCACTGGTTCTGAGGAAGAATGTCAGCTCCCTGAGGGCAGGGCTGTCTGGTAGGAATGAGTCTATTTTATTACTCATTTATTTACTGCATTCTGTCTAGCTTCTACAACATGCCAGCACCCACTGTGGTCACTGCATAAGTATTGAATGAATGAATGAAAGAATGAATGGCTATAGACCTAAAACTAAACTAAATCAATAAAAATCTCTTTATGAAAATCCAGAACAGTTTATTATAGTGTTAAAATTTGAATGTGTATGTTGGGATGAACACAGAGTGTTTTATGCAACTAACGAATTGTTGAACACTACAACAAAAACTTGTGATGGACTATATGCTGGCCAACTGAACATTAATACTAAAAAAAATTAAATTAAAAGAATTTGGATGTGTAATATTAAACAAGAATCATAAATACCGAACAAGTGGGAATAATTAAAAATTCTTTGCTCCTTGGGCACCTGGGTGGCTCAGTCTGTTAAGCGGCTGCCTTCAGCTCAGGTCAGGATTCCAGAGTCCTGGGATGAGTCCTGCATTGGGCTCCCTGCTCAACGGGGAGTCTGCTTGTCCTTTCTCCACCCCTCCCCCCACTCTCTCTGTTTCACTCTCAACTCTCTCTTTCACTCTCAAATAAATGAATCAAATCAATAAATCTTTTTGTTTGTTTTTTTAAGATTTTTATTTATTTATTTGACAGACAGAGATCACAAGTAGGCAGAGAGACAGGCAGAGAGAGGAGGAAGCAGGCTCCCTGCTGAGCAAAGAGACCGATGTGGGGCTCCATCCCAGGACCCTAGGATCATGACCCAAGCCGAAGGCAGAGGCTTTAACCCACTGAGCTACCCAGGCGCCCCAAATGAATAAAATCTTTAAAAAAAAAAAAATCTTTGCCTCCCTGAACGATAGTGTTCCATGCCTGGAGTCTGGCAATGCCTGTTTCTAATAAATGCATTGAAGTCGCTTCATTAAAACTTTACTCCCTGCTGAAAGTACTATCGGAGAGTCTAATCCACTTTGGCACAGAGATCATATAAATAGTTCTTAATCGGCTTTAATTTTCTGATCTGCATTCAGCAGTGTTTATAGAGGCTGGCGTCAGGATAGGTGCAGAGCAATCACAATATTAGAGAAAATGTCACGTTAGCAGTTCTTTTCAAGGAAGTCTATGAATACAAAGTTCACCAGTGTTGTTTTCTATAAACCTGTCTTTGGTTTAATTACTATTTCTTTTAATTATTCTACCTTTTACTTGAATAATCTTTTATTATTGTTTGATGTGCCAGTTTAACTCCGCTGAATTCCAGATGTAATACTTTGTTTTTAAAGTATTATAAAAATATCTTAATGTTCTTTCTGTGGCAAATTATTCTTTGGGTTCATCGTTTCAAATTGTGGGTTTTGAAAAGTGTTATTTTTCAAGTTGTAATCAAAACTAGGGGAGATTTAAACTTGACTGCAAGAAATCCATGGCGGGGGGGTCGGAATCTATGTAACCATCTTGGAAGGCAGGGGTGCAGCCTGACCTTCTCCCTTTGCTGCCGTCAACAGGCGTGATCAGTAATTACATGATGTTTCTCTTGCCACATAAAGAACTGGGCAGGAGCGTCCAGAATCTTAATTCGGGTGCAGACCTGTGGAGACCCTTTGACTCTGAGCCCCTCCACCCTGCCGTGTGTTTGCTTGCAGAAAAACAGCCTCCCTTTATGATTTCTGAACCTTCTCTGGCCAGCCTCTCAAGCCAGTAACGAGTTGAAAATGTTTTAGTTTTTATCGTATCAGTTCTTGCTTGCCAAATGTCTGAAAGCAGTTTGGGAGTAATTTAAACCAAATTTTTTATTTTAGTAAATCCACTGAAAGTAAATGTAACCTATTAATTGTGCTGTGTTTTTGCTGTGTCTTGGCATTTCCATAAATAGAAGGTTAAAATAATGGGCATTACATGGAGTAAATAAAGCTTAATTATCCCAGTTTAAAATTCAGCCAGGGGCAGGCCTGTGCCTGGCTGCAGGGGTGACCTCATTGCCATATGACTGCCATCAATAGCTCTTTCTCTTAATCCATTTCCTCTAAAAGCCATACTAACGCATTTACAATGTTTATAGTCCTTTCCCCCCATCATAATTGGTGTAGTTTAGCACTATGAAAGTTTTCACAAGATAGGAGCCGTTCGGTTATTCCAGGGTTTAGTACCTTATTTGTGTGTGTGACTGTGACAGTATTGTTGCAAATGCAACATTTGGTGAGACCAAGGAATTTCCCATCGCGTGTGTGTGGCCTCGTGGTCATCTCTCCGTTTGCCAAATGTTATCCGTATAAGAACCGTACTCAACAGATAATTTTTGGAGAACCTGTGACAGTCTTATTCTCTTATTCACAGTTGAGTCTTGAAAGGCTGATTCTAAAGAGACAATTTTAAGATCTTTCTCTCTCTAAGTCTACAAAAGAAAAAAAAAAACGGGCTTATTAATGTTCCCTCTGTCTGGAATTATGTGAATACAGCGGTCTCCATCCTTGGGTTTTATCTCCACCACCACACCACCAACTCCTCCAAGTGAGAGATCCCGGCTCTGGTTTTATGGCTCATCCTCTTAGAGGACTTAAAATCAGGTGGAGTGCACAGTGACCCAGTGGCCCCAGGGACAGGTGGCCTCCTGGGTGGGAGGAGGGCACTGTGATTCTTCTGGAAAGGTCACCCCCTCCCCAGAATGAGAAGCCCTCAATTTTTTTGATTTAGTTGTTAGCTAAAGGGATTAACCCAAAGGGAGGGATTTTAAGGCCATGTCCTTGGTTTTGTTGTTTTTGAAAGAAAGTTGAATTGGGCTTTCTATAAATTCACTACCTTATACGAGAAAGCACAGGTTAAATTGATCCTGCCACTTGAACCCTTCTATGGTTATTTGATTATTTTCAAAATATCTTGGCATTTGAAAGGCATATAGACAAAAGCCAATCAGTGTAAATAGTTACATTTCAAGGAGAAAGAAAAGACAGACATCAGCCCTTTTTTTACTTCACCATTTTTAACCACTTAGATTCAGAGCTGGATTTTTTTGTCTCAACTAAATAGAACAGCTACTAGTCAAGTCTAATGTGCAGTTTCTAACATTAACCAGACTATCCCAGAAAATCTGAATCACATTTATAACTTATAATCACAAACTTAATGGCGTTATACTCTCACAGAATTGATTTCATTTGTTAGTTTCTTCTAGTTAGTCTGGAAAAAATAAATGTGATAAAACACACTTAGCAGTGCTTGAAATGAAAGCGGTCTTACCAGACACCCAGCCAGAAACAAGTAACTCATGTCTGTTTCCCACAACATCTAACATCAGTCAAACTCACTGGTTAATACTGAGATTCTCTGACTATTGTTCCTTAAGGTATTATAGATTAATTGATGTGTATCACATGCAAATACATGCAGCCTTCCCTCCTACCTCAAAGACAACCCAAAGTAAAATGGAATATATTCACTACTTACTGCCTACGAAACCAGATTGTTCTAAAGTGCAAAGGAAATTATGTTTTGTATATTATACAAATGTACAGATGTTTTCCTGGGTTTCTGGCAGTTTTTTTTTTAAAGAGCTTATTCCTTGCTGTTGTTTCCTTATAAAAGCCAACAAGTCAGCCCTGTTTCTGAAATGGTAGTCACTATTTTAGGACTCTGCAGCAGTGACTCAGCATGGAGGTAGATCAAAAATTATAAAATTGAGTTTAAAACTGTATATTTATATAGTCCCACTGAAGGTCAATATAGCAAGTCATACCAGCAGCCATAAATATTTTTATATCCTCTCGCCTGATAACCTCATTCCTTAAAAATTACAAGTAGTTAATTTTTTTAAAAGCTGTGTGTGTATATATTATTATCCAGCTGTTTCTTCTAGAAATTGAGTATTAGAGGGGCATCTGGGTGGCTCAGTGTGTTAAAGCCTCTGCCTTCGGCTCAGGTCATGATCCCAGGGTCCTGGGATCGGGCTCTCTGCTCAGTAAGGAGCCTGCTTCCCTTCCTCTCTCTGCCTGCCTCTCTGCCTGCTTGTGATCTCTCTGTCAAGTAAATAAGTAAAATCTTTAAAAAAGAAAGAAAGAAAGAAAGAAAGAAAGAAAGAAAGAAAGAAAGAAAGAAAGAAAGAAAGAAATTGGATATTAGAGACAACCAGAATCAGCAAATGAGCAATGAAGTCTCAAAATTTGAAAAAAAAAAAAAGAGAATATTAATAGTCGGTCGCCTCTGGATTAAGGGTGTAAGGACCAGAAATGTACAAGAGTAATTATAAACCGTCAAATGACAGAAGAACACAAAGTTATATGTGCACTGATTACAACTGCATATAAAATTTTAAATAAAACATGGTGGTGTTAGAGCAGGAACACAGATTTATTTTTTTTTTTAATTTACTGTTTTGTTTTTGTTTTTAAAGTAGGCTCCACGCATAGCACAGAGCCCAGTGCGGGCCTCGAACTCATGGTTCTGAGATCATGACCTGAGCTGAGATCAGAAGTCAGACACTTAATTGACTGAGCCCCCCGGGCGCCCCGATTTGCTTTTTTAATATTGTTACAAAGTTGCTTAATGCATTTCCCAGTGTGTTTCCGTCCTAGAGCACTCACTGCAAGGTGGAACCGAAGGGATCAGCCCACACTTGTGTGTCACATCAGCAACAATAAGGGGCCTCATGGCATGACAGTGCCATTTGACAAGTGACCGCATCCATTCCCAGCATCCTGAAAGAACAGCAGTGTCTTCTAACAGTCGTCCCCAACTCCCCGAAAGTCGTTTACAGACTGGGATATAGTGCCATGGTGTCCTGTCTGCCCAGTTTAAACCCTCCAGGGAAAGACGGTGTTTGCCAGAGCGGAAACTGACGTTTGGCCTCCTGACCTCTGACTTTTAAGAAGGTGCCGGAGGATGCCTATGGTTCCGTGGGCCTTGGGTTCTCCGTGTGGCTGTGGGGACAGCCTCCTTCTCCAGTTTCAGAATGCCCGAACCCACGGTCATCAGGTGCAGGTTAAGGAACAGCTTGGCATTCACACCCCATTTTAACACCGATTTCACGAGTGCTCGTCTTGACCTAAATTAAAGGAGAGAAGGCCCAGGCAGGTAGAACACTTGCTCTTCACGTGTACCAATAAATTATTTTGAAATACTGCCGTCTCCAGAAACATGCTTCCCATGTCATCTCTGTCCCGTTCTCGATGTGTTTTGCATGGCGAGTCACCGCCCGCCCTTTCCAAGCCTGGCTTCTGGCTACACAGCCACTGCCCAGCAGTACAGACTGGTGAGTAATTGCTCTACTGAAGGCACCATCTGGGCATCTCAGCGTTTGAAAAGGCAGATCTGTTACTGATTTTAAAGCTCTTACAGTCTGGTGGAAAACAAACCAACTAGAGAGCGCTCTCAAAGCCCAGGAAGAACAGGTCACATCGCCAGCGTGTGCCGACCCGAGAGCTCGGTGAGCTTGAGCAAATGAGCAGCAGACTGAGCCCAGCTAAGCCGGCGCGGGGCACCTGCGGGGCAGAGCTTGCGCCCACTGTCAGGGGAAGTTAAGGACCAGGGGCTAATTTAAAGCAGATGAGTTTGGCAATGTGATGAGAATTAAGAACGGTCGTAGATTTCTGATAAGTGGGCAATGGACTAAAAATGGTGACTAAGCGATGGGCTGTTTGATTAACGTGGCCAGGGGCCTGAAAACAGTAGCCCAGTCAGGAGAACTGGGCCGGGGCCGGCCCAGCGTGGGCACCTGCTGGGAGAATGGGAAGGAACAGCCAAGTCACATCTTTTGCAGAAGAGGAATCTGCTCCGTTTAATGAAGTCATGTGGGATAAGCAGGAGGGAGGGTAACGAAGCGGTAGAGCCAAAACGAAGTTTAAACCTCCGGAAACTGTCGTTGGGGTGGTGTGGACAACACGCTGGGGACAGGGTACCTGTGATGACTGCAGAGGAGGGATTCTGAGCGCCCTGTCCTGGCGTGGTGTAAATATCCAGTGTCAGTAGCATGTTCCCGCTGAGGACTCCGGTTTAGAACTTGGGAGCAATTAGGGCCAGAGATTAGATTTGTCTGTCTTCTGGGCTTTGGATGAGTTAATATGTAGGAGGAAAAAGTCGAAAGTCAAGGGGAGGATTAAGTTAATGGTGGCAAGGGGGAAGGGACAGCAAGAGAGCTGTAGGGCCCCAGTGTGGCCCTAGGCTCACCTCACCGCAGAGCAGATGGGCACAGAGGCCACGCCCAGTGTCCTCCCAAGAGGGCGTTGTGACCCAGAGCCCACACTGGAGGAAGGGAGAGACTTTTGGGGGGGAAAGGCTTACTGGAGCAGTTGAGGAAAGAGAACAAAGGCAGGCAAAGCCGATGATGGGGTAAAAGAGGGGAGATGTTCAGGGTGAGGACTTTTCTCAGGTCGGGGCGAGTCTGAGTGGTTGGCCGTGAAGGAGGGGCAGCCCCAGCCCCGAAGCAAGTCACCAAATGTGAGTGGGGGAGCAAGGCTGCCTGCCTGCGCCCTCTGCTAGAGCGATGACCGTGGGAAGCCATTCGGAGAACTCGTGCAACACAAGACACCAGGCATGATTCGGGCTTCCGAGGACGCGGAGGGAGAACTGAGAAGGTTTCTGGGCTAGTTGCTTCTTATCAGTTACTTTGTCTCTAGGCTTCAAAGGTTGGACAAGTGGAAAGTACTAATCTCTCAGAGTTAAATTTTACCCCAGGGTCTACTTGAATTTAACTTCTGTTCCATGTTTGTACACGGGGTTGTATCGGGTGTCTCCAGAATCCAGTTTTACCAGAAGCTATTATTTAAAGTTTGTTTACTGGGTCCCTAATGCGTATGAACAGTGTTGGGATCAACCCTGCCTTAAAACCCCCTCCTCACCCCTCCATCGCTCTGTGGTTTATGTCCTTCAGCTAAGGCACACCAGTAATAGTTCCTGTGGCCCCAAGTGGTGTGGCTCTTCCAGTTTCTGGAAACCTTTGATCACAGTCTTTGCGTCTGAACCTCAGGCAGCTGAGGAGCCTGTGATGCGGTCCAGCTCCGGAGCCACAGAGCCATCCGTCAGACCCAGACCCCATGGCTCTTCAGCTGCACCTTGCCACCGCTTCTGTGAGCATAAAAACAGAGAGGGAGAGAGGGACCTCGACATGGTGACCCCCAGTCCAGTATTGGAGGTGGCAAAGGCCATTATTCTGTGCATATGTGACTGGAAGCATTTAAATGAATACTGTACAAGGAAGTCAGAGAGCACTAGAGACCAGATCGGAGGGGGAAACGCTTCATGGAGGAAGGGGCTTACAGTGTACCTCGAAGATGGGGGAGGAATTAGCAAGGCGGAAAGCAGGGAGAGAGTGTATGGGCCGAGGCAGGTGTACACAGGAAGTCGTGTCGAGCTGGCAAGCCGTGGTCAGAAGGGAGGCTGCCTGACATAGAGCCGAGGGGGTGTGGGGAGGCCAGGTGACGGAGGACCCCAACAGCCGGGGAGCAGGCTTAGAACTGCCACCAGGAAAGAGAACTAGAGAAAGACTTGCAGGAACCCCGGGTGGGCACCAAGTGAAAAGCTTGTCACTGATTCCCAGGAAGATTCTAATAGGGATTATTGGGCAAGTGGTTTATAAGAAACCATGGAACGATCACAAGATGCCCATGTGACCTCCCTGAGGAAAAAAGCATGCAAAATGAAACCCATTTATTTTCTACACAGCGTTCTCAGAGGGACAAATCTGCAGGGGGAGGGGTGGACAACAGAGAATTCCTTACCTTTGTGTAGTTCTTTTCTGCTAAAAGTACATTCTGAATTTCAGCTCAGCGTTTGATAAGCGTTTGGAATTCCATGAGCAAAATGGACAAATAGAGCGTGGACAGGGGTAGAGTTGGGTGGCTTCTAGCTGGCAGGAGGACCCCACTCGAAGGGCATGGAATAAAGATTTGATCCAGTCAGAGGAAAGTCTCTCAAAGCATGCCGCAGGATTCTGTCTATGTGAGGGAACTGAATGAAGACATAAAAAGCTTGTTTATCAACTTTGTGGGTAACACAAGCTTTGGAAGAACATCTAAGTTCCTGAATGATAAAATCAGAATTGAAAAAGATCTCAGTAAGACAGAAGCATGAGCCAAGTTAACCGTATAACATTCAGTAAAAACCGTTTAGCCTTAGTGTGTTTAAAAAAAAAATCAATTAATGGGAGAAATTACGATAAAACATATTAAAAGACCTTGGGATGGGAGAGGCAGTGGGGGAGATAGGAGGGTGAGAGCAGTCAGTATCAGACGGCTATCCCAAGGGTTATTGCGGTCTTAGGACAGAGTAAGAAAAACCATATTTAGAACAAGGAAGGTAATAGGCTTGTTTTATCATATTTTGATCATGTTCATTTTATCGTGGGGAGCAGTTTTACTCAGTGTGAAGAATCTGGGGATGTCCAACACGGAGGAGAAGCACCTCAAGGTTCATGACAAGTAGCTCCCAATGTATAGAGTGTTGCCACGTGGGAGACCCGACCCCCACCAACAGGGAGATTGATCCTGCCCTCATCTGGGGCCACACGGGGAGTTCTGGAGTGGGCAGATTCAGACTCCGCAAGCGGGTCATCAATGGAGGATTGAACAGGTTTGATGAGCAGTTATCAGGGATTCTGGAGAAGAGAGTTTTGTTGGGTCTAAGGTCATACTCCCATGGTTTCCAGTATGTCATCCGGCCGTGTGCTGGAGCTGGCTAGTACCAGCTTGCAGGAGCTGACTGTTAAGTAGTCAGGAATGTTGCAAGCTAGTAGCAAAACTGTTGGCAGCCACGGGGGCAGCCTTTAGCCCGTAGGAGTCCCCAGATGTTACGGATCTGCCCCCCTACCCCCTCCCAGCATCAGTGTACCCGCACCACACCAATAGTGTCCAGAATAAGGAGGGTCTGTTAGAAGCCGGGGTCCTCCAGAATGTGAGAGAGCAGACCGGGGAAGGGAATGTCCGTGATTATGTCCTTTGGACTTTTCAGATTCTGTTTCTCTTTATTGTACGCAGCTCCCCTAGTTGGTTTGCAAACCATTTTCTATCTCCTGCCAAGGTCTGGGGCCTCTGAGTTTCTCTGTTACCAGATCTGCCAGGGAAACTCGAATATCTTCCATTTCTTGGAATAATTCTTTCCTTGTTATGTACCTAGACTGGCCAGCATATGCAAGTAGCGGTCCCCACCCCATTCTCAGCCAGTAGCCAAAGGGACTGGGAATCAGAAATGAATTCAGCCATTGAAATGGGATTTGGAAACACCTGGGCTGGGAGAACACATGATTGCAGGTGCAAGGTCCAACTTGTGGATATAACAAAGCCCTAGAGGCCATATGGCAGTAACCGTCCAGATGATCAGGCTGTGTGGGTTGACCTCAGATCAGTCCCTGTCCCCCTGCTTTATGGCAGAGAGCAAATAGTGATTTTAATTCTGTTTTTTATTTCTCATTTCTTCTTAAAGAAAAGATTTGCATAAAGTCTGAGTCATGATGTAGAAGGGAAAAGCAAATGTCCTGTGGTAGACATGATAGGCAAATTCATCTGTGGTCATGCAAATTGCTATTTTAGCTTGTTCTGAGGCTGTAAGTAAAAAAAAAAAAAAAATGGTTGTTCTTACTTTTCTGATATGTCTACTATGTACCATTTGGAACCCCAGAGGCTTTTCTGTTTTCCCCCATGGTGCCTTCTCTCCACTCCCTCCCCTTCTGGGTTTCCCCAGAGACTGGACAGTAGCACCCAGGAGTGGTTAGGCAACCACCAGGTATATGAGCTTCTGTTACTTTGAGAGACCATTCAGTGAAGTTCATATTCGCAGCCGGTGACACTATTTGTATTTGATAGGCGTTTCTCTTGCCGAAATTACCCATCCAAAGGTGATTTTAGAACTAGGAAGTAAGCAACTCCGCGTCTCCATGTTCGAATTATGAATAAGAGAGTGGAATCCTAGGTGTTGGTGTTAATGTGCAGGCAAGTATTGTAAAACCGCACCTACAGCTGAACCACGTGAAGATGAGCCCCCACCCCTACCCCAGTCTGGCGATGGGGCGTGAAGAGGGTTAGGGAGGGCTGAGTAAGGGAATGAGGACACGGCAGGAAGAAAGGGCAGAAAAGCGAAAATGCGGGTGTAGCCTGGCAGGAGTTTCCAGGCTGGAGACACGCCCTCGGAGGGAAGGTCTGTGATACATGCCAAGGACAGGGACTAAAGGGGAGCGGCATTCCCACAACAGAAGCTATAGGATGACATGGGGTGACACGACGGTCATGTTCCCCAGAGGCTTGACCTGGGTGGCTGGGAATCCGGGGAAGACTCCCACTCCAGACATAAAAAAGCTGCAGCCACAGCCCGGGATTGCAATTGTGTTCACTGGCCGGAGTTCTAACCCCTGGGTTCCAAGCCTGGAGAGCCAAAGGATGAACTTGGGAAAGACTGCTTCAGACTTGAAAGAGTGCAGAAGGAATTGAATGGCATTAAATTCAGCTGCATGAGCCGTGCACCTGAGATGCTTACAGGGCTGAGAGTTCGGTTTGAATGGCTTAATTGTGATGTGTGGCAGGGAAAAGAGATAGTCCCAGGAAAGAAAGAGGGTGATGAGGGAATCGTGGACACCAGGGCCATAGAAAAGCAGCTGAGCTCAGTGAGGTGGTGCTCTCCAGTAGAGAACATCCCTCCCAGGCCCCTTGCCCTTGCTGGCCACAAAGAAACAGGGGCCCCATTGTTTCTGGTCAGCCACATGCTGCTGGACTTAGAGAGAAATATGGCCACTGGTCAGCATCTAGCCTTCCCCAGCCAGGCTTCCCGGGGACAAGTAAGTCCTCCGCCCTAAGGTGTCCATTGTGCGTAATGAATCCACTTCTTTCCCAGACTCCTGGTGCTGCCTTACAAGGCGATAGTTACTCAGATAATTTTCTGTGGTTCAGATGAAGAACCATCCTGGAGAAGGACTGATAACGCCATGACCGGAGACAGGCCTTCCGGTGTAATCAGCAAACACGGTAGCGACCTCGTGGGGTTCCTCCAGCAGAAGGTTACAGGCAGCAGCTGGGGTAGTGAGCGCTCGGAATTTGGCACGTCCAAGACAAGATCTTAGCCCACCTTTGAAGCGTCTGCTGGCTTTGCTCTACCATCGGAACGCTTGTCTCCTCTCTCGACCCAGGATTAAATCCTTTTATTTTTAGTGACTAATAAACCAAATTTGTGCTTCTGAAGGCTCTCCCAGGTCCAAACTTCCCATAGAATTGGCATTAATTTGCTTCTATACAGAAAATTTGGTTTTGCTTTCCCATTTTTAATAGGTACTATTCTATGAAAATAATTCAGTGGAATGGAAAACTCTTGGCTCATTATCTCTTAATAGCCATTTCTGTAGCATACTTGGAATGATCAAGGAAATGAATTAAGCTTATAATTAAGTCTTTCTTATATAGTGACACTCAGTTGATCTTTACCCCAATACAAAAGGTGATCAGGTAGGAATTATTCTTACCATCTTAAGTTGAGTAAACATAGGTACATAACAGTCAAGTGACTCAACCAGAAGTGCAGAGTTGGTAGGTGGCACAGTCGGGTATAGAATCCGGGTCTCCTCATCCCTGATCCCTGATCCTGAACTCTTAAAGGGCATCCGCATCTAGAAGAATGGTGGCCAGTCATACGGTGTGAGAAAAAATAACTCAACCCATTGTGCCTTGGCGAGCGCCTACTAAATAATCATACCCCATTCAGTGATGCGGGTGTTCAAGAAAGGAAATGCCATAGTTTTGCATCAGGAAGCTTATAGCTTAATTGGAGAGACCAGATTGCAACACATACATACAACTATGTGTAATGGAAGGTGAGTGAAGGGAAAGAAGAGAGTTCTGGAGTGCATTCAGAAGGTTCTCGGGGGAAGAACTGAAAGTGAATCTTGGGGCGCCTGGGTGGCTCAGTGCGTTAAACCTCTGCCTTCAGCTCGGGTCATGATCCCAGGGTCCTGGGATTGAGCCCCACATCAGGCTCTCTGCTTGGCAGGGAGCCTGCTTCCTCCTCTCTCTTTGCCTGCCTCTCTGTCTACTTGTGATCTCTGTCAAATAAATAAATAAAATCTTAAAAAAAAAAAAAGTAAATCTTGAGCAGAGACAGGAGATCCAAGAAGCGTGATGGTCTAGCAACCAGGGGGTCGCGGCAGGGGGTCATCTGGTGGAAGCAGACGGTGCAGGTCCTGTGTGTGTAGAGATGAGGACACTGAAGGTGAGACTGAAAAGCTCAGCATAGGTAAAGCCTGAGGATTGGGACCAGGGAAGTGACAAATCGAATAGACAAGGTCCAAGGGACATTTGGGTCATCTCGAGCCCCTCTGACAGCACAATCATGACCTGCAGTGCCAGGCAAATGCTGTCCCACAGAAAACTGTGGGCTGGTTTGACGTGATGGGGGGCAAGATGGTGCTCTTGATTAGGGCAGAAGCCCAGCCGAGCCTGGGGGGACTGCTGGTAGACGTGACAGTCGGACTGGGCGCTGAGGAGGCGTTGGGTTTGAACAGGAGAGAGAAGGCCTGGAAGCCTGGAGTAAGAAGTGGAGTCCCCAGCCTAAGAGAAGAGTCAGTTAAGAATGGTACACAGACACCGGGTGGGATAAGAGATGGGATGGCTGCTGTGGGGCCTGGGAAACCGTGAGAATTTGGGTTTCACGTGATCAGCAAATTGGTTCTCAAGGAAGGACGTGGTATGATGCAAGTAGTGTCAGGAAAACAGTCTGGCAGCAGTCTGTAGACAGGCTTGGATGGGGGAAGATGAGAGGCAGAGAAACGAGCCGTGAGACCGTGCCAGTCACTGGGGTGAGGCCATGGAAGTTGGGGCGTCGAGAATGAGAAGGGGGAAAGTGGCCTTGAGGTCCATCCCGAGAAGAAAGCAGAAACTTGAGGGGTAAGGGGAAACTCCTGAAGGCCATACTTTGGAGACAAAGGAATAGTGGTTCTGTTGCAATAAATGGGGTAGTTTAGAAAGGAACCCATTTTGGAGGAGGGAGGGGAGAGTTCAGTCAGAGACATCCAAATTGGGAGACTTCCGTCTTTGAGATTACTGGCGGACCAAGAGCCCAAGGAGAGGGTGGGACCAGGGATGTGGCTGGCCGACCGCTGGCGCCTGGTGGTGAATGGGTCCCAGGGAGGGGACGGGGCTCCAGAGTAAGGAAGCAAGACAAGGCAAAGGAGCCAGAGCCGGCACAGGGAAGAGGAGGCTGGGAGAAGTCATCTGAGGTCCAGGAAAACACATCACAGACCGAAGGGGATTTTGAAAGTAGTTGGAGATCATCAGGATCTGTCATCAAAGGGAGAGGAGGTGAAGGATGGAAACCCAGGAAGATGCCAGGGGACCCGCATGGAGGGAGGGCAGGTGTGCTGCATGAGAGCGGTTCCTCTCCTTTCCTTCGACTTTCCTTTGCGGGGGCTTCCTTGTCCAGACTCCAGGCTCCCTGCCCCAAGCCTTCTCAGCTCTATTGGTTCTGCAGGGACCTGTCAGGAGAGCACTTCTTTAAAATCATAACTAATAGTTATGTTTCTGAACTACAAGTCTAAGGTACATTTAGGGTTTTTTTTTCTTTTTAAGATTTTATTTATTTGAGAGAAAGAGCGAAGGACAGAGTGCGAGCAGGACGGGGGAGGCCAGAGGGAGAAGCAGACCCCCGCGGGGCAGGAGGAGCCCGCCGTGGGGCTTGATTCCCAGGACCCTGAGATCATGACCCGAGCTGAAGGCAGTGGCTAAACCAGCCGAGCCAGCCAGGCACCCCTCGATTCTAAGGTACACGGTACATTTGGGTGGGTTTGTGCGCTGCTTTGGGACTGAAGGAAGGTTGTGTACACTGTCCGTGCAAGTGCTCTGTGAGTGGGGAGAGGCGGAGAGAGCCTGGAGGAAGGGGAGGCGGACAGGCAGCGCCACTTAAAAAGAAAGGGGAGAAGGAGAAAAGAAAGTGAGCAGGACCCCCTTGCAGTGTGAGGTGAGACCTCCGCCCTCCGTGTTCGGCCCGAGGACCGCAGGCAGCCACCTCCCCAGCTGGCAGAAAGCTCTCGCCTGGGGTCTCCCCACGCAGTCCCTCGGAGCCTCCTCTGTGCTGTAACTTAACAGCTTAATCGTTCCAAAGGCTGAGATTTGCTTATTTATCCTAAATGTCTTTGTTCTTGATTTGGTTCCCTGATCAGTACTTCCCTCCAGATCTCCCTGGTTTTCATCTCTCGTTACTGTGGTCCCTTAACTCCATGTGGTTAACACCATGCACTGTGCACCTCGTGGGCCCTGGGAACTCAGTAACCTGCTCCTGGGCATCTCAGCTCCAGGCTGAGGACCCTCATTCCTGCAGCACATTTTTATCAGGGTGAAGTCCTCGCTGGTCCTAACAGCCCCGGTGCAGATGCATTCTTTCCCGTTGCTCTTTGTTGCCTGTGAATGCGCGATTGCGTGTGACGAGGAGGAAAGCGTTGCTAGAATCCTAGCATCCCGGTGCTGGTAAGGACTTCAGAAATCACCCTGTTCAACCGCCGCTCAAGGAATTCCCTTCAACAGCTTTTGTTTAACTTATTAATAGCTTTTTTTTTTCTGGATTTAAACTGTTCCCCAAAATAAATACTGGGTGGGTGATCCTGGGAGTGGTTTGGGAGTTGATATTACCAGGAATATCAGGAGGAACAAATTTCTTTAAAAAACAGAATTTTGCCAGTTTCTTGAGATTCCGCATGGTCCTGGCCCTTCTTGCGTGGGCTTTGGCTCTCCTGCTGATCAGTGCCCCCCACCCCACGGAGACAGCGCTGGGTGCTATCACGGCGGGGGCCCCGTGGGCCCAGACAATGGGCGCAGTGCAGCCTCAGTCTGCGACAGAGGTGCGGCCAGGACTCCTCTCCTTCCCTAGTGCCATAGCCTTTCCAGAGCTGTGGTTTTCACATGTGGGGCGTGGAGCCCCTGATTTGTGCGCCAGCACGGAGTTGGCGGGGGACATGCCATCCAGCCTGTGGGAATGTGGTCCTGTCGGGTCTCTGCACCATCGGGACCCCATTTTGCGTTTTTGTCATTTAACACGTGAGGCTGCACATAGATAAAACTATGTCTGCATTCATAAAGACATAGTCTTGGGGGCTGGGAGGTGAGGTTTTTTTCCCCCCATCACCCTCCCACCCACCCACCGCCACCTTTGGGAAGGAGAAAACAAAACACTGCAGGTGGGCAGGCTTTGCTGATGCTACGTGACACTTGGAGAGCCCCGTCACGCTGGGTCAGGAGTCCCAGGCTGTGCTGCTTGAAACCTGGAAGTTGATGTCCTTTGCTCGCATGTCAGCTCTCGGAGGCCCGTGTCCAGTGGGGGCCTCCTTCCACAGGTCTGCATATGGCCATGGGGAGGTGTCACTGGTCCCATAAAATCCCTAAACCCACGTCCATGTCGCGTCACTTGACAGCTCTTAGCACGGCATTTTCCAGTTACTCACGTGGGGAGAGAAATGCCCTTGTGTCTGCACTTCTGAGTGAAAGAATCGAAGAACAGCTTACTGTCTTACCCCTGGGCCAGGACACAGGAAGTCAAACGGTTGTATTTTCTGCCCTGGTGTCCTCTGCCCCTTACTCGTCCAGGCCGAGCCCCTCATACCCTTTCCTGGTTCTTTTAAACATTCCTTGTGTCCTTCCTCTTCACTTTTCCTCACACTGTCCTCCGGCCCGCAGGCCCTGGCCCTCCTCTGGGCTCTCTGAGGTCTGCCTGTCCCTGATGGTCTTATGCAGTCCTGCCTCCCGGAACTCACCCCGTTCTCCCCGGCCCCAGAAGGGAGTCCGCCGAGGTCCATGAGGGTTTAAGCTCCAGGGCCACCTGGGTGGCTCAGTCGCTCAGACGGTGGCTAACGTCCGTCCGACTCCAGATTTCGGCTCAGGTCACAATCTCAGGGTCATGAGATGGAGCCCTGAGTCGAGTTCCGTGCTGGACATGGAGCCTGCTTAAGAGTCTAAAAGAGTTTAAGCTGTGTGAGGGCAGAAACTGTCTTCTTTCTTAATTACCAAGTACTGAGCAACCAGCACATAGTAGATGCTCAGTAAACACTTGTTAACAGGAAGACAGTGATTGCCGGCAGTCTTAGGGGCATCTGTCCTTTATTGCTCCTGTCTGCATTCCTCTTCTTTTACACGTACACCAGATGGAAGCTCCTTGAGAGCAGAGACTGTAGCTTTCTATCAGCCTCTAGCAGAGTCTCAGACACACTAGGAGCTCAGTAAGTACTGTGATCGAGTTTATTACATAATCACTCAGTGATGTTCCCTGAGTGTGGGGTCGGGGTAGGAGGCAGGCAGAGTGTCTTGCCCCTGATGTCTCATACAGAACCACCGAGGGCAGCATTTTCAGCAAGCAGAAGGGTCCCCCTCTTCCCGTCCAGCCCTTGACCCTTTAGGGAGGATATTAAGAGCATGATGCTGCTAACATTATATTCCTCTTCTAAAAATTTGCAAAGCGCTGTATAGAATTGTTCACGACTCCCTCATCCAGTTGTTGGCTAGTTAATTCCTGAGTAAGCCACTTTGAAAACTGATTATAATCCTGCTTCAAATGGAGAGTTGGGAGAAGGCCAAAAAGGGTATATTATTGTATCTCGTCGGAGGGGAGAATCCGGCAGATAGTCGCTGAGTTATGGCGCCAGAGCCTTCCTTTCTTCTGTGATTGTAAATTATTGTGAGGGTAGAAAGCCAAGTCAGCAGAGTGAGACTCTGGCATTGCACTTCCTCTCAGCTGAGGTCTTATATAATGAAGACCTTCATAAACAAACATTGCATAAACATAATGTGGGATCTCTCCTATTAAAGTTCATGCTGTTTAATGTAAAGCGGAATAATTGTTTCCTAGGCCTTCTAAGTTTTAAGGTGTCCCTTGCTTCTGGGGTAGTTTAATAAGAGAAAACTAGTTTTATGCCCCACAGAAGTCCCCAGTATACTGCTAAAACAGTAATTTTGCCTTGCTGCTCTGCTCATCTTCCTGCCTCTGTCTCTCCCTCATGGGTCTCAGACCCCAGGGCCCGTAGGTCCGGTCTCCCGTCAGAGAGCTGGCGGGGCTGTAGCAGGGGCGGCACTAGTCGGCCTGGGTGAATTATTGCCAGGCACACATGTGTAGTCCAGATTTGCCAGGGCTTTAGATTTTCAGGAGAAGCTGGGAATCCAGGCTTTTAGGAAATGTCACCTGATTTCCAAATGTTAGTAACTAATTAAAAAAAAAAAAAAAAGTTAAATCCTTTGTGCCCAAACAGTTTCTGGCTCTGTGTGGGATGCACTCCGGGGGAGGGTCGTTTGCAACCTTTGTCCCATCCCTTCAGGCCTTGCTGCCTGTGGGCACTTGAAAATCCCCCTCCTGTACCACGTACCACTTTCAGATGCCTCCAGCCATTTTAAGGGGGTTCAATTTGTTCCCATCCAGAGCCTCTGCTGCTGCAGGGAAGGGACCAAATCGAGTGTCTCTTACAATGTTGGGTCCCGGGCCGATACTCAGCTAAGGCTTGAGGAAAGATCCAGCCCTCACCTTCCTTTCTGCGCTTTCTGTGCTCTGTCCTCTCTTAGAGGCACGCACACAGCTGGGCATCCACTATGGCTGTGCAAGAAATGACCTCAAAACTCCGTGGCTTTGCACCACAGTGAACATGGATGGATTCCCTCACAGCTCCTGTGGGCCGGGAACACGCTGCAGCTGGACTGGATGATGCTGCCCAGGTTCTCCTGTGAGGTGGAGGACCAGCCCCGGTGGCCCAAACTCACGGCTTGCAGGCCGTCCTGGCGACCTTGCCCTGTGGGCATCTGCATGGGGCTGCTTGAGTGGGTGTTCTCATAGCACGGCACGGCACGGGCTTCTCCCGGACCAGTGGGCGGCCGCTGCGTCCTTATGACCTCATCTCCCATGCCAGACGTCCTCATTTCTGCAAAATCCTGTTTGGTGTTGGAGGGGCCCCCATGGGGATATTGAAAACACTGGGAGGTGAGCATCACCCGGAGCCGTCCTGGAGGCTGGCTGCCTGGACCCTCAGGAAGTCCTTGTAAACAAATGATCCAACACTGAGAGTAGTTTTTCAAAAAATCTTAAGGGAATAACAATTATGTAACAGTTACCCCATCTACTGTTGTGTCCTTGGGATCAGCTTCAGAAATTAAATATCCTATTTTTTAAGATTTTATTTATTTGAGAGACAGAGCGTGCACCCACGCACATGAGAGCATGAGGCGGGGGGAGGGGGCACACGCAGAGGGAGAAGCAGACTCCCCACTGAGCAGGGAGCCCAATGCGGGTCTCGGTCCCAGGACCCTGGGATCAGGACCTGAGCCAAAGGCAGACGCTTAACCACTGAGCCACCCAGGCACCCCTAAGTATCTTGTTTGTATAGCCCATCCTAGACCCGTCTTCCTAAATGTGTCAACTCATTTTTTAAAAATACTTTTGGAAACTTACCTGTGTCACCTCTTGGAGGGATAGACTTAAGTGTACCAGCTGCTTTTCAAGGAAACCCTTTCAATTACTGCTTACCTCTGCCGCTTCGCGGGGCATGCCTTGTTCTGATACTCTCCCAGGTGCCTGCGATGACACTTCTCTACTGAACCTAATGTGTTTTAAGGATTTGAAAGGAAAATCCCCAAGATGTAGTGTCCTGAATAAAGAGTAGAACCCCTTTGATATATTAATAGCCCTTGTGAAGACCAATAGCCCTCACAGGTTCCCTGGGGCCCTCTGAATTAGTGGGGGGCGGGCGCCAGTTAATCAGAGGCTACAGACAGGGAGAGGGGTTACTCCAGTTCCTGTTGGGGGATCTATTTCTGATACCTCCTTTCCAGCCTCCCACCCCAACTCAAACAGCAGGACTGAGTGGGCGCTGCCGGGGCCCGTGCGTGCCCACACTCACACACACACACACACACACATACACACAAACATACACACCCCCCCAGGCTGCACCTTACCTTTGCCTTCTTCAAGAACCATCCTTAATAATCATTTTTTAAAGATTTTTTAAAAAGATTTTATTATTTATTTGCCAGACAGAGATCACAAGGAGGCAGAGAGGCAGGCAGAGAGAGAAGGGGAAGCAGGCTCCCTGCTGAGCAGAGAGCCCAATGTGGGACTCGATCCCAGGACCCTGAGATCATGACCTGAGCCAAAGGCAGAGGCTTTAATCCACCGAGCCACCCAGGCGCCCCCTTAATAATCATTTTAACCAGATTTCACCTGAATAAAAATGTTAAGGGGAAGGAAAGGTGCCCTGACGTGATTTCCCCGAGGAAAATCCCCACTGGTAGCTAGTGCTTATTTGTTCAATAAACAAAACCTGAGGCTGGGAGTTGAAGGTCAACACAAGCGGAGTCCAGGAATGTGCCCTAGGGCTCAGGGGCTGTGCAGCCTTCACGTGTGCACCTGGGGAGGGGTCAAGCACCACCGAGCCCCTCCCACTGCGCCTTGACGGTGGTCCCCGAGTCGGGGCATTGGTAAATGGAAATGAAATGCATGATTCATAAGGCGGAGGTGGTGTGCGATTGGTGGAAGGGGGGTGGTAATTACGGAATTGAGAAATGAGGCTGCAGTGTTGTAAGTAACCTTTCTAGGTTAGAGGCTGCTGTGATAGATGGCCGGCATTGTTCTCTTTCTGACCTTTTTCTGAACTTCCCCTTAGAAGAACAGAGGAAATACAGTTCTGCCTTTTCCCATATTGTTTTTGAATAATACCTTCAGATGCCAGCTTTTAGCATTTCTGTTCTTCCGTTCGGGATTTTGCTTCCCCCGCCCCGCCCCCCGTGCTTTGCTGCTTCCCAAAGAAGAATGTAGCCGCTAATTACTTTGTCCCAGTATTAATGGTAAACACAGAGGCTACACAAATATTTGTCCGTATTGAACGCAGTCCGTACAGGAAAAGAAGATCGCCCTGCAGCATCCTTTCTCCCCGCCCGCCCCCCGACCCCACCCCAGCCAAACAGGGCGCTCCCCAGGGTGGTCCTTGGTAATGGCGCAGGCAGACCAGCGAGAAACGTGTGGGACGTGGCTGTTTGGTAGGAAGATGACGGAGCCAGGGATGGACGGCAAGCTCCCACTTGCAGAACAGTCATTTCAGCCAGATGTTAACGTACACGCAGAGATGATGCTCATTCACATTTAAGCTGTCGGTGCGATCCTAGGACGAAAGGAATACCGGGGCTGGGGAACGTGTGCCCTGCGTCCTTCCCTTCCTCCACTTGACCTGTCATACTCAGCATTGTGTCCTCCTCCCTTCCCTCTGCTGCTGTCGATTTCCTGGTCTCAGCTGTGACTCCCTGGTGATGTCCCCTATCTTTGGGCTCTGGGATCAGCTGAGGGCTGTCAGCCTCTGTGAAGTCAGGGAACCCCAGGAGAGAGAAAGAAGGAAGATCTGTTTGATTTTCACACAAATAAGCATCATTAAAGAGGCAGCAGAAGAGTTTCACTTAGCCTTGCAGTTGACTCTTGAGTTGAATGTTGGGGGTATTTGGGATTGTTTTGTTTCTTGAAAAACCAAGTCTTTTGAGGCCAGATGAAAAGGAATTAGACAGTTCTGTGTCAAGGCCTTTCAGACCCGGGACAGGATTTGGTTAGCTCTGGTTAGCGGGTTAATGTTGATTGAACACCTGCGGTGCGCCCAGCCTCCACCCGCAGAAGGAAGCAAATATAGGTTCTTTCTCCTCAAGGAACTTCTGCTCTCCTGGGGGAATCCAGGGCAGGCTTAAATGCATGCACACCTAGACCTACTTACAGACCCGGCGCGCCACAGAGGTGAGCGTGACAAGCGGGCACTGGGTGGCTGTAAGTGATGTCTCAGAACTCCTGTTCTTTGGCAAAAAAGAAACTGAGCTCTTCACAGCAGTCATCACTGCCATTCTTTCAGACATCCGGTTAATTGCTCGTGGGTTTTTTTAGTTGAAAATCTAAAAAATCTCCCTAACTGCCTCCTTTCTTCCCATTTTCTCTGGCTATCTGTTTCTTCATCTCCAGAGATATAAATAGTTTCTCCTTTTCACCCACCACTCCTCCGCTTATATATATTTTAAAGATAACAAACTTCCTATGCCAAGCTTCTCCCATTAAAAATAAACAGAGTTTTATCGGTTTCTGTTCAAATTTCCCCATGGAAATCCCCATTATCAGAGAAGAACTCAGAAGAGCTGCCTGCTCCCTACCTCTTCTCTTACCCTAAAATGAACAAGCAAACAGTACATTTCTTCCTCAGATAATCCGTCCAGTTCAGCGGATATCATCTATCGAGCATTTACTCTGTTCTTGCCTGATGCTTGGCGGTCAGGGAGAGAGAATGGAGCCGTAGCCTCTTCTGGCTCCTGAGCGTGAAGCCTGACAGCGGACGGCTGTGGAGGACCCAGGACTCTGCTGGGTGCCGTGGGGCGCACAGAGATAAAGAACACAACCTGCCGCTTCGAGATGCTTCCAGTCTCACTGAGAAGCCGATTTTAAACAATCATGAGTATCGGTGCAGGCACAAGCGGAAGAGCTGAACAGGCAGTGGGTGTGCTGTGGGAACCCAGAGCAGGAGGGTTCCCTGGGCAGGGAAAGCTTCTGGAAGAGGCAGGCTTCCTGTTGAGAGCCCCTGAAGGCTTCAGACAGCAGCCAGAAGAGGCGCTTTCCAAAGAAGCACACTGGGAGCAACGGGGGGGGGGGGGGGGTCGGGGGGCCCCACCCTGACCACTCTGGTGAGTCTGGATGGTTCTGCCTCAGTCCCTCCCTCCCTCCCTCCTTCCTCTCTTTCCACCTTGTGCCTTGAGCTCCATCGATGCGTGGCATCTCCCCAATTCAGGCGCTGGTTAGCTCATTGGCTTAAGCAGTGTTTGGTGCTCAAGAGAGCAAAAGGAACGTGCTGGTCTCTCGCTGGAGGCTGCTGCATTTCGCAGGCATGTAGGAGAGGCCGGCTCTGGGTTACACAGAGCCCCATTGTTAGGGTGAGAAAAGCAGCTAAGGGGAAGATAGGGCAGTGGTATCTTCATCTGGGGGGACACTACCTCCCTCCCCCTCACAGAAACGTCCCCTGTGCTCCACGTGTGGCTGGTGCTGACCGTGAGGTCCAGCGGCCTCCCCACAGGGACGCCCACCCCTCCAGCCCCGGGGGTTGAAGGTTCGAGGCCTTTCAGAACCTGTGTCCCAGCATGAGTCCACTGCGCTCCAGCATCCCCTAGTGTGAGCTGGAAAGAGCCAGCGGGGCTTTTCCCTCCGTGACCCAAACACAAAAAAGCCAACTTGGGCCTTGTTTGTTCTATTTTGTTTCAGCTCCCTTAGGAAAAAATGAGTGTTGGAAGGGTTTCCCTGAATAAGCTGCCCTTAGCTGGAGACCTAAAATTTATGCCCATTTTGTTTGGCAAAACTCCTGCTGGAAGATGAACCGGCCTGCCTGGGGTGCTCCCTCCTTGTCCTGACCGTGGCAGGTCCGAACAGGCTACGGTTAAGCCCACCCCTTGGCCTCTCCTGCCACAGAATTGGGTGAAGGCTGCGCCCTCTGCCCTTTTCTGTGGGTCTGGTCTCCTGGCAAGGCCAGCATGCAGTGCACCCCCCCAGGAGCAAGGCCTATCTCGTCCACCGGGCTCCACTGCCCCAGTCACGCCGGCATGCTTGGGAACAGGACTGATGCTGTACTTCCTGGGTTAGAACCGGCCCCATTGACCAGCACAGCTCCTGGCCTTATTTGCAGACTGGGTCGGGTTGTGTGTTAGCAGGCGTCAGCCCCTCTTGCTCGGTAATTCTTTCCCCAAAGCGCCACATGGGGAGGGAGGCCTCTTGGGAAGGTGTGGGAGTATCCCCGTAGCCACAGTGGAAACTGACCCTCCCGTCTGTGTTTGGCATCTGTACTCAGGGGATTCCCTTTCATAGCTCAGGTCTCCAGCCTCTGCTCTCTCGAATGCTGTGTCTCCATTTGGTGACACTCAGTTCATCTCCCTTTCAAGAAGGACCAGGTTTCCATCTTCAGTTCCTGTTTCTTAATCCTTGGCCATTAGCTGTGGAGAAGCCCTGGCAATTCAGCCCCATGCGCCGCGGGATCCGATGGTGCTGGCAGGAAAGGAAACGGGCTGAGGATGAGCCTTGTCTTTGTGACAGCTCAGCTCACTCACTAAGAGCTTGAACCCCCGGGCCTCTCCAGGGCGAGCCCAGAAACCCCTAGCAGGAAAGCATCATGGTTCTTCAGCCCCATGTGGGTCCATCCGTCCATCCAGCAAACATCTTGGAGGACTCACTATGAACCCGCTGAAGCCAAATAATTAACCAAATGTTTACTGACATTTAAATTGGCAAAGTTGCCCGTAAGTGATATTACCTTCGTCCCAGGCTCGTATCCGGGTGGAGGGTGAGCCGTGAGTTGACTGTCAGTGTGAAAGAGGCCAGCTTTCTCCCCCCTGGCCTGACCTCTCCTTTCCCTCCGCTGGTGGGTAACACATCACCCTCTGAATCAAGTGGGGGAGCTGTGTTTGCAGTTGATCCCCGGGAACTGAAATTCCAAACTCCCTCTCCGTGCTGCGAGGGAGGAGGAGCAGCCTCCGGAAGCTGAGAGGTGGCGGCAGGTGGCAGTGGGACTCCAGAATGGGCAGGCTCCCCGGGGAAGCTCACAGTGCACAGTTCAGCCCTCAGTTTTAGTCAACAGACTAGCAACAGAGCAGAAGAAAAACAATCAACAAAAGGGACTAAAAGGACTGTCTGAGGCTGTGTCTCCATTCTCTCTCAGCGGGCTCCGTCATCTTCCCAGCTCCGGGGCTTGGTGCTGAGCCCGCCCTCTAGCCCACCTGTCTGGGGAGCCCGCATCCTGAGGCCTCGGGTCCACGCTGCCCACTGATGCACTGGCCACACGGTGCCACCACAGGTGGAAAGGGGGTGGTGCATGGGAGGGAATGCACAGGGGCTCTGCGACAGTGACCACGCTCTGTGTCTTCACCTGGCGGGTGGGGAACGCCTTCTGAGAAGTTGTTGAGCTCTGTGTTTCTGCTTTGTGTACTTCTTTGTGTCTTATCTTCTACAATAAAAAATAACTTAATAGGGGCGCCTGGGTGGCTCAGTGGGTTAAAGCCTCTGCCTTCGGCTCAGGTCATGATCCCAAGGTCCTGCTCAGCAGGGAGCCTGCTTCCTCCTTCCTCTCTCTCTGCCTGCCTCCCTGCCTACTTGTGATCTCTGTCTGTCAAATAAATAAAATCTTTGAAAAAAAAAAACTTAATAAAGATAAAAAAAGATCGGGAAAAAGAACCTGGAGCAGCATATGAGTGAGAAGAATCGGTCTAGGTAGATACGTGCAGAAACCTGCCATTCTCTTTCCCTGGCTGACGGGCACGTACGCAGACATTTATCGAGCACGTACTTTGGCAAAAAGTGAGAGCATAAAACCTGATGATATTACAGTCCTGTGGAGGCTGGAAGGCAGGACTAGGCATTTTCCAGCAGCCCTTGGCTTCTTGGTCGAGGCACCAGAGACCAGACCGGGAGGTATGGGCAAAGCAGACTCAGTGTATGTCAGTGGAGTAAGGAACTACAGGGTGGTGTGAGCATCTATGAAATGAACCATCGTGGGATCTAGGCTGATTTCTTCGTAGGGACATTTCTCATTGAGATCTAGAAGGAATTTCGAGGCTATCATCAGAATATACTCCAGACATCTGAGTCCTGGTTTTGAATTTACACCAACATCATTAGAAGCTTTGGGGATTAAGTTCCAGATCCAGCCTTTTCTTCTGCAATGTAAGCACGAAAGTTAGATTTTGGTGCTGCACTCTGCACGGTCCACTTATACACAGGTTTTGTTTTGGGTTTTATCTTTTTTAAATAAATACAATGCAGTACTGTAAATATATTTTCTCTTCCTTACGATTTTCTCAATCACATTTTCTTTTCTCTAGCTTACTTCACCGTACGAATGCAGTATATAATACATATAATGTACAAAAATGTGTTAATCGACTAATTATCAGTAAGGCTTCAGTCAACAAGTAGTTTAAGTTTTGGGGGAGTCAAGTTATATTTGGATTTTCGGCTGCTTGGCAGAGAGGGAGTTGGAGCCCCAACCCCATGTTTTTCGAGGGTCAGCTTTATATGTACTGAGTGTATATCAGGAAAGTCTCCTTCCGAGCCAAGATGTTCATTGCCCATACATATCAAAAAACTGTCACTCTGATTCTGACATTACCCTGGAAGTGGTCAGTTGAATCAAAGAAGCCAGCTTCCTTTGGGAGACTGTCCGAGTGTGACATGAGAAATGACAACATCTAGACCAGACCGTGGTTGTTACAAACAGCCTTCCATATGGACGTAATGAATTGTTCTAATGTCTTGAGCATTTCTCTTGATGATGGCTGGAGACATTCAGTTAGAACAATTTCCAGCGAGGGTCTTGAACTCATCCTCCTCAGCACACAGCATCTTGGACATCAGCAGTGTTGCCTGAGGTAGAATTTCGAGAATATCCGTGCAGTGACTTTGCTGCATGAGTATCACTGAGCTGGAACCACCCCCCGGCATGAGTGGGGCATCTTTCCTAGCTCTCCTTTTAGAATAAGAGCCTTGCTCCCTGGGGCAGCCCTCCACCACGGTGCCGTCCTCAGCTTATTACAGGGCAAAGCTACTTCCGTGGAATGTGTCTAGAAATCTCAACACTCCACAGTGCTTGGTCAGGCCATCGCAAGTCAGACTCCTCGTCACCGTGGCTGAGTGCAGGCCAACGTAACAAGTGGGCTTCTGGCCAGCCTCACCTTCTGGCCAGCCTTCTGGCTTGTCCCTGAAGCTCCATCCCTTGGTCCTCTTGTCGTTCTCATCTACCCAGCTCCCCAGTCAAAGACAAAGCCATTTCTCTCACATGTCCTGTTCACTGAGGAAGCTGTGTCTTTCTCAAAATCAAATCCCAGGTTGGCCTTGGCTTCACCAGGCCTCAGTCACTAGTTCGATCTCCACTGGACCTTCTTGGGTCCCCCGGACGTGGTATGAAGACATCCTTCGGGGATGCTGCTCCCCATTTTCCTAGCAGCCCACTGGGGACCGAAGGATGGGTTCTCTCTCCATCTGGCCGCCCTGAGACGCGCTCGCCTACACTCACCCCGCAGGCTGTCTTCTGTGCGGGTCCCTCGAGCTTTGCCATTCAATTTCTCTAAAATAGCCTCCTTCCAGTCCTCCGATTTCTGCTGTTTCTTGGGTCCTGTGTTGCTTTGATGTGACCCCTTACCTCCCACCCCAGGTCACCAGCACAAATAGTGGCTCAGAGCTCATGTCAGCATTTCTGAGTCCCCTTATATTTGCAGTGGAAACATAAGATTGAACAACCCATCTGAAATACAATTTTACATTTTGATTGCTTCTGCCCCAGCCACACTGAGGTTACTTTCAATCTACATATATTTGTGGGAACGGGCTTTTTCACTGCAGTTCAATTCAAGTACACCTTATAATATCAGTGATTATAAAATACCATGGACTAATAGAGTGTCTTGCTTCCAAGGAGTTCAAACTGCTTTATAATTCCACCGACCATCATTTATCTTCATACGCTGCTATAGAGACTTGAGAGAAAAAAAGATTAATAATCACATTTCATAGATGGGGAAATAAAAACTCAGAGAAATCGAGTAACATTTTTCCAGGAATGCACAGTGCTTCCTGGGCTCTCTGATTAGTGTTGCAGATTTATTGCCCAAGTTGGGAGTGGCCGTGAACCTTGCACTTACTTTACTAGGCACCGTGAAAATGATCGAGACATTGACTCTAGTCATCTACTTGGCCAGGGAGGCCAGGTGAGCCAGAAATGGTACTGTAAAAGGGCATGCAGGCTCGGGACAGCATCTCCCTGTGCCAAGGGGAAGCATGGGGTCTGTGGCTAGGCAGTTTTCTTTCTGAAGTGAGGTGGTAGGCATTTGGCTGTTGGTTACAGCAAAAAATACTCATTTTTGTGCCTTTTATAGAAATAAATGAAACAAATGAGACAAAAGTGTATAATGTGTATGCTTTAATGTATTTAAGCAGTTTTCCTAATGTTTCCACCTATAAAGAAGAAAGTGGGCTTTAAAAATGAGGAAAAGGGATGCTCTTTATTCGACTGCTGTGAACAGACACGTTACAGATAAGTGATTGAATATGTTCGATTGCCTGTTCTCTGCCAGGCACTCTGCTAGGTGCGTCCTACGATGGTGCTCTGCTTCGTTTCAGCCTCGTACCAGCATCAGGAAGTTGAGGACACAGGTAGAACCTGCCAGCACCAGATGCCGCCTCCAAGCCTGTATCATTCCCACTCAGCTTGTGTGGTCTCCACACCTCTGTAGGGGGTGGGGGTCACTGACTCGCGGGGTCACGTGGTCTGGGCGTGATCTGGGAATACCCTATCCGCTCGGGGTGCTGCGAGGAAAGCTAGTGCAATGAAATATCAAAGCTTCAATAATTCATGTGTCGAAAATGACAGTTGTTTATTCTCCTCCTATAGAAAAATAGAATTTTCTGTCTTGCCGTGGGAACGTTGGAAAGGAACAATCTCTCTCTTTCTTAGGTACAAATTTTATGTGGCTCTTCATGTATGTTTAAAGTATTTTGGGTGTCCCAAAATAGCAACGAGGAGACTTGTAAGATGATTCCGTGGGGCGGCAAATGAAGGATGAGTCATTAACAGAACCTGGGTGATCTGGAGCCCAATGGAGAAGGCCCGTTTTCCAAGCCAGCAGCCCTACCTGCTGTGGAACTGAGCCGAGAACAGAAACAGCACCCATGGAAGAAACCAGAATGTTTTCTTTTTGTTTTTAAGTGTGTCAGGTTTGAAGCAGAAAGGCCAAGAGGTGTGCCCTTTGTCATAGGGCCTGTCGTCAGAGGGATGGTGCCAGCTTCAGGGGAAGCTGCTGCCTCTGGGGATGTGGGGTTGGAACAGAAAGATTCCTACAGACGTGTAAGGGGCACGTCTTCTTCCACGCCCGGGCCCTGTGCTCCTGCTGCAGACACAGCCATGCCGTGGGGGCGGGGCGGGCGTGGGGCTTGCACTCACCCTGCCCTGTGCCCCGGAGGCCAGCACCACCTACCCAGACGCAGCTCACACTTCTCCCAGGAAGCCCTCCCGGCTCTGCCTCTCCCCCGACCCCCCAGGCATTACCCGCCTTGTGCCCTGGGCGCGCACTCCGCTCCTTACATACTAGCCGTTGGCATGCTCTCGCCTGCAACCAGACAGTGAGCTCCTGGGGGGGCCGTAGGGGCGGGTTCATTTATTTTTTGGTCTCCAGCACAGTGCGCGACACACAGCGGACACTTAGGACGCGGTGGTTTGGACACTCGGGGCACTGAGTGAATGAGCGCAGCGTGAGCCGCTTCTCGCTCAGACCAGCCGCTGGCGGGAGCGGCTCTCACCTCAGTCAGCGGTAAACGAGCTCCAGCCGCCACCAGACGTGCCTCGGGGGCGCCGAACAAAAGGAAACGGGTTTGAGGCTTCGCTTTGAACTTCCGGGGGCTCAGAACCGTATGGACCGGCAGTGCAGGGAACAGGGCGGGCGAGAGATCCCAGCAGATGGTCTCCAGTCCCCAGAGGGCTCCGGACAGCCAGGTGGGCAAGCACCTTCCTTAGCTGAGGGCTCCCGGCCTGGATGTCCGGCAGAGCACGCGAGACCCAGAGCCTGCCCCCCAGGAGGCTCAAGGGGGGGCCAGCGTGCGGACGTGTGTTCAGAATGTCTGGACCGAGCTGGTTGTCGGCGGTCATGAGTTCATCCCCGGTGTGGCCGGCTCAGAGAAGGTGGGCAGCGTGGCTTTGCGGAGGAAGCAGGTGGGGAGGGCCCAGGCTGTCGCAGAGATGTGATCCGGGTGTCGCGTGTGCCGGAAAAGGAGTGAAGAAGAGTTTTGAGGGGGGATTGGAAAAGATCGAAACCAAAGGCAAGTGGCTTGTAGGGGGCTGGGGTAGAGGCCTGGACCGAAGAGCCACGAGCAAGCGGAGGGCGGCGCTGGCTTCCAGAGAGTTCAGAAGAGACGGGCTCGGGAGGCCTGAGCCACGAGGCCTTTCCAGCTCCTCAGGACCCTGGAACCCCCGGCCAAGCCCTGCCGCTCTCTCTGGCCTTTGTGTCGGAATCCACTGGGGAGCCTGCCGGTCGGTGTCCTCCAGGCCCCACTCCCGGGGTTCCTGCTCGCACAGAGGCCTGCTGTTCCTCAGGTGACATCCCGCCCCTCATGCCCGGTTTCTGTTCCCTCGCGAAGATTTACTTCTGCTCTCCTCTTTGTGCTGCCTGAGAACTTGCCACCTGAGTCGCATATTTTAGCACTTCCTTACGCTTAATGAAGGTTTATTCAAGCAACAAGTCCTTATTGATTGAGTGGCTACCAAATGCCAGGCCCTGTGCCGCCCTGTGGACGGAGCAGGGGGAGACACACAGCACGCAGGTTATTGGGGAGGTGCCGTAAAGTGACATTTATGGCACTGGAGATGGAGACTAACTGGTGTCAGGGGAGGCCTGTCTGTGGTGGTGACAATTACACTGAGGTTTGAAGGATGAGGAGGCAGCCAACGCCGCACGGAGGCTCTCGGTCCGGAAGGAGCTGGGGTCCTCCAGAAACTGAAATTGAAAGGACAGTGGAGAGCAGGGCAGGGTCCCGATCGCTGAGGTCACGTGGGCCGTGGAGGGATTTAGGTTTCCATCCGAGGGCCGCCGGGAGCCGCTGCAGGCCTGAGAGTGAAGGCGGAGGCGGTCTCGCTGCTCCGGAAGCTGCGCAGAGAGCGGCCGCCACAGCGGAAGGAAAGACAAAAGGAATGACCCGAGAGGGGGTTCCAGGTGGCCAGGGCCAGCGCGGTGGCAGCAGACGTGGAGAATCCCGGGCCAGGCGGAGAGATCCTTGTGAGAGGCCACATGGACGGATCGGTGGTGAGGCTGAAGGGAGAAGGGGACTGGAGAGCATTCTGGGTTCCCAGCTCGGGCAGTGGAGTGGGGGGGGCAGGAGTCCCTTCGCGGAGCCGAGCCCCACAGAGGGAGGCCGAGGGGAAGAGGTCCCTTGTAAACAGACTGAGTTTGAGAGAGGCACTGGGCTGCCAGGATGGAACTCTGGAGCTGAGAAGGTCCAGCGTGGAGAGGGACATTTGGAAGGACGAATGGAGCTCAGACCTGTGGCAATGGACGTGACGGCTGTCAGCTTCCTAGGGTGGCGGAAGCCGTCCCCTCAGAACGTGGGACTTAGAACAAGAGCCGTTCACTTCCATGGGCCTGGCGGCTTGAAGTCTAAACCCTGGTGTCAGCAGGGACCCGCTCCTCCTGAAGCTGTTCGGGGACCATCCTTCTGTGCCTCTCCCAGCTTCTGGTGGCCCCGGGCGCTCCTTGGCTGCTGGTGGCCTCACTGCAGCCTCTGCCTCCGTCCCCACGTGGCCGTCTTCCCTCAGTCTGTGTCCCAGTGTCCCTCTTACGAGAACACCCATCCTGCTGGCTTCAGGGCTCACCCTGCTCCAGCACGACATGATCTTCGCTAACTACATCTGCAGCGACCCCGTCGCCAAATGGTGTCGCACGCTGAAGGGTCAGGGATTAGGACTCCAACCTGTTTGGGAGGTTGACACAATTCAGCTCATAACTGCCGACCTAGAACAAGGGTGGAAAGAGAGAAGACAAGGGGTCCTTGGGCTTCGCCCTCACGGAGCAGGTGGCTAGAGAAGGACAAGCCAGCAAAAGAAACAGGACAGATGTGGGGGCGTGTGGGGTCTGACAACCCCAACCGCAGGTTTCAAGACAAGAACGGGACGGGATGGTCACCTATGGGAAGGACATGTGTCACGGAGCTAAGAAGCTGACCAGGGGATGTGATGTGACAACGGTCTGGACCGCGCCTTTGAGTGGAGCAGAGAGTGAAGTCCAGCAGGAGAAGGGCAAAAAGATGGGGACGGTGGGGCAGAGGAGCTACAGGAGACGACATTGGAGATCTGGGGGGTCAGTGGCAGAGAAATGGGGCCACAGCTGCGGGGACATGAAGGGATAGAGGAAGGGTTTGGTTTCGTGTTTAGTTTGCTTTGTCCTTATGTTCTATTTTATTTTTTGAAATGGGAGAACCCAGAGCATGCTTGTAGGCTTGAATTAGCTGTTTTTGTGTCTACGTGTTTGTGTTGCACACGAGTAGTGTTCAGCCTGCCCTGTCACGTGGGCTCGTGTTGTCATCCCAGCCCCTCGGGGACAGGACCCTGCCTTCTATTGCTTTTGTCCCGCAGGTGTGTAGCCCGACGCTTGAGCATTGGTTCATCGTGTTCATAGCAAGAAACGTGTTCTGCTGTCCATGTCCTGGCGTGGCGAATGACCACTGCCTCATTTTCTAGTAGAAAATGGCCTGAGAGTGGTCTTCACAGACCCTGTTTGGGTAACTTCAGTTGATGAAACCCACGTCTGGTGTTTCCTGCCGGAGAACATGCCCGAAGTCCCCTTTGCACCTGTCTTGTGTGTTGGCTTCGGCCTTGCACGTCCTCAGGGAACAGAAACTGGGAAATGGGTTTCCAGAGGTTTCACACGGCCTGCTCCGGGGCATGAGAGCAAGGTGATTAATCAGTTAGGAAGGTCGGCCCTGTGAGAGCAGTGTGTTCCCAAGACCCAACCTGGAGACAGGGGTGGGGAGACAGGTGTGGGGATCGGTGATCCTGCAGCCGCCCACCTGCGGGGAGATTTACCGGGGCAGGAGCTCGTCCCCCCACCAGGGAGAGGTGTGTGAGAGGACACGCTCTAGAACGGAGATGGCGGAAAGGCAGGCAGATTCCGACATGTGGAATAAGGGGGATTGCGTCGCGAGAGACAACCTGCAGTCATCTCATCCATTTACACCGTCCACCCTGGCGCCTGAGGTGACTGACAGGGGACTTCCAGGGGACCCGCGAAGCCCTGGTGTGTGGGGGCAACCCTGGACACAGTGACCTTGGCCCGTTGTGGGACTGAAGGCCCCATGACACAGGGCAGTCTGGCAGGGATGTGCCTAAAGCAGCCACAGGATTCCCCCCCCCGCCCCCTCCCCGGTGCCCGAGTGCCGGAGGACAGCAGCGACCTTCCACGTGCACACGAGCCGCCAGCAACCCGGACTGGAGAGCACAGGGCCCCACAGGAGGGGGAGGTGCCAGCAGAACCCTGGCAGCTGGGGACGCCAGCAGTGAGGGGACGGGGAAGACCCACCGGACTCGGACTCTGGCAAGAGGATGTTTTGAGCCCAGACTGAGGACTCTGGCCTTCTAGAAGCACCTGGCAGCGGTGCTGAGTCCCCAGCTCAGAGCAAGTGAGGAAACGCCTCTTTACTCCCAAAGAATCAATACTTTGCACCAAAACATGTTGGTTTTCGTTGGTTTTCTTCAGCGCTATGATCTGGAGACAAAAGATGAGCCAGGAGAGCAAATTTAAAAGAGCAAGGTGGGGCGATGCTTTTTAAGTGGGGGGAATCCAGCTCGAGGCTTCTAGACGAGGAGGGTGTTTTGAGCACACTCTGGCTCCCTCCTCCCGTCTGGCTGGTGAGGGTAACCCAGACGGAGCCGTGTCCCCAGCTCCCACCGCTCCCACTCTAGGCTCCTGAAAGGGTAGGAGAGGGGCGTCTTCTGGCATTGCTTAATCAAGTGGGAAATTGACAGAGAAAACAGAAGCTGGGCTAATGCATCTCATTATCAGCAGAGTGCCTTGAGCCACATTTTTTTAAAGCTGTGTTCATATCTCATACTTTGAACCTGGTTTTCTCCAAAACGTACCCCTGCTTAATCGTTGACACATTCTTAGAAAAGCAAATGCGCTCTGTGGTCTCCTTGGTTTTCGTTACTAACTACATGTGAAAATTTCCTTTTGAATTTAGGTGGTTTCCTTCAGAAGCTCTGGCAGGTAACCTTGTCTGCCACATGAAGGGACATAATCCTTCAGTCAGGAACGGGTTTATAATGGGGTTTGGACCGTTACCCAGATTATGGATTCAGGAACAGGGTTCTGTAATTATGCTATTAGAGGACATTTTAGGAGACTACCTTTTTAGAAGCTGATGATTTAAAAAATTAGTGTTTCCTTACAAAAGTGTGATTCAGGCTTCTAAGAAGATGGATCATTGGCATTAACAGATTTGGGGTTGGATCCCCTTATTCTGGGTAGAGGCCTCTTGCTTTCTCTATTACTGAAAGTAGAACACCTGTATTTCAGAATTCCTTTGTAAAAACCAGGCATTCTCTAAAGATTGGGTTTCCTGGGTCTTCAGTTACAAAAGATAACGTGTGAGTCTTTCTAAAGTGGTTACTAGTTCATCTGGTTGAAGTATAATGGCAATGAAGTCAATGGATGGGGCTCCCTGGAGGTCTATTCTAGATCTCCCCTTCATCTCAGCTGGCCCTCTGACCACACTGCCTGCTTACGAGGAGGACCAAGCCCAAGAATTGAGGGGTCACGGCCACACAGTACAAGAACCACAGGTCCCTCAGAGGGGGGCAGTCATGGCACCCCGGGTTTGAAAGATAGAATTTTATGGAGAGTTCGTGTAGAAGTAGCTGCCCGCACTTCCAAATTGCTAATGATCTCTCTCCCATTCTTCCTTTTCAGAGCCCCTGAGATCATCCTTGGTTTACCGTTTTGTGAGGCAATTGATATGTGGTCCCTGGGCTGCGTCATTGCGGAGCTGTTCCTGGGCTGGCCGCTCTATCCGGGGGCTTCCGAGTACGACCAGGTGGGTCCAGGGAGGGCAGGCGTCCTCAAGCCCTTCCTTTACAACCTGACACACGGCTGGGTTATAGGCTGTTTCCTTGTCTCCCAAACCTTGCTTCTCAGAACAGCACTTTTCTTTCTTTATTCCTCTTTCTTGCCCCTTTATCTTCTGTTACTTCTTTCTTTCTCTATAAAATTGTCATCTTTTTCTCAAAGGCACCAGAGCCACAAGTACACCATATGTACAGCGACAGGAAACGCCCTGACCTCGTTCTCATCTTCTCTTGCAGATCCGGTATATTTCACAAACACAGGGTTTGCCAGCTGAATATTTATTAAGCGCAGGGACAAAGACAACTAGGTTTTTCAACCGTGACACAGACTCACCATATCCTTTGTGGAGGCTGAAGGTAGGAAGAGCGTCCCTTCCACTCCTCCCCAATGCCTGACACTCGGGGATGAAGGGCACTGTCCAGTTAGTGGGGAGCTTTGGCCACCGGCGCACAGATTGTGGTTTTCGCTTTGATTCAGTCAGCAGCACGGGAGAGGGGGTGACTGCTGTTGATGTGTGAGATGGATGAATTCGGATATTCAAAAGCACCACTTGGCTCAGCCTGCTGCCTGCAAAGCTCAGATCCCAAATTCTGGTGGCTAAACTCTGGGATATAATCCCAGTAAACCACAACTTGTTGGGTTTGTTCTGGAGACAGAAATGAACCACTCCCTACCCTCGAGGAGCTCCCAGTCCAAAGGGAGCCTGGATGCATGTGGCGAGCCGAAGCCCCTCCGCCCCAGTCCCGCTGTCGCAAGGGCTCTGTCCCTGGTGGGAACAGAGTGTGGGGCCATAAGGAGGGAGCCTTGACTACTGCCTGGGACAGAAGATCTGGGAGGAGCATTTGAGCCGGGCCCAAAAGGATGAAGAGGGTCTTTTAGCCAGAGGAAACAGCCTCAGCAACATGGCATCCAAGGCTCTAGGGAGGGGTCTGTTGGTCCCAGTCAGCAGGAGGTAAAGCGCACCATTGCATACCGTAAACTCTCGGGTGGTTTTACTTTAACGGAAACATATTTTGCTTTCACTTTGATCTGTGCCTAGTAATTAAAATTAATGTATTTTCCTAGGAAGGAGAAAATAATGCAAGTCTTAAGTATGTTTTATGTTCATTTTAGGTGTTTCTTTTTTTGCAAGAGAGTAGGTGGGGTTTTTTGTTTGTTGGTTGTGTGTGGTATTTTTTTTCTTTTTTGACAAAAACCACAGCCGAATTCTAATACGATTTAATGATAAAGTATGGCCCGTGGTTGCAGATATAGAAAAGAGATTTGAGAGCTAAGCAACACTCTGAGGCTGTTGAGGAGAGGGCCGGCCTTTGGCAACTGTGAGAGTGAGTAGCTCAAGGTCAGGTCCAGGGAAAAAGAGTTCCAGGGTAGAGGAGGGTGAGGCCAGCCAGGGGCAGGGTTGGCTTCTGTGCCTTAGCAAGGAGCCTCAGTCCTCTCTGTCTGGGATCAGAGCCTGGATCCTAGCAGCTCCAGGCGTGGCATCCTTGAGTGAGATTTGGAGGATCAATTACCTGTGATCCATGGATGAGTCCAGAAACCCCTAATAATTGGAGATGGCCACTTCCAAGACCAAGGCCAGTACAGGCACCCTATGTGCATGATCCAGCCCCAGGCTGACTCTGCAGCCAGCTGCCGCTTCTTGGCCATGCCTCCTTGGCAGACTCCTTAAGCTTGCCATTCCTCTTTGTCCTTCTAGAACATGGGTTGGTCATCGTCCTACCTAGGATGGTTGCAAAGAATATAGAATGAGCTCATGGGCTTTAGAACAGTGCCTGGAATGCAGTGAGAGCCTCTGGATGAGAGTTTGAGAAATAAAATTGAGATTTATAGAACCATGTGGAAAAGGGCATCTGCTTTTCCACATGTGGAACCTCACCTTATCCCTTAAACTCAGGAGAGAATGAAGGTTATCAGGGATGGGGCATATTCTTGTTGGAACCCTCTGGATCTTATTTAGAGTAGGCCCCCACCAGGCTGGGTGTCTGTGGGAAGGAGAGAAGAGAGAGAGGAGTTTGTGTGGAGAATGAGCAGGTCACTTTAAGAAGACTCGAAGTGTCCTCTGAAAGATGGGAAAAAGACTTCTCCATGAGAAGCAGAAGTTCCAGGGTTGGAGTCAGTGATGAGGAAAGAATTCACATGACCAATCAATCAGCTTTTGCCTCTTTTGACTAGACACCAGACGACCATGAAGCAGAGACAGGAATTAAGTCAAAAGAAGCAAGAAAGTACATTTTCAACTGTTTAGATGACATGGCCCAGGTAAGCCCCCTGGGTGAGTATGCAATATTAGCCCTTTACAAAGCAAGTGCAGCAAGACTTCTGCTAATACAAGATGGCAGGTGGAACTGCCGTGTTTGACCTTGACCTTGAACAGTGACACACCACTCATAGTAAGAAAACCATTGGGTTGGTGGAACATTTTCAAAACCTTACACTAGCTCTTTAAAAATAGTTTCAGTTGATTGGTTCCCATTTGTTTAAAAAAAAAAAAAAACTGGCTAATCTTAGTGATGTTTTCATGAGAAGAATTCAAGCTCCCCAGCACATTTGAGTCTTACACCCATGATTCAGTGTATTAATCCCCTCAGGCTGCTGTAACAAGGTACTACCACCTGGGTGACTTAGACAGGGGACATTTATTCTCTCACACTTGAAGAAGCTAGAAACTTGGCATTAAGGTACCACCAGAACCAGCCTCTTCTAAAGGCTCTAGAGAGAAACTGAGGCCTCGCACCCGTGCCTCAGGCCTGTGTCTGCTGGCCCCTTGGAGTCCTCTGTGTTCCCTGATGGGGAACTGCTTCACCCAGCCTCTTCATCCTTCTTTATGTGGCCTTTATTCCTGGCTTTCCTCTTATCTGTGCACCCAAACGTCCTGCTTCTTTCTCTTATGTACACACCAGCCATGGGTTTGGGACCCACCCTACCCCATATGACCTCATTTCGACTTGATTGACATCTGCAAAGACCCTGTTTCCAAATAAGGTCACATTCACAGGTCCTGAGCATGAGGACCTAAACATATCTTTTGCTGTCACACAACTCAGCCCACTTCAGTCAGTCTCTCTCGGCTCATTGGAGGGACCACAGGCTCTCACCTTTGTGTCCAGAGAAAATTCTAGAACTTTAGCTATTTTTAGTGGAAAGACAGTCTAAAATCAGGACAACTCAAAGAGAGTTTTTCTTAGAAGCAATGAGAAGTAAAGCTATAGACCAGTAAACACTCAGCACACTTCTTACTGAAGGTGAGTGTAACCAAAAATCATGATACTGAGTAAAGGATACTTGTCAGTTGATTAGAAGTTTAGATTGCCTAAGAAAACTGAAATTGCTTTCCAGAGCATGCCTTGGAAAATAATAGAAAGGACCACAAAACAAATCTTTCAAAATCTGCCCTAGGCTTGCTCTTGGGAGAAAAATCCGGTGTTCAGATATCCTCCTTGCCTTGGCCAGAGGTAAGCCCCGTAAAGACGGGGCTGAAATTAATTCTGGCCCTAACTCAGGGCACTGCCAGAGGACACAAACACTATAGACAGAGGAAAGGGTCACATTGGCCTCTGCAGGTTAAATAAATAACCTTTTTTATATTTCATTTTTTACTACTTGGTCGTAGTTACTGTTTTTGAGTTGTGGTAAAATATGCATCACATAAAACTGACCGTGTTAGCCACTGTTAAAGATCTAATTCAGTAGTATCAGTAGTATCAAGTACATTCAATAGTACAAAGTACATTTAGTAGTACCAAGTACATTCAGTAGTACCAGGTACATCAGTAGTACCAAGTACATCCACATTGTTATGCAGCCAGTGCCCAGAAGTCTTTCCATCTTGGGATTATTTTCAATGAGGTGTGATGTGAGGTACATTTCAACTCAGCTGATGGAAGCAGGAACAGTGCACATCCTGTCACTCCTGCGTGTTTTGGGGTACCTGCCACAGCCTGTGCCCTTGGCCTCCCTCGGCCTTCCCTGGAAAGGGAGCAGCCACAACCTATAGGCAGTGACAGCCCATGCAGGTGGCAGGAGCCCCGCACAGACAGCCTCCTGGGGATCGGGAAGGGGAGACTGTGAGAGGGAGATGGAGTTTTGAGCAGAGAATAAGGGCAGTCGGGGGAAGGGGGAGGCACAGCAGGGTTTTGGTGACCTGTCCCGATTTCCCTCCAGGTGAACATGACAACAGATTTGGAAGGCAGTGACATGTTGGTGGAGAAGGCAGACCGGCGGGAGTTCATCGACCTGTTAAAGAAGATGCTGACCATAGATGCTGATAAGAGAATCACTCCAATCGAAACCCTGAACCACCCCTTCGTCACCATGACACACCTACTCGATTTTCCCCACAGTACACAGTAGGTGTCCTGCTCAGTGCTTTTCACCAGGGGTCAGCAAACGTTTCCTTTAAAGTCCCAGGTAGTAAATATTTTAGGCTTGTAGAGTAGCTCTTGCTGTTACAGCTGAAAGCAGGAGGCCAGTGAGTGAGGCTGCGTTTCAATCAAACGTTATTTGTAAAAACAGCAGCGGCCAGATGGGGCGCCCAGGGCCACACTTGGCTTTACACCAAAAAGGAGGGACTGGTGGAGGCGGGAGAGCGTGGGGCGGGATGAACCGGCCCCTGGGACCTGTGCGTAAAGGGAGTGCTCAGAAGGTGAGCGTCTGTGAAGCAGAGCCACCTTCGGCACCGCAGGTCACGCCCAGAACCATGCTGGAGTGGCCTCGGTCTAGTGGGGATTCCGGGATTCCGGTTGGTTGAGTCGTTCATCCGTTCAGCGGGCTGTGTGCTGTGCCACGGGCCGCTACCGTATGGGGCAGAGCCAACGGGAGCCCCCACCCACTGGGGCTCCCAGCCTGTAGGTGAGAGAAAGGCACCAAACCCGTGATCCCCAGAGAAGCGGCTGTTCCCAGGGAAAGTAGGCTGCCGTCTGGCCGGGCAGGGCAGCCCCTGCAGGGTGACTGCAGGAGGACGGGCAACAGGGCACCAGGGAGGAGGCCGGCAGGGGCAGGAAGGACGGTGCCTGCGTGGGGCCTCCCAGCGCGGGTGGCATGGGGGCCGGGGTTCTGGGGCGAAGAGGCCTCAGGAGGGGCCGGGCAGGGCCCCATGTTAAGGATGGGGGCCTTCATCCTTCAGTCCCACAGAGGCACTTCTGAGCAAGGGATGGCTGGTTCAAGTTAGGCTGAACAGAGACCTGCCTGCCGCTGCTCCATCAGGCCAGAGGAGCTGGGAGACCAAAGGCCCATCCGGGTCGGCAACGGGGAAGTTGCTGGTGGCCTGAGAGCTGTTTGAGGGGAAGCAGCAGCCAGTTTAGCCGGTTGCAAGACTGGGCGGGAGAGAAACAGGATTGACTAGAGGGGCCCGAGGGGGTTCTTCTGATAGGAAGAGACTAGAACAGTTTCAGATGCTGGCACAAGGTGTCTGTGGTAAGCGAGGGATTGAGGAGAAGGATGCAGACGTTCCTGGAGGAGCCGGGTGGGGGCCGGGAGTGCAAGGCCATTGTCACCAGGCTAGGAAATGACAGCAGGCCACTGGGTTGAGAAGTAGCTGAGAAGCCATAGTGCCTGATGTCCGAAGCCTCCACCGGTGGGTCAGGCCTGGGGCACAGTGGAGGAGCAAGGTGGCCCAGGCCACAGTGATGGATGGCGAGAGGGGGTGGCAGGATGGGGGGAGTGTTCCAGAAGACTGAGACCCAACACCAAGAGCAAGGTGTTTGGCTACATTGGTTTCTTCTAAGGCAACTCTGCCTGGCTTGTCGATGGCCCTCTCCTCCCTCCCTCCTCCCTGGGCCTTCTGTACACATCTGTGTCCTGATTTCCTCCTCCTCGGGGAACTGGATGAGGCCCACCCTGACGGCCTCATTTTACCTCTCTAAAGATCCTGTCTCCAAATGCAGGCCCTTTCTGAAGCACTGGGCTCAGCACCTCAACACAGGGATGGGGGGCACAATTCAGCCCATAACGGAGGGTAACAAGGGGTAGCACTTCAGCGTCTCAACCTTGAGATCTTGGGATGTGACAGAATAAGAAGTCCTATCCCCAAGTGTGTGTGGGGAGAAGTGGTATGCTCGAGAGAGTGCCTGATTTTAGTTCGGGTTAGGATATAGGGATGCCTGGGGAGGCTGAGCATGAGAGAGACCTCTGCCTGTCCCGGCCGGCGCTCAGGCTGGACTTGACCCTCTCCGAGCGGCAAGAAATGAGTGTGTGGCCCCCTCCATACCACCTCTAATTTCAGTGCTTGTCCTTATCAGTTGACACTGAGTAAGTCAGATCACATTGCCACAATCAGTGTTTCCTTGGTTTGAAACAACCAGCCTCCAGTACAAAGAAGGAACTTGAACCCCTCCATAGCAGACTCTCATTACGGGATTTGTCCTGCTTTTGGGGTGGAGGGGTAAGTCTAGCAGTCGGTCTGTACAACAGAAGGAAGGCACACTTGGTGATTTACTGGATAGGGCTCCCGTGAGATCAGTCTCTTCATATTCGGGGCAAAGTGAGACACTTGTGGAACAGCGTGGCAGGAGGTGGAGTCCTGCTCTCTAGAAGGCTCCCGTCAGCCATCTGCACAGTCGATGACACAGTCCCCCACAGAAAGTCAGTGGCATGGTTGAATGACCTCAGGGCCCTGCCCGTCTCTGGGTCCCGTGAAGGAAGTGGGAATAAAATGCTTCATTGTACTCGATGAAGACCAAGCTCAGAGACCATGAGCATCAGCTTTAGGTGCAGAATTCGGTGTAGGTCCAAGAGGATCCCTGGCAATTTAGAATTCAGAAAATGGGCCCCAGAAGGAAAGACAGTTCTTTGAGCACACCTTAGCTTACCTGAGAGTAGGCCTAACCCCTCAGGGGCCCTAGAACTGGCTGGGAAGACCATGAGAACTATAGGGCAAGAAGAAACCTCCAGCCCACACTGCTGAGGACCACCCTCAAGCTTGGGACTGGGCCAGAGCTGCCCCAACATCTAGATTAACAGGTGAAAGGGACCCCTTCTCCATACCAAGAGGCTAGTGCACAAATTCCTTAAAAACCATTCTCACAGAATTACCCCGAAGTACAAGTGCTTGCCTGTCTTCATGAAACTCAAAACTCAGACCACTTCAGTTAGAAAATTCATAGTCTAAAAGCTTTAGGTTGAATTGTCACAAAACCATATAATGTGTTTAAATACACTCCAAAAAGAATACAAAACCCATCGTTTTATTCTTTCAGCTTCCATGTGAAAGCACTTAGCCATTTGCTTGGTACTTCGTAGATGCTCCAAGCATGTTGGCATCACCAGCATTCTTGCTAGTGTTTTTAACTCTTAGCTACCATAGAATAGGTTTTCCTTTCTCTCCAGGGTCGTCAGTCAATAAGTGTTTATTCCACGTCTGTAGTGTGGCCATTCTAAGTAGTCATTAACTCAGAAAGGAAGGATTCTCTGAGCGCGTCCAAGTTCGAAGCATCGTTCATGGAAAGGATGTTTGGGGATAGCCCACATACACCCGGTTGGCCCCAAATCTAGCACACCCATAGGATCCATTTGTAATCTTAAAGTAGTAGAAAATGAATATTTATATTCAGTTATTACATTATTTGTAACATAAGTATTTAAAATTGAAATTTAAGTGCTGTTTCACTATCCTGAATGTTAGCATTAGAGGAAAAGTAAGTTTCATGAGAAGACAGAAGTGAATGAGAAACAATGTATAAATTCTGAGGGATCCTCTATGGGGGATTTTCAAGAACTCAGCGGTGGAAGCCACTATGGCTTTCCTTTTCCTCCATGCTGGTGTCAGCAACATTTTTATACTTTACTTTCCTAACTAGGATTCTATTTTGATTCACAGATGCAATGGAGGAAGAGAATGAGGGAGAGAATTTTTATTTCATGTAACTGGGCAAGGGTGAGAAAAGCGAAAGGGAGGGTGAATCGGGAGGTTGAGGAGGCTGTATAGGCACGTGTGAAGACTGCTAGTAGTGATTAGCTCTTCACCTTGGCAGATGACATGTCTGTCCTCTCTTAAAACTTCATCCTTACTCGTAAGACAGGGGCAGCAATCCTCCCTCTTGTAGTTGTTGTAGGACTGAGTGAAAGAGTGCTTGCAAACACCTGCCACAGTTCTCAACCAGTGCTAAGCACAATTACTAATTACCACCAGTATTACTGTTTTTGTTACACGTGCAATCCCAGGGGGTCAAAGAGTGACGATAGGGACAAGGTGCTGGGTTGGCTCCTTCCTTGGCCATCCCCTAGATGGCGCCGGTGCCCCAGAAGCTCGAGAAGTTGTCTTTGGTCAGAAGCTGCTATTTCATGTCCCCAGTCAGAAGCCACCCTGAAGGCCAAGTACGAGCGGTGGGTTTAGTTCAGCAGATCAGGGGTATAAGGAAAATACGGCGAGAGCCGTCACGTCTCTCATGCTATGGAGAACCATTACCAGTCCTGCATGGGGGAAGGGAGCATAAGGCAGTGGGGGCAGTTCATCTGAGTAAAGGGGACTCTTGCAAATGTAGACTAAAGTTAAGTTTCCCCCATTCTTTCTTACTGCATTAACGTTGTTCTCCCTTTCTCTCCATTTTCTCCTCTTCTCTCCATTTTCTCCCCTCTCTCCATTACATTCTTCTCTTTCCCTACTGCCTCTGCCTTTTGCACGAACAGCGTCAAATCATGTTTCCAGAACATGGAGATTTGCAAGCGTCGGGTGAATATGTATGACACAGTGAACCAGAGCAAAACCCCCTTCATCACGCATGTGGCCCCCAGCACATCCACCAACCTGACCATGACCTTCAACAACCAGCTGAACACTGTCCACAACCAGGTGAGTGGGGAGCAAAGGGGAAGGCAGACAGGGCTGACGGTGAGCATCAAGAGTCGTATTTCCCCCCCAAACCTAGTCAGGAGACACTGTCATACATAGAATTCCTCTACTATGTCAGAAACTGTTTACTTCCAAACTTACTTCCTTTGAGAGACCCAGGCACTCTGTATGGACTGCTGGTCCCACAGAAAGGTCCCAGAAAGGACTCTCCTTGGGTGCTCTTTCTGAGATGGTACCTCTTTGTGTTTCCCTCTGTCCCAATGTGGGAGTAACGTAAAGCCTCCTGCTCTAATGGCTTTGTGTATGACATCTGCCAGTAAAGAATTCGAGCCCGGGAAGGGATGCTGGCAATTGTGCAGTACAGACCCCTCCCCCCTTGTCCCCGCACGATGGGGTCCACGTGCTCTCCCAGGACAGATAAAACCCGTCCTTTCTCCAAGTCACAGGGAAAATCAGTTCATCAGTCTGTCACCAGAATCCCAGCAGCTGGAACCAGAAGGTTTTCTTCTCACACATTTCCAACTTTTTGCAAAAAATTAGCAGAACCCCGCACCTCACACGTTATTTAAAATATGAACGATGCCCAGGAACTATTTACTGAGTGAGTAATCTCCAAATCCTAGTCCAGGTTGTCTCTGATATCTAAGAGAATTTTGCTTTTATTCCCAAATTCCGGTCTTCCCACTTTCCCCAAAGAACTAACTGTCCCTAGATTTCTTTTCAACCTTATCAAATCTGCAGTGGTCACAACACTCCTGTGTGTGTCTGTACACACCCCTCCAGAGGAAAGGAGTGTCTGTGTTCTAATCCTGAAATAGGAACACCTCAGCTACCAGCTCCTCCCCCTCCAGTCTCCTCCTCCTCTCCCCCACCTCCCCGGTCTCTAGGCCAGTCCTGCAGCATATTGAGTTGCCGGGCCCAGCTTTTCTTACCTGCCCTCTGTCCCCCTGCGTAGATCCAGGAGAGGCCACCTGGAGTCTGCCACCCCCGGGGCTATTGGTATTCTTAAGACTCACCTTAGGGGGAAGAGCCAGGCCAAGACCTGAACTCCAAAGAAATGAATGCGCCCCCCACCCCCCAGGGCCTGGCCCAGTGCTCAGGCTGTGTCCACAGCCAGAGCTGCTTGACAAAATACCACCGTGCTTTGGTCCTTCATCACCAGAACCCCATCACATCAGCTAGCAGAAGGGGGGGTGGTTTTAAGATTTTATTTATTTATTTGAGGAGAGAATGAGTGAGTGGGGGAAGGAGCATAGAGGGGGACAAGCAGACTGCATGCTGAGGGTGGAGGCCGACGTGGGGCTCCATCTCACGACCCCGAGATTGCAACCTGAGCCAAAACCAAGAGTCTGACCCTTAACCAACTGAGCCATGCAAGTGCCTCTGGAAGGGTTAATAGGACAGAGAAGTTCGTTTCAATTGATGGGGGGTTCAGGTTCAGTGCAGAGCACAGGGGACACGGGTGAGACCCTGAAGCGTAGAAGCGTGGAGAGAACACTGCGGGTCGTAGGCTGTGTGTGAGTCAGCGGGGCCCTCGCTCGCACCACGCTAGCCCGCAGTGAGTGGACTCTGGCTGGTGCCGGGAGCACAGCGAGCAAAGGGAGATAAATTTGGAAGGGAGGTTTGGCCAAACCATGGGAAAGGCGTGCCAGACTGAAGTGCGTGTACAGTGTTCATTAGACAGTAATTGGAGATTTGGGGGCAGAGGTGGTGACAGACACAAGGTAGTCTTTTGGAAAGAATGTTCTAGCCTCAGCCCCAAGAAGAATTGGAAAGGGAAAGTGGAGGCCAGAACTCACTAAACAGAGCCCAGGCAGCAGGAGAGAGACCCCCAGCTAAAGAAGTCAGGATTAAAGAGTCAGGTCCCATGGACGAGTTGAAGGAGGCAGCCACGGGAGGTGGAACAGGCGAGTCCCCTCGTGGGAACCTGGAGCATGTTGGTCCCCAAGGAGGAAAGCCCAGGAGACAGTGGGAATGTGAATGGGGAGGGTCTGCAGGACAGGTGGGGCCGCAGAGAGAACAGAGAGGAAACACAAGGCATGTCATCAGTAACAAAACACAGATGCTGGCACACACGCATCCCACACACATTCCCAGTCACACTACCCGGAAGCCCAAAACAGCCACTTACCGTGACAACATGTATCTTAAAATCCAAACATGTATGCCACCTAACTTAGTGATTACTTTCAAACAGGTTAATTTGCTTTGCACAAAAGTTCACCATAAAGTCTAAGTATTGAAACAAATAAAAATGTAAAATGAATTGGGGTTTTTTTGGTAAAGTGAGATTTTATCCTACTTATCAATTTTGAGATGTATACGTACCTTCTTACAATTCTATTTCTACGTGTGTCCAAGGTACCCTTGTGGCCTTGCCTCCTTATCCTTCAGTCCACGGAAACTCTAGCAGCAAAACTTGTAAGCCATGTTGAATCTGAGGACACAGATGCCCTCCTCCCCCTAGCGTGTGCAGGATCAGCGTGAAGAAGGCTGAGACGGGGCAAAGCTAGAGAGTTTCCAGTTCAGAACTGAGTTTCCGTTGCTTCCCGTGGACATTCATTCTCAAATGATGTCTCTTTCCGAAAGACGCAGGACAGAGGACATAATTTCAGAGTTTATTGAACTCCTCTCCACTTAAATTCTCCTGCCCCACCAGCACTCTCCTCTCTGGCTTCCAGCCTTCGGAGCCGAACACTAGTGTAAGAATGCCCCAAACTCAAACAGGAAGCCCCAGGCTCAGTGTGTCCGTCTCCCTGGCTGTTTGTAGAGCGTGTTAATTTGCAGTTACGTGCTCTGCAGCCGTCTGAGCAGCTCTGTAAGCAGTACTTGCCTTAGGCCTGAGCAGGAGGGCCCCCTTCCGAGGCCCACCGCAGCCTCCCTCCATGCGTGTGTGCTTCTGTGCCTTCTGTGCCCGGGCCTGCAGGTGGCCTCCTCCTGGCTTCATCCTCCTGAGCACAGACTGTGCCACCAGCCCCAAGGGAGAGGGGAACAGAGCTTGCACGTGTGAGCTGGCAGGTCCGCATGCGTGCACCCAGAGCACCCAAGTTGTGGGATGGAGCTGGGGCAGGAAGAGAAGGCAGGCAGGAGGTCAGCTCTTATCTCCTCCCCTGCCCCCTCCCATTCCTCACCCCATCACCATGTTCCAGTGCAGAACCCAGGGAGTCGAAGAGTCCTGAACTCAAACCTGGCCTTCTAGATAGTTGTGAACTACATTTGTCAAAGCGGAAAGGCAGAACATAAATAGTTCCTGGCCTGGTTTTTAACTTTGCAATTTTTATACCTCCATTACGCAAGCTTCCGTGTGCCCTCTCGTCCGAGCCCCGCCAGTGTTAGGAATTGGCGTGAGTGGAAGCACCGAAGGTGATTTGTGGCCGCAGGTGCCTGCTTCTCCCTGGGACTTCAGCAGTGTCTCCACCCACCTCTGTTTTCGCTTTTTTGCTCTTGGTTTTTATTCGTTTGCTCTTCTTTTGAGTTCATTTATTTGCTTTAGACTCGTGGCTCCCAGCATACCACCTCCCTCATTTTTTATTTTTGTTTATTTTTGTTTAATCCCCATCACTCCTTTAGGCTCCCACCTCCACCAGTGCCACTCTTTCCTTAGCCAATCCCGAAGTCTCCATACTAAACTACCAATCTGCACTCTACCAGCCCTCAGCGGCGTCCATGGCCGCAGTGGCCCAGCGGAGCATGCCGCTGCAGACGGGAGCCCAGATCTGTGCCCGGCCCGACCCCTTCCAGCAGGCTCTCATCGTGTGTCCGCCCGGCTTCCAAGGTGAGGACCAGCAGACGCGGCCCCTCGCCTGCTTCTTACTGCGGGACCTCCAGGGCCCTGGTACCCGCAGTTTCCTGGCATCACTGAACTTGAGGGCCCCTCTCCTGCTCCAACCAGCCTAGAAACAAGAGGACGTAAGCCTCAGCACCAAGTTGTTTTTCTCCCCACCTTGCTGGTGTTTTGGTCCCTGGCCAGCTGTCTGTAAAGGGGCGTGTTGTCTGCGCTTCTGTTGTTAGACTGATGTCAGCTTATGTTTCATCCAATAAAATATCCTCTGGGCGGTTATCTGGAAAGAGTTGCCACTCTGCCAGCCAGTGTAGCCTCCTTTCTCATGCAAAACACAAATCTCCCTGAAAAGTACCTCCTAGGCTGGTCCCCCAAATGATTCATGAGCCATGCACCCCAACGGTCTTCTGAGAGCTCTAAGAAGCCAGAGTTGAGGTGCACAAGGTTACCGTGTATCCAGAAATCTCAGGTGTTTATTTCCACTCCCCCCACTGTGTACACCTGTGTGTGGCGGCTCAGTTTCAGAGTCAGTGCCTTTCCAGTGTCGATGCTGTTCCAGTGGATTCGTACACTCTTCCTGACACCCCTGGCTCTGACAGACCCCAAGTGTATTTACATTTAGAAGCCATTTTTCTGCTGTGATTTGTTGGCATAACTGTTCCCCTTCAGGCTTTTACAGACTCCTTAATTTGACCTTCTGATCTCCGAAAATGTTCAAAGTTGGGTTTTTTGTGGCATTTAAATTTTTAAGTTAGAAACTAAAGGAGAGACTTGCAAAGAACCAGGTGACAGATGGTGAGGACTGGAGTTGGGGGGGAGAGGAGACCTGACCAGCTGGCTAGGAAGATTCTCCACATCCAGTGGTTTCTGACCCCCCCAACAACCCCTCTCTCCCTTGCCCGGGTCTGGAACAGGATTGCAGGCCTCGCCCTCGAAGCACGCTGGCTATTCCGTGCGAATGGAGAACGCCGTGCCCATCGTCACTCAAGCCCCAGGAGCACAACCTCTTCAGATCCAACCAGGTCTGCTCGCCCAGGTAATTCTTTCTTTATTATTACGCGTACTGCCATTATCCGTGTTAATGTTGTTCACAAAAGAGATAGATCTCCACTAATTCCTTCCTTGACGATGAGTTAGGCGCTTTGACTCATTAGAATAGATCAGTAATATTCTGAATGATCCCCAGGTGAATCACCTTCCTACGTATCTTGCTTGTAATTCCACAAAGAAATTTAGACACAGGGAGAGTCTGGGGAAATTATTATTACTATTGTAGCTTTATAATGCAAATTAATATGGGAGACATAGGTTTTAATCCTAACTCTGCTAATAACTTTGTGACCTAAGGCAAGTCAGTTAACATTTCTTTGCCTTGAATTTCTTTCTTATAAAATAGAAATGATTTTTTAGAGCCAAAAAGAGCCTTGGAGATTATCTCCTTATTTCATACAGAGCTGAAAAACCAGGATCACAGAAGCTGTGAGCTGGAACCTTCCTTATCTGTTCACATAGGTACTCCGAAGGTAGAATGAGAACACAGAGGTGAAAGTGGTTGAAAATGTGTAACATGTTGTGGAAATTTAAGGCAACAGAGTGACGCAGTGATAACAGTCTTTAACGGCACTCAAATACACCATCATTATGCCAGACACTTTATAGTTGTTAATTGATTTAATCCCCACAACAGCATGATAAGTAAGGTATCTGTCTCTGGGTGACAAATAGAGAAAACAGGCATAGTCCCTGCCTCAGAGTCCCATGGCCATCAGGTGAGAGAATCAGGACACAAACCCTTCTACAGAATCGTTTCCATTGTTGGACAGCAAGGATTGCTTAACCTAAATGTTGTTAGTTTAGAAGCACATTAATTTGTAAATAAAGTAGGTTCCCAAAACCTATTCTCAGAGTGTTCCTACAGACAGTTTATATATGGTATCTTCTGTTGAATAGAAGTTTCTGGGCTTAATTTTAATGTAGCAGAATTGCAAAGATGTGTTTGGGCTCCCTACTCAGTTGGCCTTTCTCATGGCCCACTGTCTTAACTATTAAAGCTGACACCCTCCTTGCTGTCTGGGAAAGCCTCATTCCCATTTTCTTCTTCAGAATTTCTTTGTCATATGAACTTAACCATCAGTCTTACAAACAAAACAATCACTGACTCAGAGTTACACAGCATTTAGCAACTGTCATTACAAAACAAAAGGCCCTGAACTGTATTTGCTGGACTTGGGTTGAATTTTGTTATTTACCTGAGGAAAAGCTGACATCCTTACGGTGTTCAGTCATTTCATGCACAAAATACAGCATAGCTGTATATTTATCTTTTAGTCTTTTCATTAAAAGTTTCCCTTTTTTGGAATAATTCCTAAATATTTAGCAGGTTTTGTCGCTATTATTAATTTTATTAATTTTCTTTTCTGATTATTTGTCTTTGGTTTCCAGGATGAAACCTGTTGGCTCTACTGAGTTTGTTATATCTAGCAGTCCTTTTTTTTTTTTTAAGATTTTATTTTTTTATTTGAGAGAGAATGCGTGTGCACATGTGTGCACACGAGTAGGGGGAGGGGCAGAAGGAGAGGGAGAAGCAAACTCCCTGCTGACCAGGGTGCCTGACACAGGGCTCGATCTCAGGACCCTAAGATCATGACTGGAGCCACCCAGGTGCCCCTATCTAGCAGTCCTTTCTAAACTCTGAGTAGTTCTGGTTGTTTCTGTGAATTCCTGTGGATTTCTTATGGATTCTACCTTTTTACTAGCTTTGTTTCTTCCTCTACAATCCTTCTTCCACTGTGCGGCAGCACCTCAGAGCCATGTTCAACAACAGTGTGGACACTGGACATCCTTGACTGGTACCTAACTTTAGAGGAAATTCTTCTGTTTGCCATACTTTGTTTGCCATTGGTATTTGACAGAAACTTTATCAAGCTTGCTACCTTTTGAATGGAGTTATATCACATGTTCTTTATGCATTTATTAAAATACTCATGTGTTTTTTGTTCATTCATCTGCTAATATGACAAGTTGCATTAACAGGTTTTTAATGTTAAACTGTCCTTGTATTTCTGAGATGAGCTTCATTTGATCACGTGTGTTTGATACGCATTTACGCTTTACAATACTGGATTGTTTGTAAATACTGTGGTTAGTGTTTTTCATCTATATTCAGAAGTGAGAAGTCACCTATAATTTCTTTCTCTTATAAAATCCTTATCTAATTTGAGCTTCGAGGTCATCCCAGTCTCATACAGTATGTTGGATATTATTACCCTCTTCTTCTGTGTTCTGGAACAGCTTATTTAAGGTGGATATTTATCATTCTTCATCTCTGTTCTTATGTCCAAAATGACACTGCAGGAACCACTGACACCAGTTTCTGATGGCCTACAGAGTTGTGTTGCTGAAAATTTATAAACAGAGAACCTTCCATATTTAAAGTAGGCCGCCTACTTCTGCCTCTGTCACCAGTCCTCATAGCTTCCTTTTGCTCACACAGTTTGGTAGGAGGGAATTTGGAAAAGGCCAAGAAAGATCAAGAGAAAGAACTATAAGCTCACTCCAGGGGCCAACTATCTTGTTCATATTTTCTCTGATTGGCAGAAATCCAGACCAGCTTCCTAGTGCTCCTCCTCTGTGAGTCAAAACCTATAGAACTTGCACATACTTACAGATTTTTTGTTTGTTTGCCCACTTAACCCTGGCAAGCCAGTAATCATTTCTGAAAGAAACAATAATTAGCATTCTTATTAGCTAACCTAGGCATTCTTTATTATTCAGTTTGGGGAAAACCAGTAGGCTCAGCATTTCTGAATTTGTTTGTCCTTTAATCATAGCAGGGAAGAGCTTTACTTTTGCCTACTTGAAAGAGAGTCCCTAGAGTGCTGTAAATCTCCAAGTGGATTTAACCTAAAGCTCTAATTGGGAGAGGGAACAAAAAATACCTGTACAAAGAGTTTAGTCTCTACAGTGTTTATAACACGGAACCACTAGGGGCAATTTGAATGTTCATCATAGATTTGTTAAATAAATTGATGTGTGTGCATAAAATGGAACACCATGTAGCCATTAAAAAGGACACGATAGGGGCACCTGGGTGGCTCAGTCAGTTAAGCATCTGCCTTCGGCTCAGGTCATGATCCTGGAGCCCCGGGATTGAGCCCTGAGCCAGGCTACCCGCCCAGCGGGGAGTCTGCTTCTCCCTCTACCCTTCAACCCGCTCATGCGCTCTCTCTCACATCAGATCTTTTTAAAACAAAAACAAAAAACACAGTAGACCAATGTGTCTCAACATGCAAAGATTTCTTCTATTAGGTTAAAAAAACTTCCTGTACTATCCAGTGTCACCGTGTGTCTTTCTGTCCATTGGTTGTTTTCTGTTCACTTAATCCACGGTGGTATGTCAGCCTAGAAAGGTAGAGCTCTCCTGGTATTTTTAATTGGTGCCTTCAAAGGATGAAAGTAAGCTAACTTATAAAACTCATTTGGTGGCTTTTTTAAAAAGCAGTAACTAAACATTTAAACTAGCACCTTCATGTTCCTTTGGGTAAATTTCTAGGTATCAGGCAGAGGCTTCCCAAATATTATTCCTTACCTTAAGTATATCCAGCAAGTGGGTATCACTCGTTTTACAAATATTTAAACCTTTCCAAGGATTGTATTTGTGAAAGTTTAGAGATGGAGTCTTCTCAATCCGTTCCTCACATTCATTTTGTTCGCTTTGCCTTTTCCTCCCCACCTTCCAGCAGCTTCTCACGTCCTTCAAAGGGAGACCGTCTCTCTGGGGTGGGGGTGGGGGGCGGGGGGCCAATGACATGTGCACAGGAGGCCAGAGTGAACTCACACCCTCTTGTGTCAGTGATCTGGGAATGGTCTTCCCAGACTCTTACCAGTACAGCCTTGTTGGTATCACCCAACGGCGGCTGGCACCTCTGTCCTCTCAGGCCTCAAGCCAGAGCTCGCACCCAGACCACCATCAGAAATTGGGAACGAGTGCATAAAGACAGAGAGGCGGGAAATACAGGGCTCAAATAAGACAGTATTGAATTTATCTCACTTTTCAAATGGCAGGGTCCAAAATCTTTTTCGACTTGTTCCAGCAAGGCTGGAACAGGAATTCGGAGCTCTCTCACCCCCCCCACCCCCCGACCCCTGTCCAAAATACGGAGATTCATGGAAGACTACAGCCTTTCACGACTAAGGTGCCTTCTAGCCAGTCAAGTCCTGTTACCTGAATCCCTTTAAATGCTCGCCTAAGGACAAACAGTTGGCTGGAACTTCTTAAACTGTCCAAAATCTAAAACTTCACTGCTTCTCACTCAAAACCTCCTCTTGTAACATTTTTAGCAATGAGTCTGTCTAACCTTTCTGTCTTGCTCTCTGCTTCTGTCTTGCTTGGTGTCTGAATTGTTCATGAATAAGGAAGGCTTTTCCATGCTACTTTCATGCATTTACCACGAGTCCCTGATCATCGTTTCTGTGTATCCTTGCTGTGAAGAGAGGTAATGTGCTGGCTGAGGGCAGGAGCTCTGGGATTTGATTGCCTACAAGTCAGAGGCCAGTCCTGCCATCTGCCAGCTATGTGACTTTAGGGAAGTTATTTTTAATTTTTCTTTCAAAATAATACATGCACCTAATTTTTAAAGTTAAATGAGTCCACAAACTTACAAGAAAATAGTGTCCTGCTCTATCCCATCCCCAATTTCCAATCCCCCCAAAATAACTTCTCACTGTTTTGTCATTTAACTCCAAGTTTCTAAATAGCATGCCTAAACTACTTTTTTCTGACATTTCCATTTTGGAATTTTTGTCTTACTGTGGAAGATGAAGACTTAGCCCCCAAACCACCCCATCCCCAAAGCACCTGCCCAGTCATGCGCTCTCCCTCTCCCTCAGTCTCTCTCTCACTCTCTTCCATTCTCCCATTCTTCCCATGGAAGTTTCTTATTCAACCACTCTGCATTATTTACATAATTATCATCTTCAGTATTATATACTGTTCTCCACTGAGCTTCATAATATATTCTGATTCTATTCCTTTCCTATGCAGCTTGTTTGTCCTGGAGTTAACGGTGGTTTCATTTTTCCATTGGCTCAGTTTCCTCCCTCTTAAGACTCTCCTTGTCCACGGTGGTCTGAAATTTTGTGACTATATGCTTCCTCATGGGTCTTTTTACATACATTGTCTTGGACCCTGTTTGCCCTTTCAGTCTGAAAGTGTTTTCTATTTTTCCTTCAAGATTTCCCCCTCCATTTTCTCTCTCTCTTCTCTCAGTATGGAACACTTCGAGAATGTGCATGGCGTCCTTGTGCAGGGGCCGCGCTCATCTTCTCCACCTTGATCCAACTTCAGTATGTGTGCCGCCGAAGCTAGCACTTTCTCTGATTTCTCTTTGTGAAGTTTTTACTAATTGGATGTTGGTGCTTTTGAATTAATCTAATGATTTTCATCTTTTATTCTCTCTATATATATTCTATCTGTGCTTCTTTCCAAGAGGTCTTTTTCAGCTTTCTCTAAAAACCTTGTATAGAATTAACTTCTGTTATAGTTCTCATTTCTAAGAATTCTTTCTTATTCTCTGAATACAGATATGGACAAACAGATATATATTCCTGTATATGATCTTGTTTTGTGTGTGTGTGTGTGTATAATTCTTTTTTTTTTTTTTTTTTTTAACTCTGTGAGGACAGTTTAAGGTTTTGGAAACTTTCTTCTGATTTCTACACTGTTTTTCTTTCCTCTGAGTTTCTTGTTTTAGACTCCTGTTAGAAGCTTCCTTTAATAACCGGTTGTCCGGGGCACCTGGGTGGCTCAGTGGTTTAAGCCTCTGCCTTCGGCTCGGGTCATGATCCCGGGGTCCTGGGATCAAGCCCCGCATCGGGCTCTCCACTCAGCAGGGAGCCTGTTTCCCTTCCTTTCTCTCTGCCTGCTTGTGATCTCTCTCTGTCAACTAAATAAATAAAAATCTTTAAAAAAAAAAAACAAAACTGATTGTCCTTGGCTGTTCATTCATATATTTTTTTAACTTTTTTTTAAAGATTTTATTTATTTATTTGACACAAAGAGAGAGAGAGATCACAAGTAGACAGAGAGAATGGCAGAGAGAGAGGGGGAAGCAGGCTCCCCACTGAACAGAGAGCCTCATATGGGGCTCGATCCCACAACCCTGAGATCATGACCTGAGCCGAAGATAGAGGCTTAACCTACTGAGCCACCCAGGCACCCCGGCTGTTCATTCATATTAAGACTGAAGCACTAAAAAACTAAATTTAGAAGCTACAGGAGAGGGAGGACGGACTGCTGAATGCGGGCTTCTCTCTAGTCTGATAAGGATTGAGCCCAGCATTTTCATTGGCAGATACCCTGATCCTCCAAAGTATCTGTAGTTTTTTCCTCTTGGACTAGTCAGTTTTCCTAGAGAGAATCCTCCAGCCTCCTACTTTGGGTCTGCAAACCGAAAGGTAAAGGACTCTCACAGACTTGACCTTAGATAACTCAGTAATTGCCCGTCTGTTTTCCCGTCTCTAAGATTTTGTTAACTGTTGTCTCCTCTGTTGTCTTTGTCCTTACAGATCTCTATAGTATTTATTCCTTCACTATCATTTCAGTTGGGTTTAGAGAAAGAGAGCAATAAATGTTTCATTTCCTACATTTCTGGCAGGTGATTTAGCATCTCTGTAGTTCTGTTTATCTGTCTGAGAAATGGGGAGAAAGAACAGTCCCTACCTCACAAATCTGGTATAAAGATGAAGTCAGAAACTTGAGGTGCCTGGGTGGTTCCACGGTTGAGCGTCTGACTCTTGATTTCAGCTCAGGTTACTATCTCACAGTCATGGGATCAAGCCCCACGTTCGTTTGGCTTCGGACTCAGTGCAGAGCCTGCTTCCCTCTCCCCTGTTCCTGTCCTCTCTCTCAAGTAAATAAATAAATAAATAAAATCTGTAACACACACAACACACAAAAAGATGAAGTCAGAAACCTATCTGTGGTCTTAGCTCTGTTCTTGGCACACAGTATGCATCAAGAAGTATTCGCTCTAGGGGCGCCTGGGTGGCTCCATTGGTTAAGTGTCTACCTTTGGCTCAAGTCATGGTCCCAGGGTCCCGAGATCAAGCCCCACATCATGCTCCCTGCTTAGCCAGGAGCCTGCTTCTCCCTGTCCCTCTGCCCCCTCCCCTGCTCGTGTGTAAGAGCATGTGCTCTCTCTCTCACTTACTCTCAAATGTATAAATAGAATCTTAAAAAAATATATTAGCTCTAATCTTACAAATTATAAAGTAGTACTAAAGTGTAAGTTATAGAAGTGTGCACAAGTAATCATTAAAGTGTGAAGTTCATCTCCCATGAGCTGAACCTGTCATTCAGTGGAAGGGGGCAAATATAGCCTTTACCCTGTCTCTCTGAGGTAAAACGTTAACATACATTTTGGGAATGTAGGGGGAAAGCAATGTCCTTTGCTTAATATCAAGATTTATAATTCAGAAGTAATAGTCAAAACACATGCTTTTCTGGAAAGCTGAAATGAGCCTCCAAGTCAGCATAAACCTTACTGCAACAAAATTATTAGTCATTTAACTTTTTGAGCTTGTAACTGTTTTAATCAATTAAATTATTTTTCGGCCGTGTCTGAATTCATTAAACGTGGAATATAGTTAATGATAATTAATTACCTTGGTAGATTTGCTTCTTTCATTTTATCAACAAACATTTATTAAACACTTACTGTATAAACTGTGATCCCTAAGCTTTTTGCCTGTATCAAAACAGATCAGTAAGCAAACAGGCAGTGCAAAAACGGTATGAGCGATCTCACTGGCCTCATCTGCACAATGCAAAGGATGGACCAGGTGAACCATCCACTCAGATCTAAAGTGTGTTGTATCATTTTATACACATCATTGTTTATTAAGTTTTGACACAAGTTCGTGATTCATTTCCAGAAGTGCTTGTCTGTACATAAGAGCCAAAATGCACCTATTAAAGATGCGGTTAGTGGAGCACTGTATTCAAGAATTTATCTAATGTCAGTGATGCCCAGCCCAATGGAAAGAACAACATATAACTGAATCTTTAAATTCTTGACCCACCCAAGAAGTATGTTACCTTAGCGGTGTTCCTTTAGGTGTCCAACTCTGGACAACGGTGTTTAGTCTGAATCATTTACTAACCAAAGGCAAGCATAAGAGTGACTGAAGATAAAGGAAGCTGAGAGCACCAGGCAAACCACTCCCCCACACCCCCGCCCGCCAGTGACTCTATTCAAGGAAGAATCTGGAAAGTTCATTTTAGAGTTCTTAGAAAAAGCTTAAAATTTATGAAGAATCAAGCAGTGACTTGCTTAACTACATGTCATTTTGGCTTTGGTGGATCAGGGTGATTCTCAGTGAAGGTTAAGGCCCCAGCTAAGAATTTTTTACTTCATGCTTGCTTGCTCTCGGACGTGGGCAAGTGTCTGGTGATCTCAGAATTATGTTACTTTAGGTTCAGAAGATAACACAAGTTGGAGGTCTAGATTCTAATTCCTAAAAAAAAGGCAAAATAAAGGATATGAGATGCAAAACTTCCTGAGGGCAGAAAGTTAACCTTGTGTGGCCCAAGGCAGCTGTTCCGGCCTCCTGCACATAGCTACGTACCAGCACAAATCAGGAAGTGAACTTTGGGAAACCTTGAGCATTGTTCTTAGAGCGAATTTCTAAACAAATGATTCTTCCATGCGAATAAATCCCTTGCGTATGACTCTGTGCCCGTGTACTTACTGTCTTCCGTGTAGGTCACCGATCTGATCTCCCCTTAACTTAGTTTTCAAGGCCAAAGACTGGGTCTCCCCTTGAACACCCATTGCAGGGTCCAGCACAGCCCCAGGCCCAATCAGGACTTGACTCAGGCAGACAGACTGTGTGATTAACAAACATGTTGATGGCACACGTCCTCTGTTCTGCAGCAGGCCTGGCCAAGTGGGACCCAGCAAATCCTGCTTCCCCCAGCATGGCAGCAGCTGACCGGAGTGGCCACCCACACGTCTGTGCAGCACGCAACTGTCATTCCCGAGACCATGGCAGGCACCCAGCAGTTGGCCGACTGGAGGTAAGCACGAAAGCAGGCATATCTGGGACGGGAGGCATGTCCACTGCTCACTCAGAGGGCTCCTGGCCAGGCCCATGCTGTCAGTTCCATGGCTTAGAGAGAACTATTTAAAGTAAAAGGAAGATTATGTGGAATACGACTGCAGTGTAATGAGAGTTCGTTTTTTAATAACTGTACCAGGACACAGGAAAATCAGCTTCATTACCTTAAGGTCAGTTGGCCGCCATCGACGCCAAACCCAGTTACATCATTTGGTCACCCGTGTAATTCACGGACCTGCCTCTGGATGATTTTTGGTTTGTTTCTCAGAATTAAATTCCACTCCCAGAGAACAAAGATGTGTCAGCAGTGAAAGAATGCAGAAGGGAGTCCTTGAGGCTCCAAAGCAATTCTAGAAAGTGCTCTCAAGGTGTTTGGAGACATGGGCACACTGGAGTTGTATCTGACCTCTCAGGGGAAAGCCTGACAGAATGGGGCTGTATTTGGAATGGTAAACTCTGGCATGTTTGCTGAATGAGTCTCTTCAGTTAATAGTGAGATCTGATAGACCGAAGTCCATTTTCCCCAGATGTCAGAGGCCCGCAGCTGACAGCCACTGGCCCACTGTACCCTGCATCTGATTCCAGCACCCCACCCATCCTATGCACTGGCTTTCTCACCAGCACCTTGCTCTGGTGTTTTTATGGCCACTTTCCACTTCTCCATCCCAACACTACCATGGCCCCCTTCACCCGAGCAGAGCCAAATGGCAATCCCCAGGTTGTTTCCAGCTTCCCACGGCCCTCTGGCCTCTCTCAGCCCAAACATCAGGGCATCCCTCCACCTTCCGACAGACTCCATACCAACCACGGAGCCTCCCTGAGGTTCCTTTTCAGATCCAAAAGGCTATGGTGAATGAAGCGCTCTCAGTATAACAAAAAGGCGTGGAGACAGAACCCTCCTCCCCACCCCCACCCACCAGGCAAGCCTCAAAGGCAGCTTCCTCTCTTCCTCCATTTAATTTTCTAATTAATAGAAATAAGAGAGGACATAGGCTCTTTCCTGCAGCCCAACTCACTTCCCACTGACAACACCCACCAAGTCCATCCCCACTCACTGGAAGCACTTTCAAAGCAGTGGGTTCAGTTCTGGTTCTGCATGACCTGGGGCAAGTTACCTAACCTGAGCCTCAGTTTCTTCTTCAGTAAAGTGGGGATAATAATCCCTACTTCATAGAATGGCTAGGAGGTTTAAATTAAGATAAAATACAAAGCACTTGACCTGTATTTAACATGTATTAAACTAGCATCTGCTGCAGGACAGGCAATGAATAGATCTGTTATCTTCCCTTCCCCCCATTCACACTGCCTGGTGCTGTGTGAGACTGTCTTCCCTCTCCAGCTCATTAGGAACAGCAACCAAGTGGAAAAGCTGTCTGACCAATTGGGTTTTTTCTCACCCCCTTTTCTCCTAAAAGACCACAGATATATGCTGTACTACTTTTTCCTGTGTCTTTCGGCATTTATAGCTCATTTAATTTCAGCAAAACTCACATACTCACTCATACAGATTTTCCTATTCCTCCTCCCTCCATAGCTCTTACCTGGTTACCACAGGAAATGCTTAAAGCTGACACTTTGTTTCCAGTCTCTTCTCCATTTCATGTGTGGGCCAAAGAACATCCATAATTGTGGCTAATAAAAGAGAAGTACTGGCTAGACTTGTGTCAGAAGAATGCCATGTCTGTAGAAGAAACAGCAGCTACAAACTCAAGAAGCCATAACATCAGTTTCTAAGTGTCCAAAAACGCTATCAAAATCTCTACGCTCTTGTATAGTCCTTTTTCTTTTTTCCTATTCATCCTTTTCCCCAAGTTGCAAAGATGATTTTTATAATAATTGTTTTTAATTCAAGTAAATTCTCCTTCAGCTTTTAATTCTGTTAGGTGCTGAATGGGCTTTTATGGGCAAGTCTCTAAATTAATCACCACCTTTAATCTTTCTGTGGGAAAATAAGCCTTTGAGCCCCACACAACCCAGATCATAGGAACTCTTGAAAGATAACCCATTTTCGGGAAAAAGGCTACCAGTAGTACTTCTATCAACATGTGTCTTCCTAATTTTGACTTAGTACCAAATTCTGTACACGTCTAGTCAACCTTCAGTTAATCTAATTGTTCATTCAGCAAGCATGTAATTAATTGATCAGCTGCTACATGCCTGAGCATTGTGCTAGCCACGAGAGAATTCAAAAGAATGTTAACATTTCCAAACAGCAAGAATGTACAATGTCTAGTTTTCAAAGTTGTTTCCTTTTTTTTTTAACATAAGCTACAATTTTTTTTCATTTATAAAATGGCATTACCATGATATCCTACCTCACAGAGTGTGATAACCCATTAAAGTCACTTATAAACTCTAAAAATGTACACAGAGTCACCTGTCTGGGGACTTTAAAAGGTAGAGGGACTATTTATCTTCTCTCCCCAGAACTTAAGGTGAACTTGCAACTTACCATTCTTCCCAGTTGCAATGTCCTCTTTCTCACTCACCAACAAACTGGGTTTCTGTCCACTCCTTTAAACATCATTGCACCTGGGAGGCTGATCTGATGAGCTCATCTCTTCAACAACCCCATGAGCTCGTGAGAATCAACTTTTTTAATTTGGCTTTAACTGGGGAGGAAACTTTATCCTAAAAAAGAAGCTCCAGGGGCGCCTGGGTGGCTCCATGGGTTAAGTGGTTACCTTGGGCTCCGGGCATGATGGTCCTGGAGTCCAGTCCCCCATCAGGCTCTCTGCTCAGCATAGCGCTTGCTTCTCCCTCTCCTTTCTGCCTGCTGCTCTGCCTACTTGTGCTCCCGCTCTCGTTCTGTCAAATAAATAAATAAACCTTTAAAAAAGAAGAAGAAGAAGAAGAAGAAGCTCCATATTTATAAAACCAGTAAAGTTCCTTGTTTACCCATTGTTTTCCCACACAGGAACACCCACGCTCACGGCAGCCATTACAATCCCATCATGCAGCAGCCTACCCTGTTGACTGGTCATGTGACCCTTCCAGCAGCCCAGCCCTTAAATGTGGGCGTGGCCCACGTGATGCGGCAGCAGCCAACCAGCACCACCTCCTCCCGGAAGAGTAAGCAGCACCAGTCCTCTACAAGGTAGGTGGTGAGAGTTGCCCTGGAGGAGAGAGACCTCTTAACATTAGGAGTGTCAGCATGTGCTCTGAGTCCCAGGCATGGGACAGGAAGTGGCCGGCAGAATGTTTTCTGAATGTGTTGTACCACTGCATAGCACTAGGGTTTGAAGGAGACATTCAGTCTCACTTCTCTTTCCTGCCACTTGCCTTACCATCCGAATTCCAGTGTCCAGCGCCTTCATCCGAAGCCATTCATGCCCTTTCCCTTCTGCATAAAACACCCAGACATGACTCTGAAGTTGCACTTTGGAAATCATAATACTGGTTTTCTTTTAATGAACAGTAGAGAAACATTCTTTCTTTGCTATCCAGGGTCAAACTCACTTAGCTGCTTCTTTAAAATTATGCAATAATTTTGGTTAATCCTAGACATTACCAGCAGAATAATCTTTTTCATTCCCTTTCAGTCCAGTCTCACCTCGGTGAACTCTTAAAATAAGACAGAAAAGGCCACATACCACATGATCCCATTTAGATGGCATTTTGGAAAAGACAAAACTGGATCAGGAGTTGCCAGGGACTACTGGGTGGGAGAGGAAAGGATTGACAGAAAGGGAGCCTGAGGGAACTTTCCAAGAAAGTTCTCTGTCTGGATTGGCAGGGCTATGTGTACCTTTGTCAAAACTCATCCAACACTTCCAAAGGGTGACTTTTACTGAATGTAAATTATACCTCAATAAACTTGTCTTTTAAAAAGATCTCTAAATTAAAAAAAAAAAAAAAATCGAGATCAAGGTCATGTGGTGCAGAATTGCTCCTACATTTTTCTCTAGAGTCACTGACTTGGAGGCACTTAATTGCTTATTTAGAATAGGTTGCTCAAGAGAAAGAAGTCCGGTACATAAAATGTCTAGTGACTTTTGGTTTCCTACTTCCTCGTTTAACCAGGTGCCAGAAACTAGGCCTGCCTTTTTGTCATTCTCCTTTGAAGTTTAACCTAAGAGCTGACTTCCTTTGAGTTGTTGTTCATCACGATTCTTCGCTGGAGTATTTCTGACAATTCTGGGAAATTCATCTCAGATCTCTGGCAGCCCTGTGACAACACAGCTGTGTCATTATTAGATTGTCTGGCAACAGGGGCCACCATCTCAGCCCTTTGCTCTGTCATGCCCAGCAGTGTGGGTGGTCACACAGAACACTAGGCTGACCCTGGGCTGAGCTTAGCATCCTCAAAGCTCACCTTGTCAAGCAGGGGCAGTAAGAAATCTTAGCCTCCCCACCCATTGACAAGTCCCTCCCTGTTGCCCACTTATCACCCAGCTGGCTTTATGAAGGCTCATTGCCAGTATGTTTCAAGATCGATATAATTATACTGAAATTTTTGTATTTGCCTATTTTGCCTTAAGGAAAACAGAAGGCTCTCCCTTGTTGGGTGGTACAGCCTGGCACCCTGTTCTTTAACAGTGCCAAATGGAGATCCATTAACTGTTGAGGTAGTGAAAACATCATCTCAAAATTGCAACATAGTAACAATAACAAATGTATAGGTTTATGCTAAGTGTAAACAGTGGAACAATCTTATCAGTAAAACTTATTGCCAGCCCCCAGAAAGGGGCAAGCAACACATCTGATGCTAGCTATATAGAAAATTAAATCTACAGAATTATTTTCATCATCCTGCCTCCCTTTTGGCTAGGAAGTACTAGAATCTCTAAAGACATAGAAGAGTCTTAAAAATTTCATTGGGCCTTCACTATTCAGATACAACTAAGGTCAGCATGGGTTGCTGGGGAGGGGAGAGGGGAAGGTATTTTTTTCCCGTAAATAGCAGACACTACATTTGATAAGGAATTTTGAGCCAATCAAAGTCAAGATTAAAAGGTCCCTATTTAAGTACACCTTTCCCTCTTGCATTTTGCCCAGTTTTTCTCGTTACAATTCAAACAGACGGTAAACTTCCTATGAGGCCCAGGTGTCAAAGACGTGAGTGTTTTCATTTCATAAGTTGCAAAACAGCCATTAGCAGTTGAAACCGAGGCTCTATGTGGCAAATAACATTTCTTTCAACTCCCTTCAGAACAAGACCCATGTACATTTGCAGAATGACAGGACAGAGCTCAGGAAGTGAGGCCTTGACCCTGAAGATAGGAGGGTGGGCAGACAACCTTGAGACCTTGGGCACTGCATCTGCCCCCAGAGACCAGCCCAGTCCTTGGGCACAGCGCATTCCCTCTTCTCAGGCCCCTGGCTGCTCCCTTTCTCCGGCCCCTGGCTGCTCCCTTTCTCCCGCTGAGAACAGGCATGTGGCACCGGACCAGAGCCCAGAGAAGTCCAGGTCGCTGTCGTCATGTGTGTAGCAAGTGACTGAAAGAATGAGCTCCAGGGGCAGCCGTTTCGGCAGTTACAGAAAATGTCTGAGTGCCCTGAGCTACTCACTTGGTAACAGAGTTTTGGCAAAGCCGGTGTCCCTAGACAGTTGGGCTCCTTGGAAGGAGCCACAGGGGCCTCCCTGAGCATATGGGGCTTTGTCGTTCCAGAAACGTCTCCACCTGCGAAGTGTCCTCCTCGCAGGCCGTCAGCTCCCCTCAGCGGTCCAAGCGCGTCAAGGAGAACACGCCTCCCCGCTGCGCCCTGGTGCACAACAGCCCGGCCTGCAGCTCCTCGGTCACATGCGGCTGGGGCGACGGGGCCTCCAGCACCACCAGGGAGCGACAGCGGCAGACGATTGTCATTCCTGACACCCCCAGCCCCACAGTCAGCGTCATCACCATCAGCAGCGACACAGATGAGGAGGAGGAACAGAAGCATGCCCCCACCAGGTGAGCCCCCCCACCCCCCGCCAGGAGGGAGCAGGGCCGGGGTGCACGGTGTGCTGCTGGCTCACACGGACAGTGCTCCATGGAACTGGGCCCCTTTCCGTCATCGGACATGGTGATCGCAGTCTCCTGGCCCCGACATTCTGGTTTTGCCATGGTCTAGAGTCCTGAAGTGATTTCAAGGGAATGTCTGACAGATTTTCCATAATTGTTCAGTGCCCAAAGAGGTTTGAGTCACTTTGGTCATGAGAAATAGTTACAGTCCCTATACATCCGGGGGACCTGAAACCAACGGTTCGCAATGCCGGTGTATTTCAGCTCCTGTAGGCTTCAAAATATCTGCCTCGGGCTGTTGAATTTATTCCCAGTTGGTCAGGACACTTCTCTAGCATCGCCTTGGCTTTCTCAGAATTTGAAATAATTGTCCAATTAATCAGAAATTTCTCGGTGTCTGATTAACCCAATCTTTCAAACTGCCAGTTGGCTCTTCAACCCAGAGAGCATTACTGTTTATTCCAAAGTAGTAAGAACTCATTTTACTCTGTGGATGCCTCCTGGGAAGGGAAAAGGAATATTTATTATATCTGTAAGACAGTTAGCCCTGGCGCCAAAGCCTCTTTCCCTACGTTTTCCAGCCAGACTTGAACAGAGTGCGGTTTGTACTTGGGCTGCCTGACGAGCCCCTGGACTGTGTCCCTCTGGAACATTCGGTCCCCTGGCCTTTTGCAGCCCGGGGCTTTGTAGATCCCAAAGCCTCACAAGCCCAGCTCCAACCTCCCAGCCTCTCCCCGGACCAAGAGGCAGGGAAGGGAAAGGCCGTCTGCTGCTGAGTCCAGCGCTGGTGGCCAGCACGTGTCCTGGGACCTGAGGCAAAGCTTAACGATCACAGTTAGGCCCCAGTTATTAATCCCTGACTGAATACAGTGTCACTAATTAGTAATCACAAGTCTTCTTGATGAAATAATAAATTCTCACACCTGAAATCATTACCAAATGTACAGATAGGCTAATTAAAACCCTCTCGCTGTCACTACTCCTGCCCAGGCTATCCCCTTCCCGTCTTTAGAAGGAACTCAGTATTTTGCTTTGTTTTTCATGAGACAGCTAGTATATGTCTCATTCCAGTGTCCTCTCCTCCTGTTTAGTGTCTCAGCCCGGTCCTCAGTGTGTCTCAGAAAAGAATGTCATAGAGCCCTTCTGGGACTGGCATCGGTTCCCTTTCTTGATGATAACCCTGTGTTGATTGAATACTCTGTCCTCCCCAGTGCCTCACATCCCCCTCCCCCAGCCCAGGAATATCATGGGCTCAGGTGGTCCCATCACAAAGAGAAAGGCTTCTCCCAGCCCACAGCAGCCTGTCCCTGTGTTTGTAGAGTGGGCCATAAAACGGGCCCAGCAGCCCTGCACAGCCCTTTGCTACAACTGGGAAAAAGAAAAAGCAATTTAAAAATCTGACAATCAACTAGATGGGACTATCATTTTTGAAGTATGAGATTCGAATTGACACGGAGCCTCCACATATGTGCTCAGGAGAGAACAGCGTGTCTGGGGAAGAGGGAGGATGAGAGAGCGATCTCTCCACCTATCAGACAGCTGCTGGGGCCGAGCACTGCGCCAGGCCAGTGCACAGACTTCTCCCCCAGTGCTCCCCAGGGCCCCAGAAAGACAGAACTGAAATTCTTGGCAGAATGTAAGGACTTCATTGTGAATCAGCTGAAACATGGGGGAGGGCTGGGAACGAGCTGATGGGAGGGCTCTTGTGTGAGGGACAAGTACCAGTAGGTGAAGGTGGGCTGCTGAGGACCGGAGCTTCGTAAATTGGAAAATGTGGCGGCCCGCCTGCAACGTTACACCAAACACGGGAACCGGGGAGTTCTTGAGAAGGCTTCCAGCTGTCCGGCTATGACAGGAAGCTCGCAGAAAGACGTAATCATGTTTTCTGGAGAGATCAAATGACTGTTGCCTTAACAAAAAAGTGTTTCAAGACCCAAGAAGACAGGAAAGCGGATTTGAGTCTGAGTGGGATCAGACAGAAGCCCGTAGCTGTTTTATTTATAGAGAAACCACTGTATAATGTGTCCATGGTATTGTGACTTCCTCTTGGAGTGAGAGGAAAAGGGGGAGGATATATGATTACTTGTTCTTAAAAATCAGAATTATCATAAAGCTTAACATAGTAAATATTGATTGGCCTCACCGGTATAAGACCTTGTGCTAGGCAGCGCAGGTGTCATATAAATAAGGTAGACAGGCTCTGTCCTTGGGACGTTTGCAGGGTAATAAGTGAGATACGACACATACAAATCATGACACAAAATGGAATATCAGCCCCCGTAAAAACCAGAAGAGTACTGTGGCTGTTCAAAGGGAAAATAGCTTGGGGAAATAGCAGGGAAGAGGGGACTTTCTAAGGTCAGAGGTCCAAAGGGTGTAGATAAACAGGAGAGGGGGTGAAATTGTGAATTCCAGCCCCAGTGGCACTGAGGCCTCAGAGGTAGGCCGGCAGGATCCGGAGCTCAGGGGGACAGGTGATCCAAGGGCAAGTACAAGGCAGGAACGACAGGGACTTTCAGAATAGAAAGGGGATTGGAGGGTCTCCCTTTCAGTGAGGGTGGTCTGCTTCAGGAGATACCGAGGAGCTCAGGTGAAGGCTTCCGTCCTGGGAAAACAAGGATGCACCCCCATGTGCAAGTCAGGGAGCCTCTTGGCCTCTACTGGCCAGAAGCTTTTCTAACCCACCAGTGTTCCCTTTCGAACAGTCAAGACTTTGCTGCTTGTTCCCAAACCCAATTTCTCCTGCACTGTGAGCATCTTGATTCTGATCTGCTGTGTTCCCAGCCTCGTTTTCCATTTGCTGCTCACCCCAGGATTAGCGCCCTGACTCTGTCGAAAATGCTGACTGCTTCTGCTAATGTGACCTGGCACGGCAGCTCGAGAGCGAGGGGGCCGACAACACTCACCGGGACAGTAAGCACGGTGTCTCGTGGCAGTCGCCTATGCCGCCAGTGGCTTTTAGAGGCAGCATGAGATAAATCAAGGCAGACCCACTGTGTTAGACCTGATTGAGGGTATCATGGCATCTCTGGGACCAGATGACATTGCCTAGAAATTTTTAGAGGAATGCCGAGGCAGAATTATGATTCCCAACCCCCGATATTTGGCACTTTTGGTTGCTGGAGCCCAGGGATGGTCAGCAGCTCCTGCTTTGTGAGGAGGACCCCAGAGCAGGAGGGGGCAGGCTGGGTGTGAGCAAATTAAGGGAGACGGGCATCCTGACAAACGTTCGCTACGCATTCTTATTTGTACTGTCCCATGCATCATTGGATGGGATGTACAAGGCACATAGCTGTCTCATTTGATAGGTGAGGAAGCTAAAAGCCAGAAAAGGTAGGTGACTTACCCCAAGTGATTGAAGGCATCAGGTCCCATGCCGTTGAAAACACAGCAGTCTTGATGATTGGCAAAGACAACTGATTTCTCTTCAGTCCTTAATTTGACAGCGGTAGACTCCACCCCACCCCATCCGCCAACCACCATCGTGTTCACACACGGTCATGTCCACAGTCTCGATCGAGCCCCGCCCGGGAGCTCTCACAGCAAGAGGGCAGAGGCCAGCTCTTCTGATTCTTTGAGAAGATGTTTTAAAGCGAGGAGGCCAGTCAAACCCCACCACCTGCTTTTCCTCAGTGAGTTGCTGTTGGAGGAGGGGGCCCCATGGGCATGGCTGGAGAATTGTTCTGGAGAGAGAAAAACCAAACTGGTATTCTTCTGGGTCCCACAGGATGAGGTAATAGAACCAGTCCTATTTTAAATATTTACAAATGATTTTGATTAAAGGAACACCTGACTGTGCTGAATAAGCCATCTTCTCGCCCTTGAAATCTCCTGGGATGACATCTGTGGGTACGTGCCTTACTATTCAGACCCTTTTCCGGCCTTGCCTCCCGCCAAAATTGTCCTTCAGGGGCTGTACCACACAACATCCGGGCACAAGGGTAATTTTTAAAGTATGTCACCAAAGCAGCTCGTGTCAGCTGATCGGGTAGAAACCATTTTGTCCAGTCTTCTTAATCGCTCATGTATTCGTTCATTCAGTTGTCTGGATATTTCTGGAAGACGGGTTTGATTTTCCTGAGGTCGTCGGGGCACAGCCGCTTTCGGCCTCACCTGGTGTGTGAGCGGCCAGTCCCGAGTACAGTACAGCACCAAGGTTGCCAGAGTGTAAACTTTATAAGAAGGTTGATTTGTTTTTGTATTTTAAATAGGGATCTGACCCTAAATTATGTTCTTTATACGAAAGTGAAAATCTCGAGCAATTACTCTCTTTAAAAGGCACAGTGAGGGGCGCCTGGGTGGCTCAGTGGCTTAAAGCCTCTGCCTTCAACTCAGGTCATGATCTCAGGGTCCTGGGATCGAGCCCCACCTCGGGCTCTCTGCTCAGCGGGGAGCCTGCCTCCCCCTGCCTGCCTCTCTGCCTGATCTCTGTCTCTCAAATAAATAAATAAAATCTAAAAAATAAAAAAAAAAGGCACAGTGAGGACACTGCTAAACTGTTGTGCCAAAGACTTGGGCCTAAAAAATGGACATCAGCCTAACAGAGGGCAACAGACATTTATGATTATACGGGCAAGGTCAGCGCACAGCGGACCCCGTGCCCATGGCCGGCCACCAGCCACCATACCGCTTCTTCCTCCCCTCCTGGTTTGTAGGCCTGAGTGAAGAAGCGGGAGCCCGACGCACGGTGTCACCGCAAGGGGCTGTGTTGTCCTGCAGCGTTAAGTCACAGTGTGGCCCCAGGTTGAGGGACAGTCCCAGCGTCCGACTCCTCTCGGGAGAGGGAAGGATGTTTAGTCAAGCTGACCTCACCGCATCCTCTGTTCCTTCAAAACATCCCTGCGGGGGGGTGCTGTGCCGAGGGGCTGCGTTTTGAAGAAGAGATGCCGCACCCGAGGCTCCCCTGCAGCCTGCCCTGACACCGCAGCGTGTGTCAGAGCCACCTTGGATGTGTCGTCGCAGCCTCATGGGGCCGCGGGAGGAGCAGGCGGGAAGGACCAGGTCCCACAAGGCAGAGCAGCGCTCAGTGGCCCAGTTGCGGGAGGAAACAGAAGAAGAACAAACACCTGCTTCTGTGGTGGGGGTTGGGGGGGGCATGGCTCCTTCCATGCCTTGCTTCTGATTTTCTAGAAGATGGTCACATACGACAGTCTTCCTAGTGATACATACGTGTGTGTGTGAGAAGGAGAGAGGTACACACAGATATCAGTGTGTGGATAATGTAACTTGAATAGAATGTATGCACCATATTTAAAATGGAGATTTTTGTGGCCTCACTAATGACTTTGAGAGCTGTGTACTGCGCTGGAAAGAGCGCATTAGCCTAGAGGCATCGGCTTCTGGCCTCTCTAGGTTCAAGGCACCCAGCCGTGTGCTTCTAACTGGGTGGAAGGGGAATGAGAACAGGACAGCAAGTCACATGCATCCCCCATGAAGGTGTGTGGGTCAGCAGCTCTCATCTCCATCAGCTGAGACAGCCGTCCCTGTGCCCAGCCCCATGCCCCATTAGAGAAGACCCCTGTCACCGGCACCAGAAGGAGGAGTTACAGTTAGTTAGCATTTTCGGTGCTTGTGGGCAGGAAGGGGGAGCATAAGAGAAATGATGGCGGCGGAGTGATGTACTGGGTGCAAGGCCAGAATAACTCAACAGCAGAGAAGCGTAACCTGACTGCAAAGTGCGCTAAGGACTTGAGTAGATATTTCTTAAGGAAAACTCAAAGTGGCCAACAGCTCTATGAAAAAATGCTCAGAATCACTCATCGTCAGGGAAACACAAATCAAAACCACAGTATCACCTTCTACCTGTCAGCATGGCTGTTACCAAATGAACAAAAGCGAAGAAGGTGTGGACGAGAATGCGGGGAGACTCGTGGAAATAGAACGCAAACCGATGCAACCATAGTGGGGAAACTATGGAGGTTCCTCCAAAAAATTAAAACCAGAGCTACCGTCGATCCAGCAGCCTCACTCCCGAGTGTCCGTCCAGGAGAGCGAAGCCAGGACCGAAAAGGTAGCTATACTCCTGTGTTCATCGGAGCATGATTCGCAGTAGCCAAGATGTGGAAACATCCTACGTGTCCCTCAGATGAGCGGACAGAAGACTGGGTCAAGAAAATGCAGCACGTGCGCACAGTGGAATGCTAATCAGCCTTAAAAAGAGGAAAATTCTGCAATATGCAAAAAGCTCTTAACACAAGGTTTCTAAAATAGTCAAGTTCGTAGAATTGAGCAGTGGGATTTCCCTGGCCAGCGGCGTGAGTTAGGCAACACCTACACCCAAAGTCAGCAGCGCTGTACCTGTGCACTTAAGATTTTGTTAAGGGGATAGATCTCCTGTTAGGTATTCTAGTTGGTAGCGTAATGGTCTTCACTGTGCAGTTTTGCAGTGAGCCTCAGGGGGACAGTGTCTGCGAAGCACTTTGACCAGCAGTTGTACATCAAATAAATGTTGTCTGTGGTCATTAATCAGTGTTGTAATTAGAGAAGAGTGTTGTTTCTCCCCTACAGCACTGACTGTGGAAGCAGAGCAGCGGAGGAAGTCACACAAAGTTTATCGGTGGAGATGAGTTTTGACCCCGGTCTTGAAGGATGGGGCTGACCGAGACTGGCAAATAGAAATCAGAAACCCATTCCAGAAAGGGCCTGACAGGGCAGGAGTCCCAGGCTTGTGTCCATTCCTCCAGCAGGGGTTCCTCCATCGGGGCTGATTTCTGTACTTCCAAGCTCTTTATTTCTTCCCATCATTTTAAAGTGATGAAAATCAGCTGTTGCCATGACAACACAAAGCAATTTGTGAACTCTGGGAGCTTTGTTCTTTACTCAGAAGTGGTGTTCTGCCGAGGACATTGAAGGAAATGTTTCTCATTCTACTCCTCTCTCTCTCCGTTGCATTACCCAATTCATAACGAGATTGATAAACTATCAATAATAATTAGATACTGTAGTGGAATGAACCCCTGTGGAATCAATACCTCTGAGCCAGAAGAATCCGTAGTGGTGATGTCAAATGTGGGCTCATTTTTAAAGTGACTCATTTAACAGCTTCCCATTTGTTCTCAAGTCTGCGTAGTGTATTTGGGCAGAGTGCAGAGATTTTTAACAGTAGGAGAGATTAAAAACAGAGCTATCAAATCAATTCACCTTTTCCGCTTGTCACAGGCAAACCCAAAAAGATATGTAAATTAGCCCTGGACTGTGTTGTTGGCTCTTTGCTCCTTAGGCATAGTGAGCTCTGAAAACAAAGGGCGGGACCCATGAACTGTTTCTGGAGGTTTAATCCCACGCTCCTTGTAGATAGCACGACCCGGACATGCAGGATCCTCAGCCTCTGAGGGAAAGGCCCATCAGGGTTTCCATCAGGAGACGGCCCTAAACTCTCACCGCTCATTCACACTGAGCTGTCAGCCGTTGAGAGACGCTTGTCGGCAAGCCATCCTTCGGAGACCAGAAGCTCACTAATAAGTCTTGGTGGGACCTGCCCAGTGGATCCTTTCATGCCACTTTCCCTGACAGATTTCAAAGCAGGTTGGAAGTGGAGGGATGTCCTGGGTCACACTAATATCCAGGCCATTGTCCGGGTCACATCGGTGAATGAACAGTGGAACCAGGACTCGAACACCAGCTCCCAGGACACATTTGGAAACCAGCTTCTGTTCTTCACGTGGGGTCCGCGCACCTGCAGCAGAACACGAATCTGTGTGGCGAGATGACCTCCGCATCAGTGTGTATGACACAGCGGCATACTGTGTGACACAGTATGTGTCTTCATGACACAGACCTGGCTGTGGCAGAAGCTGAGCGTGGAGGACAGGGCGGCACATCTCCTCTCATCCGCTCTGGAACTGGGGGCTGTACAGAGTCCTGGACTCCGGGGCCTATTCCCCGGTCCTGGGACCATTTTGTGATGGCGGAAGGGGGGCCCCGCATTAATTCCGCCTCTGGGCTCTTGCGTGTGATGCTGCTGTGAACACCGGCGTACGAGTGTCTGTCCGAGTCCCCACTCTCTGTTCCTTTGCGCAGGTACCTAGGAGTGACATTGCTGGGTCCTAGGGTAATTCCGTGTTCAGCTTTTTGAGGAACAAGCATATGGGCTTTTTGCATTTCAGCTGTTAAAAGTAGGAAGCATAGGTCTTCATTAATTAAAGTGTATCTATTTTATTAAAGTTTATGTGAAGAGCTGTAAATCTATGCAGTCAATCCATTCCTCGTCTGCCTTTGAGCTCCTAACAATTGTCATCAGCACAACTCGTTTGACAGCTCATCACAGAAGCCTTTGTGACATCCATTATTCTCTTTAACCGATTATTTTAAAGCTTTTGCTCTTTAACTTGTCATGTTTTTATACAGTCCCCCACTGCAGTTTTAATCATCTCAAGGGCAGAGGCACGTATTGTAGCTCTTTGAGCAGGAATTCCCCATCGCACCTACCACAGATCTCCAAGATAGCTAACTAATGAGATTCCGTTTCCTTCATACCGATCTTCTGGTTTATTCATAGACTGAAAACTTCTCCCTCAAATCCGTGCCTCGACAGAATCCACTTTGCCAGGATCTGTTTTTGCAAACCTGTTTTCATGCGTTAAATGAGGTTAACACAACCCAGAATGGTCATAATAACAGCTGACTTTTATGTGCTTACCCCATGCCATCCACTATCCAAAGCATTTCCGTGTATGTTCTCAGTTCTCAAGGTCAGCCTGTATATGTACGTACCGTTGTTACCCACGTTTGACCGAGAAGGAGACAGTCACTCAGAGTTGAGTAGCTAACTCCCCATGGCCACACAGCCAGCAGGTACTGAAGGTGCTGGCCGCAGGGCCCATGTTGTGAGCCACGGACACAGTTAGGGAGGGACCCTTCTACCCTGAACCAAGAAGGACAAAATATGTGGCCATCTTCAGCCCAAATGTCAGTCGTGCCAGGCTTCGAGGAGCAGTGGGTGGTTCAGACCTTCTGTGGGCTCACCTCCCAGCTTTTTGTAGGTCCCTCTTCAGCTGCCCAGGGCTCTCGAGCTTGCCCACATCTCTGCTGCCCTTAGGATGGCAGGGATCTGTCTTGGAAAGAGTCTGGCCTGTGACTGGCCGTGTGACCTTGGGCAAGACACCTGGGGGAGGGGGCGTGGTCGTTCCATTAGGCGCTCCATAAATAGCAGCTTCTTCTCTTAGTGAATTAGTTGGAAACTGACCATCTGACGTAGGCAGTCGATATTTCTTAAAAATAGATAATCAATATACAAAAATAGATGTAAATCCATTTTTAAAACCTTCACAATAAGCAACAAATTCCATATCCATCATCCCACCAGCGTGTCCTGGAGGCAGACAGAATTGGTTCCCAAAAGAGCCGCACCAACATAAATATCTTGGGAGAGAAAATGTGCTGGCCACAAGCCATCCGAGCTCGTTCCTCCCTATCAGCATAGAACAAAGTTTCAGATACAAGAGAAAAACCAGAGATCCTGAGCAACTCTCTCCCCGTGGGAGCCCTTCTGACCTCCCCTAGACACAATGCTGTCCCCTCCCTGGTCCTTGTCCCTGACTGGGGGGGAAGTGACAGGGAGGCCAGGCCTCCTGCAAGGAAGAGACTCTCAGACATCTGAGTGGCCGTGCCACAAAGTCATTGCATGTAAGACACAGCACAGGTGTGGCTGAGGGTGTCCCGTCCAGCTCCCGATTTCTTTCACCCAGCGTGTCTGACGCGGGCTGTGTACAGTCAGCCTCTCAGACCCTCACTCTTCCACCCCTCTCTCTGCATCCTGCGTCCTCCTGGATGTTTTGCTCCCTCCTGCCTGCGTTCACCAGATCTCCCAGGCCTGAGCCTAAGCTGACGGTGCTCCCCTCCCAGCCCAGGGCCTCAGGCTGCAGGGTCTTGCTGGGCTTTTTCTGCTTGTGGAGCTGTCCCCTTCCGGTGGCTCAGAGGGTACTGCCACACAGGTGCCTCCCCTGCAGTTCTGCCAAGCCCTGCTGCAGGGGGAGAGTCCAGGGCCACCTGGAAGCTTCTCCCAGGTTCCAGAAGCACCTGTGGGTCCAGCTCTAGCCCCTTTCTCCTGTCTTCACGAGTCCCCTCCTCCTCCTACTGCTGGTTGGACGGGTGACACTTGTGTGCCTCGTCTCCTCATGAGGGTCTGGAGAAACAGACGTCACATTCCTGCCCCCTCTCCAACTCCCCTCTCCCCTCTCTACTCGCCTCTCCTGTCTCAGAACACCAAGAGGGGCCTCTCACACAGCCAGTTCTGGAATGCTGCTTGGTATCTCACTTCACAGCCGCCTCACGGTTCTGATTTCTCCCTTTCCGTTTTCAGCACTGTCTCCAAGCAGAGAAAAAACGTCATCAGCTGTGTCACGGTCCACGACTCTCCCTACTCCGACTCCTCCAGCAACACCAGCCCCTACTCTGTGCAGCACCGCGCTGGGCACCACACCAACACCTTTGACACCAAGGGGGGCCTGGAGAACCACTGCACTGGGAACCCCCGCACGATCATCGTGCCACCCCTGAAAACCCAGGCCAGCGAAGTGTTGGTGGAGTGTGATAGCCTGGTGCCAGGTAATCGGGGGCCGGGACACCCCTCTGCCGCTCCGCGCACAGGTTTCCTTGGGTCCTGCAACGAGTGTCGTGTTGTGTGAAAGCTCCTAAGCCCTGGGCCACTGTAGCTCCTAACCCAAGGATTTCGCTCAGGTAGCCAGGGTAGGATTCCGCTTACCACCATGTAGAAGCAGCTGTTTCAACTTTTTTGTTTCTGTAAAGACTACCTCACTGCCTTTACAGTGGCTCCCCGGCTGATGAGCCTGATAAAGATAGGAAATAAAAGCCACCCAGCTCCCACCTTGCTCGTCTGGGATGACAGCTGGCTTAGAGAGTTCCTGACCTAGTAGAGCAGCTTCCTGTGTGGAAAGAACCTTCTCTGAGTCTTGGCGGGTGAGGGTGATGTAGGCTCCCCTTGGCGTCCCCTCAGAGCTCACTGTTGGGACGAGAGGTCATAGCGAGTGTGCTTGTCTCCTTACCAGTGCATCTCATGAAGGCCTGAAAACTAGACTCTAGAATGAAGGCTGAGAGCATAACCTTCCAATACACTTAGCAGCTCCCCCCGATTTGCTAGTCTCCCTTCAGCGACTCCCTTGTTCATGCTCACCAGTGGAAGAATTTAGGGAGTAAACCAGAAGCCATCTGCTTTTCTGCCACAAACTGTCAAAGATTTTGTTCAGATGCAGGGAGCCGTTCGTCAGGAAGGACCCCCATCTAGGTCATGTGCTGCAGGAGGCCTTGGAACCTTCTTGGGGTGGTCGCCACATGTAAGCCCACCAGATTCTGTCACTGAGAGTGACCTTCAGGGTGGGGTCTCTAGGGACTTTTCTAGCCCAGTGCCATAGGCCAGCCCACATAGTGTGGGACACAAGGACATCTCTTTCCAGAGCTGCCTTTCTCTACACAGGCAAGGGGTTTAGTAGAAACCTTGGCAGGAAAAAACATTCTCTAGAACCAAAGGAACCTGTAAGGCAAACAGAGTTGTTCACCGAGGAGACAGGACTCCTTAGAGCAGAGGCCCTCGCAGTTCTTCTACTCATGTATCTCTTAAGTAATTGCTTGAAACTATATCTATTGCATATTTTTAAGTTTAAATATTGGCAAAGGATGTCATTTCTGTCATGTTGTATGTCGTGTCACTGTTGAAGTACTTCGGATATGTGTGTCAGAGCCTTGGAACTACAGATTCAACTCATCCAGTCCATGGGGACACTGCCTTGTCCCCTCATGAGCAGCCACTCCTTGTCCTCAGCCAGGCAGCCAAGCTAGTTCACCTCCATCAAAAGTGGCTTCCCTATAACAGCCTCCTCATCTCTGAATTTTGTTTCGTGCAGTGGAGTAGGGAGTTTCCAAAGTGTCTGTAGCCTGAACAAGAGAAGGCTGGGCAGCCTTCGGTGTTTCTTACCCAAGATGGCCTGGCTTTGCTAGCAAGGGACTGTCTGTCCCTCAGGAGTCGGTCAGCTTTCTCACCCCTGGAGGCAGGGCACCGTGTCTGCTTTCCAGAGTGAGAAGCAAGGGGAGGCACATGGATATGAGAGAGAAGGTGGGAAAGGAAAACCAGCGGATGCTAAGGCTGGTGAATCCGTTCAGGAAAAGATAACATTTGCAAACTCAGAATCTGGAAACTGGCCCTTTTAATCTCTACTGCCACATACTTTCCAGTCCTTAGGAAGCCCTACACACGCTGGCTTCGGTTGCAACCTGCGAGTTGCCGCCTGACTGAGGAAAGCGTGTGACTCTTGATCTCAGGGTTATGGGTTTGAGCCCCACGTTGGGTGTAGAGATGAGTTTAAAAAAAAAATAAAATCTTAAAAAAAAATTTTAAAAATTGCAGCTTGCAATGCACGTAGCTTGGGGTGAAGGGCTCTCCTGCTTAATTAATAGTAAAGGTCTTAAGACTGTGTTGCTGAAACCCTTAAAGAAGTCTGGCCCTTTTATTGAGCAGGAAGAGGAGCTAGTCCTGCAGTCTTAAAAACTCCAAAAACTGGGGCACCTGGGTGGTTCAGTCAGTTAAGCATCTGCCTTGAGCTCAGGTCGTGATCCCATGGGGTTCCCAGCTCAGTGGGGAATCTGCTTTTCCCTCTGCCCCTCCCCTCCGCTCACTTGTGTGCACATGTGCACACACTCGCTCGCTTTCTCAAATATGTTATTTTTTTTAAGTTAAAAAAAAAAAAAACTTCCAAAATCCAAATTTTTAAGTTTACAGCAAACTCAGTGGTGGTGAAGCCTGACCTGAATTAGCAAGGGGCTGTTCACAGTCTCTTTGTCATAGTCCTCTGTGCCGCTTCGTAAAATATCCCTGGGTTTTGGAGCAGAAATGTTCTTGGCTTTGATTACAGTTTGGTGCCCAAGGCCGTGCTGCGGGTAACCTAACATACTGAACCTTTCTAAAATCTGAAATTCCGAATTTCAAAAATGTGTGACTCCAAGGATTTTAGATCAGGGATTGAGACCTACAGCATGAGACCATGGGCTTTGTTACATCAAGAGTGCCCCTCCAAGACACCTCGAGGGAACGCTGTGACAGCCACATTCCCTTTAAAATATGGTTAATTTTCTATAGAAATTGGTTTAAGATAGACTTTCTTGAGGTCACTGAGGAATTAATTTTTTTTTAAGATTTTATTTATTTATTAGAGATCACAAGTAGGCAGAGAGACAGGCAGAGAGAGAGGAGGAAACAGGCTCCCTGCTGAGCAGAGAGCCCAATGCAGGGCTCAATCCCAGGACCCTAGGACCATGACCTGAGCCGGAGGCAGAGGCTTTAACCCACTGAGCCACCCAGGTGCCCTAGAATTAATTTTTTTTTTTAATGTGGTTGCTGCTAATTTTTCTTAGCCTTTTAAATCAGCATGAGAGAGGAACCAGAATCCACGGGTTAGAAATCCGCCTTGGAATTGTGTCCGCCTGTGGTGCTGGTTCCCTTCCATGGAAGGTGACACCCTTGTGAGGACAGTTACTGAAACTGTAAGACCACCTAGTCCGACCTCGAGCGAAGAGCAGCGCAGAGACCAAGGGCCGGTTTTGCCGGCACAACAGCAGCCTTGGGTCTGGAAACCACAAAGGCAGGAGAGGACAGCTTTCCGGAGCCATATTTCATGCCTTTCAAGTTCCATTAACCATTTCTACGTGGGCAGGGGGCCGTTCTGAGCGCTTACCCCACAGCCTTTCCCCAAGAATGGCTGGGAGTCTCTGAGGGCTGTTTCTGACCTAAAAGAGAAAAGCGGGGGGAAGGTCATTCTTCGCGGTACGGCTACTGGTTCCAAGCAGCCAGGCACTGCTGTCTCTGGGGAAGCCCGAGGTATAATTTTCTGCCACAGAGATTCATTTTCCCCCGGGAGGACATGCTGCACAGTCTTTCTGGTGACAGGCAAGAGGCAGGAAGGAACTTCATGCTGATGCCTGCTTGTCCCCAGCCTGGGCGGTTTCTCAACACTACACCACTCGCTCCAGCATCATCCCGGGCTCAGAAAAATCAGGAAAGCAGCCTTCCTCAGGGTCCTGGTGCTCAGTTGGCCCGGAGAGGCCAAGGTGGGACCACGTTGCAGCACCGCCCCTGACCCGCACCCCAGCTGGAGTCCTGGGTGTTCCCCGGGCCCGGGTCGGGAAGAATGCTGTGCAGGCCACAGGTCCTTTTCTCACAGAACTCTCCCCTCCCGTGGCTCTCAGCTCAGGAAGGAGCCCTGGGATTTCTCCTGCCACCTTCTCAGGTCTTCTGGGTTAGTCCAGCTTCTTCTGAAAGGCAGCAGAATGAACTCTACACTGCCTTAAGACACACAATTTACTGGAAGGAATTAAGAAGGCCGAGGGAAAAGTTCAGCAGCCCTGTCCCAGGCTGGGCCGGAGCCAGAATTCCGGGGACCCGGGCCACTGGCAGCCCAACGCCTGCTTCCTGCAGCACTGCTTCACACTGCCCCGGCGACTCCAGCCTCCCAGCTGTCCGTTTCCAGGAGACGGGACTTGGTTGTCCCAGCTTGGAGTGGACACCCGTTCTTGAGCAGCATTAGCCGGGGGACAGGGCTCAATAATCAAGACATTAGCAGTAGCTAACACACCTAACACTTTTAAGAGCGTAATGTGACAGGTACTAAGCGGTCCATTTGCAGTCCCTTATGTGAACCTCGAGACAGCCCTCTGTGAGGCTACCATTCTTCTCCCAGCTTCCCAGATACGAAAATGGAAGCACAGAGAGGTTAACTAACTCGACTGAGGCCAGGCACTGGACCTTGCCAGAGCCCGGCTCCCCAGCCCACCCACACTCTGCAGCACCCTCCCACTCACCTAGTGTGGACAGCACCCCCAGGGGCTACCTTGGGAGCCAAAGCCTGTTCCCAAGGTGGCGGATCTTTGAGAACAGCCAGGCAGGGCTCGACCAGAGCATGTCCCTCATGGCTCCAAGCCACACCTCGGGCTTGACCTTCAGCACTTGCCCTCTGCTGCCCTTGGCACTTTATTCATCTCAGCAGGAGAAAATGGTTCTCTTCATCTCTGGGCCCCCCGTAGGACCCCCTCTGAGCCAGGGGGTCCTTATTCGTGCTCTGACCCAGGCCCCATTCCCTGTCCCCGCAGTGGTGGTAGCAGGTGCATGCTGGGCTCTGTCTCACCATTTCATCTAAAACTCCTAACCTCTTACAGTCTCAGGCTGTGGATACCTTGAGCTCAGGCTCATTACCCCAGAATGTCCAGAGAGTTGAAGTAGGAGCAGAGAGATAGCATCCCCAGCTGGGGCCCAGTCGGCAGGCACAGTTTGTGACCTGCTACAGAGCAGCAAGGACTCCTTCTCCATCCCTTACCTGGCAGGGTTCCCCAAACCCCTCCACCCTCCAGCTCTCGGAGGGCCTTGGAGAGTCTGACTGGGTTTGGCTTTTGCACACCTCCATACTCCGGGGCCTGGCAGGCCAGGCTCCTCTCCTGCGGTGCTTGTTGCTAATAGAGATTCCCAGGCACACCCCTCCCCTGGTGTTCTGATATGGTGGGTGAATGGGAGGACCCCCATTGGCATGGGAGGACTGTGCCAATGCACGGTCAGATTGGGGGTCTCTGTGAGGACCCCCGGCTCCCTCCCCAGTGAGGCAGCTCTCCCTTTCCTGGAGGGGGGCTGCTGCCTGTGGGGCCGGGAGGCTCCCCGTGGACTTCACTGTGTACCCCAGTCCACCATCCCCAAGTGCCCAGTTTCCCAGACCTTCAGTCTTCACATTTCTCTCCCTCGGCAGTCGGTCAGTGTTCTCTCTTGCCGGCCCCAGCTGTCTCCTCTCTGACTTGATCTCCTCACCCTGGGACTTGTAATAGAGTTGCTCCAACCCAGTTCCGTCAAGGGCCTGCTCATTGTGACGTGGGCCCCATTCATACTTCGCATCCTCTGGCCCGGCCTCGCCTGTTGTCCCCTAGCCACCATGGGCAGCTTTCTCCTCAGGACGTGTGGCCCTTTTCCTGAGGCTCCACTTCCTGTACCCTGCCGATCACCGAGTCTCCGGATCTCAGCAGACAGCCCTGGACGGGGCACGAAAGCTACAGAGACCTCTCCTCCTCTCCTCCATTAGACCCTCCTTGTGCTCTTTGGTGTCCCCAGACGGGGAATCCCAATTCCACCAAGCTGGGACTTCCTCCAAAGCCCAGTGGCCAGTCCAGCGTCCCGGCAGACTCTTCACAGGGTCTCGGGGAGATGAGGCTGATGTTGAGGGCTGGTCCCGGGAACGTGCTCCTTCCTGGCAGAGCAGCCGTGCTTTCCTAGAGGGCAGGGTCTTCTGGGCAGTGGAGGGCCGGTGACCAGTCTGTGACCCATGGCTCTTCCCCACACAGTCACCACCAGTCAGCACTCGTCCTACAAGTCCAAGTCCTCCAGCAACGTGACCTCCACCAGCGGTCACTCTTCAGGGAGCTCATCCGGAGCCATCGCCTACCGGCAGCCGCGGCCAGGCCCGCATTTCCAGCAGCAACAGCCTCTCAATCTCAGCCAGGTGAGTGCCGCCCGGCCCTGGCCTGCAGGCCTGCAAGTCGTCTGGGATCACCGCAGTCCCCTCCCGCCTCAGCTGCCCAGCAGGTGGCCATGGCCGTGGCTCAGAGGGCCGCATTCCCCTGGTGGCCGGATGGGTCCCCAGGGACCTCTGCCTTCTTGCCACCATGGGTTACGCTGGGGGAAGTACGTCTCCCTGGGTCCCAGAGAGCCAGCCCCGGGTATAGTAAGCTGTCTCGTGTCACAGAGCACTCAGTGGCATGGTGTCAGAGCCTTACAGCAGGATGGCCCCCAGCTCGCCCTCCCAGCCAGGCAGAGGCTAACACACCGCGTCCTGGCCCCAGCAGACAAGAATACCTGAGGAGTACCTGCAGGCTGACAACGGCGGGCTGACGGGCCCATTGCCGTGAGGGAGACCAGGCCACACATGGGGAACCCCAGGCCGAGGGCAGAGAGGACTTGGAGACATTGGGTGGCGTTGAGGGGGAATTACACGTGAGCAGAGTCTCCGCGGCACAGCGGCCTGTGCTTGCAGGGTCTGCGTCACGTCTGACCCGCAGAGTGGCCTCGGGGGCCTGTTCCTCAGGAGCCACGGAAGTGAAGTCAATGGGGAGTTTGTGTTCCGAAACCCCTCGTCCAAAGGGGTGCGCTTGCTAAACTGAGGGCGCGTGTCTGTGTCATCAGGACTCCGGGTCTCTGGAAGAGAGGCTCTTCCCACAGCAGAGTTCCCAAGAGCCTGGGATTTCAGAGAACAAGATTTCCCAGTGAGGGAGAAAGCAGCTGTGGCTCAAAGAGGGGTTCCTCTGATACTTCCGGCCATAGAGGCCCTTAGGAGACATCCTGTCTCCCGTTACCTCCTCAGGCTGGCTTGGTCTGTGTGTCATCCAGCCGGGGACTTTGGGGACTCGGGGGACTCGGGAAAGCATTCCTTTCTCAGGCCAGGCTGATGTTGCTTTCCCAGCCTACAAGAGCGGCATCTTCCCTCACTCCTGTGGCTTCTGGCCTCCTCCCCTCCTCTCCTCCCCCTCCTCCCCACTCCCCTGTCCTCCCCTGCCACCTTCCACCTCCCCTTCTTCCCCCTCTTCTCTTACCCCTTCTCACTTCTCTCTCTCTCCCTCCTCCCTCTCTACTTCTCCCTCCTCCCTCCCTCCTCTTCCTCTTCCTCCCCGCTCCCCTCTTCCCTTCTCTCTCTTTTCCTCCTCTCCATCCTCCCTCCCACTTCTCCCTCCTCCCCTTCGTGTCCTCTTCCTCCCCTCTCTCTCCTCCCACGTGTCTGGCCCCCAATGCAGCCCTCTCCTGGTGCTTCTCCTTCTCCAGGCTCAGCAGCACATCACCGCAGAGCGCGCCGGGAGCCACCGCCGGCAGCAGGCCTACATCACTCCCACGATGGCTCAGGCCCCGTACTCCTTCCCGCACAACAGCCCCAGCCATGGCACTGTGCACCCCCACCTGGCCGCCGCAGCCGCAGCAGCCCACCTCCCCACCCAGCCCCACCTCTACACCTACACGGCACCCGCGGCCTTGGGCTCCACCGGCACCGTGGCCCACCTGGTGGCCTCCCAAGGCTCAGCACGCCACACCGTGCAGCACACTGCCTACCCGGCCAGCATCGTCCACCAGGTCCCCGTGAGCATGGGCCCCCGGGTCCTGCCCTCGCCCACCATCCACCCGAGTCAGTATCCAGCCCAGTTTGCCCACCAGACCTACATCAGCGCCTCTCCAGCCTCCACCGTCTACACTGGATACCCACTGAGCCCCGCCAAGGTCAACCAGTACCCTTACATATAAACACTGGAAGGGGAGGGGAGGGGAGGGAGGATGGCCAGAGGGGAGGAGGGCGGAGGGGCAAGGTGGGAGCTGGGCTTTTTATACTGAAGATGCGGCACACAAACAATGCAACAGGGCAGGGGGGGCAGGGGTCAGGGAAGGATACAAATGAAACTTGAACTAGGAGGTGGGGGGACTTAGAGCAGAGAAGAGAACATTTTAAAAAAGAAGGGATTGAGGAGGGGGAATTCTATGCTTTTTATTTTAAAAAAAGAAAAAGAAAAAAAAAGAAAGCATCAGTAACAAAGAACACAGCTCACGAACCCATTCTGCACCAAGCTGGAAAGGAGAAGAGAGCAATGGAAGATTCTGGAAGTGGGGGGGCCCCAGTTTTTGAAAGAACTTTATCTATGAACTTCTCAAAGATTATTTTCATATGGCGGCAAGTGACATTTAAGAATTTGCTGTCGGGGACACCTGATACGGAAATCCAATAGATTTTTAATGATGGAACATAAGAATTAGGGATTTTTCCAGAACTCTGAAGGGTCAGCAGCCCTCTAGAAGGTCAGGCCGTGGCCTGAGGAGGCTGATATTGGGGGGAGTGGTGGCGTGGGGTTGGCCAAGCCCAGTTGTGGTTCATGTGTCAGGACGATTGGGGTAGGGGTGGCCAGGCTGAAGGACGCCTCCCCACCGCAAAGAGGGCGCGTTTTCTCTTCCGGAGCACTCTGGATAAATCCCTAAACAATGTTACTCCTCCAGTGTCATTAATATTGTGTGTTGCAAACTTTAGGGGTTTTCTTTTTTTTCCTTTCCTGAAGGTTTATTTTCTCTTTGAACCAATCCCTAGTCACGTAGCATAGGACTAGCGGTCGTCGCCGACACCCTGGTAGAATGTAGCAGTCAGCACCCCCGTTTTCTACTTTGTGTTCAACTCCAGTGATACCAATAGACTATTCCTCAACGTAATTGCACAAAAAAAAAAAAAAAAGTGATAGAACATAGGCATGTAAGCAGTGTGGTGGTCCAGGTATGCGAGCGTGGGCGAGTGTGTGCAGGTGTGAGCGCGGATGCCGCCCTCCCCGTGTGTCCCTTGGCGCCGCCATCACGGCTCTCGCATCCTGGGTTTGACACCGGTCCCTCCTAGTGCCTTACCGACCCACAGACGCGGTGTGAGGGTGATTCCGCGGTACTCCTAGACGCGCACTGAGGCGAGTCCCGTCATCTCAGCTCTTCTCTCGTGCTGTTGCAGCATTTTACTCTGGTCTTTCCTTGTTTTCTTTTCTTTTTATTTTAATTTAATTTAAGTTAATTTTGATACCTGTTGTCTTTTTTGAGCTGTCTGCTAGCAGAGGGGTATCAGGGAGTTGGCAGGAGCAGGGGGCAGGGTGGGCAGGTGCCCCGGGAGCTTAAGAAAGATGTGGGCGAGTGGACCAACCTTGACTTGACTTTGGAGACCAAGAGCACGAGAGACTCCCCACCCTGCACCTCCCCCCTCTCTGCCTCCAGTTTTGCTTGGGGGGCCGGCTCTTACCCTTTGTGGGGGCAGAGGTCCCATCCGTGTTGTCGGAATGTTGCCCTTGCCAGGTGGCTGCCTCCTTCCTGATACAGAAGCCCATGGGAGAGGAGGCCACCTGCCACCTCCAGGCTTGGCACAGCCTTCCTGCGGTCTGCGAGGTGGACCCCACTCCAGGCCCTCACACCCACCCCACACTCTTGCACACCCCTGTCCGTCTCTCTCATTGCGCCGACTGCGTATTGCTCTCCCAGTTCTGCTGGATCCTTCCCTCGTAGACAACCATCAACCTTTGTTTGCTGCTGCATATTTCCTCACGTTACCGGGCCTGCCCAAGACTCGACTTCGTTTTTGGTCTTAGAGGGGTCTGGTGGGCAGAAGGTCAGAGGGACGTTTATGAGGGTGACGAGTGGGTCTTACACTGCACTTTGGAACACTCCCACAGGCGTTTAAGTTTCCAAAGAAATTTGCCCTTTGCCCTCTTTGTACCATTGATACATTCTGGAAGTTTTCTCAGGCTTTGAACACTGCTGGGGGGGTGGGGGGTGGGATATCTCCATTCATAGCAAAATTACTCTGAGTACATGAATGTTGGGAGACTCTCATCTTAGATGGGGCTTAGAAGGGTGGCCCTAATTGTTTGATTCTTGATGCTGAGTCCTAACTGATCCCAAAGCCAAGTCTCCAAGGTGCAAAGAGATGGCTCCCAGTTGGGGCAGTTTGTCCTCCTGCTCCCTGCCCCCTGCAGTTTCCCGCCACCATCTACTGTGAACAATGGTTTTATCGTGATCACCTTAATTCAGTAACAAAGCCAGGCCATTACCTTAGCTGTTAGCTGTGAAATAGCTGTTAGCTGTGAAATAACTCTGGAAATTCCTCCTCCCCAACCATGAATTCTGCTCATCTTACAAAGAAATAGGTCCCCGAACTGGAGCCAGCTTAGTGCCGGCCTGAGGCTGGAAGGCAAGACACCATGACCCGCGGGAGGCACACACTCAGGCAGCCCCCAGTCCCTGGCCAGTGAGCCTGCGAGAGCTTCGCCCCAGGGCAAGACACTCTCCTCAGGGACCCACCAACTGATCGATTGATGGATACTCCTTTCCCGGGACATAGGGAAGGGCCATCTCCCTAAGACCAGTCCGGAGACAGTGGGGGAGAAAAGTCGTCGGAGGACACATGAGCCAGAGCCCTCTCAGAGCCATGCCAGCCTGGAAGACCCACCTGTCCTGACTTGACAGCAGCCGGATGGCAGCCGAGCCCCGTCCCATGTCCTCCTGACCAGCGACAGAGGTCTCGGCTACACGTGAGACCGCAGCGGCCTTGCTGGGTAGCACCCCGGTCCCCTCATACAGCTGACTCCCAGCCCTTCCTAGATCTGATCTCCTCTGGGAAAAGACAACGTAGCCTTCCATTTTAAAGAAAATTTCTTTGTCTACTTAAGTTGGAAGTCTCATTCTTTCACCTGAGATTTTCTTTGTTTTCTTCCAGATCAGGAATGAATGTTCCTTGCTGCTCCTAAAGATAATATTATTGTACTAATTGTTCTGATTATTTCCATTGTAATTTTTATCAAGATCATCACGTTGATATTTTAGCTGGGGTTTTAAATGCACATTTATTCCCAGTATCTTCATGTTTTCTCTTTAATATTTAAACTTATTATATCTGTGAGTGTATGAGTAGACAGGAAGGACACGCAGTGTCCAGTTTTGTTAAACAAGACAAAAAACAAAACAAGAGACAAAAATGAAAGACCCAGGAATTAGGAAAATTGTTTCTGTCCTCTCTAGTCCACAAAGAGCTGTCAAAAAAGACCCACCACAGAACAAAAGTTTGAAGAGGAATCAAGACCTTTTCTGTGCGCAGACCGGACTGGACTCTTGACAACACAATCACCATCGACGTCATACTCTCCCAGAGTCACAGTGGCCTGGGAAGAGTTGTAAGGTGGTACCTCCAGGCCCCAGCCCTCAGCTGTGGCTCTTTCCCACATTCCCTGTGCTCTCGTGTGCTTCTAGAATGCGCTAACTAGATTCTTGGCCTGCTTCACATCTGATACTGACCTGTCATGCAAAAGACAAGCCCTTCTGCCCAGGACTGCCCCACATGTCCTTTTCCCATCAGTGCCCCGGAAGTGTGGCTCTATCTCCTTCAGTGCAGAGACAGTTGTCTCCTCCTAGAAGCCACTGGCTAGAATGAGCGGATGTAAGGGTGCTAGGCAGGTGGTACCTTCCCCTGGGCAACTTCAGCCTCACTCCCCTCCTCCCACTCGCCGGCCATATTGCCCACTTCTCCAATCTCTTCTCCCTTACCCCTCCCGCCCCCAGTACCTCTTCTCAGCGTGCAATTCTAGGGACAAAACTAGGATCCAAAAAAAGGTGGAGGGATGGTAAGAGGCCAAAGGAGCACTGACAAAGTCAAGCAGCTCCTCCAACATTGGCAGGCAGGGCCTCCTGAAAGTGTCGGCCAGCAGAGGAGCGCAGCAGGACCTCGAAGCCATCCCTTTGGTGCACTATGCCTAGTGTGTGATGGGCTTTTTAAAATTGGCTTGAGATGCCCACACACTGCCCACCAAACCCAGAAGTACAGGCCTTAGGTTGAACTGGTTTTACTGAGGCTTACTGAGGGTGATGTCAGGCCGTGCCCAGCCTTGGTGCTGACTGGCAAACGGAAGTGCATCCTGCCCTTATCCCCCACCACCCTCCTCTTCGGGTCCCCAGCACAGAGCTGCAGAATCAAAAGACCCCCGTGTGTGAGGCCAGGCCCCTCGTGCACTCCGTAGCACTTGCCCAGATCTCCCGTCCCTTCCTCCAGGCTCTGAGTCACCCCAGCAAATCGGATGAATCAAAGCCTGCCCATCCCTAGGACCAAGCTCTCTAAAGTAGAGGGATACCAACCTCGTCCTTGTTGAGACCATAAATGACCTAGAGCATCACCTGTTCTTCAACCACCTCTAGTTGGAGAAGCATAGCAAAGCGGAAGAGGGGAAGGTTGAGAAGGACGGGTCAAGGAGAACCATGTAGCTGTCCGTAGCCTCAGGAAGTCGGGGTGATGTGCTTCTGACCCGGGGGTTCTCGCTGATGCATCTGGGCGTGCACACCCATGTTTCTGCACTTAGTGCCTCGTTCATGGCGTTCTGGCTGTTTCCAAGGGAAGGTGAGCAGGCCGACTGGGGGAGAGTCTGAGGCTTGATGCCAGTTAAAACTGTGAAGTGGTGCATGTGGTTGATCGCGTTCAGAGGGTGAGGAAGGGTTGAGGCGAACCAAGGGCTGTCTCCTGGACCGGAGCTGCGTTCTGGCCTTACTGGCGGTGAGGGGCTTGCGGGCTGGCCTTGCACTCTTCACCCTGGAAGAGTCAACCCGCCCGAACACCAGATTGTTGGATGTAAGGAAGGGAAGGGGAGATCAGCACAGCTGCCAACGGGCTGCTTTCCCTCGACCAGATCTCTGGAAAGGCAAACACTCATTTTTGAACAAGCTTATGGTGGAGGATTTGCGTTGTGTGAGTGTGTGTGTGTGAGTGGAGCAGACTTCCTTGGAAACTGGAGGAAGGAGATGAGGAGGCTTAAGGAGTTACTGCTGACGGGCTGTGGTCGGTGAAACGAGGTGTGTCCGTGAGCTGGCCCCAGCCTTCATCCCAGGCCCTCTCGGGTGCTGGGACCAGGGGTCGGGGAGTGGGGCCCCCGCTGGCCTGCCCAGGAGCTGCTAGGACAGATCATAGAAAGAAGATTACGAGGTGCTCTCAGGTAGCAGAGGGAATTCAGCAGGGAGGCAAGGACCCTTTCCGCAGGCCTGGCCTGGGACTTCACGATGCTAGCGTGAGCCATTTTGCCAGGAAGCATTCCGGCCCCAGAAGCACTTTGCACGCTGCTCTGGCTCCGCTGTGTCTCGCCGACTTCAGATGGGGAAGCCTCAAAACTGAACAAGCCAGAGCTGTCCTTAACAAATTGGAAAGGAAGGTGTAACTGTTCCTTTCTTTAGCCAAAGAACCCATCTCAAAGACACCTCCAGATAGGGACAAAATGGCATTCCTCTTTCCTTTCCGGGCAATAATGACATCGTCAGCGATGCGATTCCATGTGTCTCTCTTTGTCCTCTCTCCTGACTTGTATTTATTTATTATTATTATTGCATTGATTTCAAACTACATTCATCTTTTAAGAGGAGAGGAGATCAGTAACCCTAAATGCTGCTGCTTGGGGAAGCTGGAGGCACCACGCAAACACGTGGGCTTGACGGATGGCGCGTTGTCCCAGAGACTGACTGAAGCTCGGGGGGTCAGGTGCACGCGGGGCTGCGCTGGGTATGTCAGTGCTTTCCCACTTTGATGCCTTAGGACTCTCCCTCCTAATCTCCACAGACTAGACTCTGTCAAATCCCAGTTGGGCTGCTAGAGAATGGAAGATGGCGAAACGACCCTTACACGCAATAGAAACCTTCCAGAGGCTTTTGGCACCCTTGCCCCCCAGGATGGCCCAAGCCAGTAGCGGTCCCTCACATCTCTCTCGCAGCTTCCAGAAGTTCAGGAAAGCCAGCTCCAAGCCAGTCGCCCCTGTGAGATGTGGTGAGCGTTTACAGAGAAGTGTTCCTCCTGCAGAGGATGCTTTGTCAGAGAGATCTTCCTCGTTCCCCACAGGTCTCTGAGGGCCCCTACCCTAGACGGCTGCATTGGAGCCACGTGTTGGCTGTCACCCATTTGCTAAAACGTGCAGTGTCCCTCCAGGAAGTTGGAGGCAGCATTTGCTGAATGCTTCCGGTCGCAGGGCCCCAGGCCAAGCCCCGGATGAACTTATATCATGGGCCCCTCATGGACGCCCTCTTTACCCATAGGAAGCAACGCTCTGAGAAAGCACGCTTGTTAAAGGAAAGGAAATATGACGGTGGTCCAAAATCTCCCAAGTTTCTAGTGAAATTTGTGTTAATCAGGACTTCACTGAGATACCATTTTGTTCCGCTTTTTTAATTAACAACAATGAGTGGCTTCATGCCTTTTGACAGACCATCCAATGATACTTCTGTTTACCGTGTGCCAAACACTGTGCTCAAAACTGCTCACTGGTTATCTTATTTTGTTTAGTCTCCATAATAACAGTATGAAAGGGGTCCCATTTGTCCCTTTCCAGGTGAGGCATGTGGCTTGGAGAGCTGGTGACATGCCCAGGGTCACATGGCTGGTGAGGGAGCAGGCCTTGAACCTGGGTCTGCCCAGCTCCAGAACTGAGCTCGCAGCCACCAGCCTCCTTGGCCACCTCCTGTGTGTGTGTGTGTGTGTGTGTGTGTGTGTGTGGTGTGTGTGCAAAGAAAAGCCTTGAAGGAATGTCACCCCTCCCCATCCCTGCCCCATGCATGCAACCCAGCAGAAGGTCGGAATGAGAGGAAGCCCTGGATTGGATGCAAGCAGAAGGGGCAGAATCCATTTTACTTTTAGAGAAAATCTTAGGGGAGTTTCTTTTGATTCATAGTAGAATTCATTTCCGATTCCTTTCCAGTGTACCAACTAGCTTTAGTAGTGCTGCTACAACAAACTTAGGAGTGAAGAAAAAAAGTGTTCTTTTCTTCTTTTAAAAAAAATAATAAATTTTTTCTTGCTTATAGTTAATTCTAGAAAGGCAATACTAAAGGTATATATTTTTTTTAAAATGCTATTTTTTACTGCACTGATAAATACATGACAACTCTGGTCTCCATAATCGATCCACTCTTCAGCTCTGGGTAGAACCAGATGCGGGATTCACACCAAATTTGTAAATACCGTGTGTGGGTCTGGTGTCCAGGAACTTTTTTCTTTGTGTTAAAAAAAAAGAGAGAGAGAAGGAGAAAAACCAAGATGACTCTTAGAGGAACCAGATAAGGGTTTCTTTGGAGATACTCTTCTCAAAGAAATGGAGAGAACGGTCATGTAAACAGAAAAATCAGCCAGCTTTTAGGGTATAAAGAAGGAGAGTCTCTTGCCGCAGTATGAGATTAATAGTAATGCAGAAGCATTTTTAATTTGGTTGAAAGTGACAAGAATTTAGAAATGCTTTATGATGAGATTTTTAATTTTTTAGAAAACTATTACCATGTGTTATGAAACATCTCCTCAGTTGTGTTGGGTGGGTTTTTGTTTCTTTTTTATTTAAAAAAAAAAAAAAAAAAAAAAAAAAACAACTTCTCTATTGACTGGCTCCAGGCTTGTTTGCCTAAATTCTTAGGTAGTTTACACGAGTTCTAGAGCCTTCTAGAACTTTGACTCCATTGGAAGCAAACCCAGCTAATCAGAATTTGAGATCCTGGTTGGTTTCAATAGGTATTCTGGAATTCTGACAGAACACCTAAAGATTTTTTTTAAAGAAGGTTTTAGATACATTATCTTATACAAACTGTGACCTAATGGCAATAATTACCTCAAATGTGGGCATTCATCCTGGTTTTAGCCTTTTTTGAAATCATGTAGCCAGCTTGATCTTGGGATTTAAAAGACTATGAACTCTGTGTGGGCTGAAAATAATGATTAATGCACACCCTGGTCATTGTTGCTTAAGTGAATTCTGAAAATAGCTGATCTTTACATCAAAAATTAAACCAAGGAAGAGATTATTCTTTGTGTGTTGTAATGAAATGTGATATTCAAATGCACATGTTAAGTATATATGTTTTTAGCTACTGTAAAATGCTGTTAGCCTTCTAAGGTATCAAGAGAGCCACATTTTAAATGCGTAAACTAAGTAATTGACTGTGGATACTTAAGCATATTTCTGGCTACGTTTTATAGTTAAAGTGTTTTATAGTTTACATTTGAACTGGTACTTTTTAAAGAAAATTTCTGTTTCTAACTGACATCTTCAGACCCCAGCAATCGCCTCTTTAGTTGGAGGCCATGCCCCTCCAAGGCAGGTGTTTTCTACCCATGCCATTGTGTAGCCCAACAGAGCGTTTCCCTCCACGTTACTTACTGGTTTCCATGTGAACGCGAGAGAATGTGAAAGGATTTCTGGATTGAGTGGGAAGGGGGTGAGTCCGTAGCCTGGGCCAGATGTGAAGACCTCATGCCTTGTTGTATCAACACTTGTCTCCAAAGAGGCCTTCTCTTTGACATCCTGGAAGAGGCAGAGAGAACAGATACCTGATTCGTTGATTTTGTCTTGATCTGAATGTTTAATTTCTATTGATCCACTGACTTCCAGTCACCAGGCAGTAAAAGACACTGGGATTTAGGCGGCCCTGAAGGTAGAGCTGCTATTTCTGGGCCCCTGGCAATATTCTGATCGGTGTTTTGCAAGGGGGAGCCACCCCTCTGCCCACATTCTTTGGCTGGGCTTTCCACATACCTGCTGTCACTCATTCCTTTTCTCCTTTAAAACAAAATAAATGCAAAAGGATGTGTTTACTTTTTATTCTTTGTCAAACTCAGATTTGAAGCCGAGGTCGGTGGGAGAGAGGACGCTAGACTCCTCCCTTGAGACTGTTAAGTGCTGCTGAGCAGGGGACAGGCTGGGGAACCTAGGGGCAGCTGGGGGAGGAGTGTGGGTCATTGAGACCCTCGAAGTAGAGATGGTCCCTGTGACGCTTCAGAGAGTGGGCCCCACTGTCTCCTAGGAGCAACCTAGAACATGCTGGTTCCCCTAAGAGTTTTAGTTTGTTTCTTGTTTTCTCTCCTACGAAAACCCAAGTGCAGAGGACCTGCTGTGATAAAAGGCATTCCGTTAGCAAACTGCAGGACGCCTGGGACCAGGGAACTGTTTGTGTGTGTTCATTTGAATGCATTCGCGTTTTCCCTGTGACCTCTGTGGACAGTATACGTTCTCATGACAGGTTCTTGTAAGAAACATTAGGGTAAAAAAAAAAAAAAATTTTTTTTTTTTTAATCTCACTCTTCCTAATAATACTCTTGCTTTCCCTCTGTTTGGTCTTTTCCTTTGCTTGAAACTCATCAAATTAATTTTATGTCATTGTCTTTGGGGCTTAACCGTATGTTTAAAAACTAGAAGCATAGAAATTAGCTTCAAAAAAAAAAAGAAAAAAGAAAAAAAAAGTACGCCGCATCTGAAACTGGCTCCTTCTAGTGTCCTCTGAACCGCTCGACACAGACCTCTCCTGGTGTGGCCTCCCTACTCCTTGTCCGGGTCAGTGTCTCCGGGGCCACCCCCACACACCCCCTGCTGCCACCACAGCCCCACACACAGGCATCTAGGACTCCCAGGATGCTCTCAAGAGCCAGGAAGAAGGACTCACTTGGCCTCGTGAGCAGTGGTCTTGCCTCCCTGTTAGATACTCACTTGCTTGGTGGAAGGGGCAATGGATTTATCATTATTATTATCATTATTATTAATTATTAATATTATTATTATTATTTTAATAGTTTTCGGCTCAGGTTATAAGAAAGAACTTGGGAAGTGGAAAGTGACTTGACCATGCCCATCCTTTGTAGCTTTCTGTGACTTCTGAATGGAACACGAAGCGTTGCCCACCCCACTCGCCTCTCCTCACTTCAAGCAGACACCCCCCCCCACCCCCGTCCCGTGGGCGCTGCCTCCGCCTCCGGGTCTCCCCCGACCCCTTCACGCTCCCTCTCACTTTTGTGTTACTGCTCATTTAAAGCTGTCTTCCGTGGCTTTTCCAGGGCACAATCATTTCTGGCCCCCAAAGCATCTCCTCATCCTCTTTGTGTGCATTTTGTAACCAAATGAAGTAGACCAGAAAGTCCTACTTTGGGGCAGGAGACTTTGTAGTTTAGTAGAACCACTGTGTAGAGATAGATGGTGATATATATGTTAGTGTATATATATATCAAACCAAATTTCTGATAGGACGAGTATAGCTTTACGGATGAGAAAGAAGAGGAGCTTTCAGAAATCAGGCAGCGATGGCGTCGTCCACGAGCCGGGGGGCCGGCCCCAGGCTGCCCCTTCCCCAGGTGGGCCTGAGGCCTGGTGCGGTGTTCTCGTCACCCACCTCACCACAGCGGAGGCAGGTGGCCCCGAGGGGGGCCGCCACTCTCTCTGGGTCCCCAGCCTCCAGGGCACAAATGAGTGAGGAGGGGGGCAGCACATCAGAACGACTGGAATTTTCCATCCCATTTTGTGTTGACCACATATAATGAGCTGCAGCCTCTGATACGATACCACGTTTCCAAGAGCGGGATCCATTAGAGTGGAAAGAGAACAGATCTGTAGAAATGTTTACCTTTCAACTGCCCATGAATTCCGGACACTGGATAGAAAGACTCACTCCCCAGAATGAGAGCCGGGAAGAGGAGACCCGGTGGTGATTGGTCAACAGTCCAAGGAACACGGCTCCCTCCCCAAGGTCACCTTGCCTACATCTTCCTCCACCAGGTCATCTCAGCTCAATAGCCCTATGAAAGCCCCAGTCTGTTGTGTTCCTTCACTGTACGGTTTCTGTAATGAAAAGTGTTAATCCATGTTAATCTTTGTGAAAATTATTGCGTGCAACAGTATTTTCTCGTGTACCTCTTTTTCCTATGTGAATTGTCCCTCTTTTCTTTTTTATTTATAAATGTCTACTTTTTTTAAAAAACAAACCAATGTGTTGTAGACCTATATGTAACCTATTCCTTAGTCTCATATTATAGGTATGTTATAAGAATGGATATTTTACTTGGCTTTAGAATGTTTTACAAGAAAAATAATTCTTAACTGATCAAGTCCTTGCTACTAAAATGCTTGTGTTTTTCATCATGATGTCGTGTGCTTCTAAATTAATAATCATTTTCGTTGTAGAAAAATGGAGTGAATTTATATTAGTCTTGGAAACTAATAATAGCATTGTAAATTTATGAGATGATTTTAACAGAAAAAAATTATAGAAGAATATAGTTATTTTAATTGTAATATTACTAACTGTAGGGTGAGAAAGGGGGGTCCCGTTGTGGTGAACTATGTTATAGCTTGTTACTCACAGTTTCTTTTTGATCATTTTTTCGGTCTCTGAGGTGAAACGAGTTATTAATTAAAATTTGTAAACTCACATATGCATATTGTATATGTGTAGAAATGTAATCACACTTTGTCTTGGAATTACATTAAACTGTTTGGAATCACTGTAAACTTGGCCTGGCATGCTTATTTCTTCTAGAACCAGACTAGTTCTATAAGACTAAAGAGGTTCCTGATCCAAGTAACACCGTTGGGGACTTAGCTAACCTTTCAGAAGTCGTTTAATACCCCTGAACACTTTCATCACACACCACCACACCTACGGTCAGCCGAGATGACCATGGAGGCCTGTAGAGAGAGGGCCTCACGAGAAGGGCCCACCTCGTCCGTTGGGCAGTCGTCGCCACCAGCTGTTTCTAGAACTGTCATCGTCCCAAACAGAAGCTCTGTACCTGTTAAGCAATACCTCCCCGTTCCCCTCCACACCCCACCCCCAGGCTTGACATCCACCCTTCTACTCTCTGCCTCTGGGTACCTCCTGGAAGTGGGATCCTACACTATTTGCCCTTTACTTGTTTGTGCTGGCTTATGTCCTGTACCTGTCTTCTCAAAGGTCATCGATTTTGTAACATGTATCAGATTCTCCTTACTTTTTAAGACTGAGTAACATCCCCATTGTATCTAAATGCCACATTTAGTTTATCCATTCGTCTATTGTTCTCTGTGTGTGTGTGTGTGTGTGTGTGTGTGTGTGTGTGTCTGTGTGTTTGGATTTTGTGAATAATGCTGCTGTGGACATCAGTACGCAAATAGGAATCCTAGTTCTTTTGGATGCGTACTAGGAGTAGAATTAGTGGATTATCTGGAAACTTTTTGCGGAACTACCAAACTATCCCCAGCGACTCCGCCATTCTGCATTCTCACCAGCCATGCGCAGGGATCTGGGGTCCTCACCCGTCGTTCTTAGCCTGCCTTCCGTTGCCGGGGTCAGGGGGCCTCAGGACCGCCCCACTCCCCGCCCCTGTTAGCTGCGCCTCCTGCTTTCACAAGCTCACAAGCAGCCTAAACCTCATCCACCTTCTCACCTGTACCCTCAGCTTCCTGCCGCCCGTGCTCCTGCCACACCTGCTTGCTGGACCTGTCCTACCACCCACGGCTTTGCTCTGACACCCAAGCTCCCGAGCTGCTGGAGAAGACCCCGACGCTCTTGGACCTCGTCCGCCGTCTGATCTCATCAGCTCCCTCTGTGGCTAGTCGGAAACCTCCCACTCTCCCTGCGGCCCTGACTACAGGGAGCCCCTGGGCACAGTAACCACTGTATATGTACACCACATCCTCTTTATCCATTCATCTGTTGATGGACATCTAGGCTCTTTCCATAGTTTGGCTCAGAATATATAGTTTTAAATTAGAAACGCACCACCAGGGATCACAGTACAGTCATGGAGGTCATGCCTGACCAGGAGCCTCCCCCAAACAACCAGGTATATGTTCTTTATGAGTCTGACTTAACTGTTTTCTCACTATCCCCTAGAATATTTAAGCCTCAGCAAATATTAAATACGTGGAAAAGCAGAGAATACACTAAAGGCAAAGTATAGATGTGACACTAATGGGTTGGTGGCCTCATGACCTCATGACCTTTGAGCTTACCTATTCAGTCCCTCCTTTCTGTCAGGACTGGGCTTTTTTTTTTTTTTTAAGGTTTTATTTATTTATTTGAGAGAGAGCTCAAGCAACAAAGATCTCAGAGGGAGAGGGAGAAGCAGACTCGCCCCTGGGCAGGGAGCCTGAGGCAGGGCTCGATCCCAGGACATGGGATCATGACCCAAGGCAGAGCTTAACCGGCTGAGGCACCCAGGCGCCCCCGTACTGAGCTTCAAAGCAGATGCCTCGGACCACCCCCTGCCTCCACAGTATGTCCCACTTGGGCCGTGCAAAGCTCCCCTTGGGAGATCTGTTTTCTTCCAGCAGATCTCCCTTAGATCTAATTCCATTACGTTTCTGGCACCGCTTGAAGATGGAAAAAACCCACTGCCCAGCGACAACCCTAATCCCCATTCTGTAGGGAAGAAACATCGAGGAGCTGGACGGCCTGTATCGTGAGACCATCCAATTCCAGGTTTCCACTGTGGTTTTACAGGTGCCCATCTAGAGGAGCTCCACAGTCCTTTCTCCCGAGACTTTGGCGTGTGACAGCACGTCTGAAACAACGCAGGAGGATAGGTACTCCTGGAGAGATAACACTTGACATCAGCATTTGTGTCTTCTTCTGTTCTGTTTAAATGTTTTATTACAGTGTCTCTCAGGATTCTTACCCATTGCAGACTAAGCCTGTGGACCGGGCTGCTCGGGAAAGCACAAAGTACCAGCAGGTAGCTCAAAGGCCAGAAGGAAAACCCGGCCGTCTGGAGGAAGCCGAGCTGGGAGGGAAACGAAACACCACCGGTCTTAAGAGAGCACAGGCCTTGAGCCCCGGGTGTTGTACGCAACTGAAGCTTCACTGAGTTCTGCATCTGAAACTAATATTACACTGTAAGTTAACTACCTGGAATTTAAATGAAAACTTGAGAAAGGATAAAAAATAAAAAATAATAACTTTTTTTTAAAAATGAAAAAAAGAAAAGAAAAGAAAGCTAGCACAGGAACCGGGGAGGGAGGCATAGGAGAGAAGGTTGCATCGACAGCATACGATTCGGGAGCGTGGGAGTCTGCCATATTCGGGCTCAGTTCCAGGAGCTGTTGTCCATGACCGTGAAAGCTGGGAAATCCCTTACTCTCTCGAGCCTCAGTTTTCTTAACTGTAAAATGGGGATAATACTACATCTGGCAAAGACTGGCCACATAAACCCCAAAGCCAAGTCCTCCTCTTACTGAACACACAGCTAGATTATATGTCCTCACTTGCTCTGCAGAAAAATATGACTGGAACGGGGCCCTAAAAAATGGTCACGCATTTATCCACTCTCTCTTCCCTCCATTTCTGGCCAGATGAGGAAGATCCAATGAAGGACTCTGAGGGCCTAGACACGGTGGGGCCTCCAGACAGAAGCAGCCCAGGACACTGAGTGACCTCCTCATAAACCCACACGGGACAAAACCACAAAAGAGCAAGAAATAAGTATTTTTGTTATATATAGATTTTTAATGGTCTTATAACTTCTTTTTGTTTTATTTCAATTCAAGTTAGTTAACATGCAGTGTATTCTTTTTTTTTTTTTAAGATTTTATTTATTTATTTGACAGAGATCACAAGTAGGCACAGGGGGGGGGGGGGGGGGGGGGGTTGCAGGCTCCCCGCTGAGCGGAGAGCCCGATGCGGGGCTCGATCCCAGGATCCTGGGATCATGACCCGAGCCGAAGGCAGAGGCTTTAACCCACTGAGCCACCCAGGCGCCGCTCTACAGTGTATTCTTAATTTGGGGGCAGAATTTGGTGATTCATCATTTGGGTAGAACACCCAGTGCTCACCACATCCCGTGTCCTCCTTACTGCCCCTCACCCAGTGGCCCCATCCCCCAACCCACCTCCACTCCAGCGACCTCAGCTTGTTCCCTAGACTTACGAGTATTATTATTATATTTAAGACTCTGCAATTTTAGGGTCGTTTATTGTAACAACTAAGCTATCTTGACTCATACAGACACCGGTCCCTGAAAGCGAGGTGCTGCTGTAACGTCTAAACTAGAGAGAATACATAGCATTGGCTTAGCAGCTGGACAGAGGAAATAGGGAGATTGATCTCAGGAGCCAGAAAGGTGATGGCGCATGTTATGCTTTAATAAAATGTGCCATAATCATGCCGTTACAAACCCTAAGCAGTCTGCAAAAAGATCTACTCAAGCTAGCACGTCAATCTGGCAAGACTGTAGGAGGGATGGTCAATACACAAAAATTGATTCTATTTCTTTTTTTTTTTTTTTTTTTTTTTTTCAAAGATTTTATTTATTTATTTGGAACAGAGAGAGAGAGAGAGAGATCACAAGTATGCAGAGAGGCAGGCATAGAGAGAGAGAGGAGAAAGCAGGCTCCCCGCTGAGCAGAGAGCCCGATGCGGGCCTCGATCCCAGGACCCTGAGATCATGACCTGAGCCGAAGGCAGAGGCTTTAACCCACTGAGCCACCCAGGCGCCCGATTCTATTTCTTTATACCAGTGACAAACAGTTGGACTGTGAAATATTTTTTTAAAATTGTAGAAGCATGAAAAATATATTTGAAGATAAGTTTTTATTTTTTTAGTTGGGAAATTACTTTCTTTGGGGATGTGGGCAAATGTCTAATCTCAGAACTTCTGGAATTGCTTCTTGGTGCCAGCAGCCTTGGTGACTTTGGACACCTTGAAATGCACAGTCTTGCTCAAGGGTTGGCACTTGTCCACTGCAATGATGTCGCCGATCTGGACATCCCTGCAGCAGGGGACAGGTGCACAGACATATGCTTATGTCCTTTCTCAAAGAGCTTGTAGTTTTGGGGGTAGCAGAGGTAGTCTCGGCAGATGACAGAGGTCCTCTGCGTCTTCACCTTGGTCACACACTGGACAGAATCCACCCTTGGATGGACACATTGCCAGGAAAGGGGCATCTCTTGTCCCTCTTGTCTCATCAAGGTGCTCTCAGTGGCCTCCTCGGGCATCTTGAAGCCCAAACCGATGTTTTCGTAGGATCACAGGAGCTTCCCCTTGCCAGTTTCTCTAAGCAGGACCCACTTCTTATTTTGAAAGATGGTTCACTGCTTTCGGTTGGCGCGCTCAGCCTGCATGTCTGCCATCTTCCTGGCCACCTGAAAACGCTTGAGGATAAGTCTTTTAAAAATATATGCAGAAGGGGCGCCTGGATGGCTCAGTGGGTTAAAGCCTCTGCCTTCAGTTCAGGTCATGATCCCAGAGTCCTGGGATCAAGCCCCGCATCGGGCTCTCTGCTCAGCAGGGAGCCTGCTTCCTCCTCTCGCTCTCTCTGCCTGCCTCTCTGCCTACTTGTTATCTCTGTCTGTCAAATAAATAAATAAAATCTTTAAAAAAAAAATATATATATATATATATGCAGAAACTCTACCCTTAAAACTTGTAACAAGTTTCTGAAATTTTAAAAGACTTTTAAAAAATGAAGAGGTCTACACTGTTGCATGGAATAGTCACATTATTAAGATGGCCTAGGTCTTCACACTGATTTACAGATCCAGTGTAATCCCGGCTTTGTTGGTACAAGTGACAAAAACAAACAAAAAAAGATAAAGCATTAGAGACCCATGTGATAATATCCAACAGCCTTAACTGGAGTCCCGGGAAGAGAGAAGAAAAGAAGGGTGAGGCCGGAGAAATACTTAGGTAAAGGTGAAGAATTTTCCAAAATTGATCGATGACACTAACGGACAGAATCGACTAGACTGCCCTCCTCAGCCTTCCATGACTGTCCTGACCAGTGGTCTGTGGGCAGCGTGCGTGCCACCTCCTGGCTGGCCCCTGGCTAGCGGAGGGGGAGATAGGCTATGATCGGTGCAAGTCTCAGGCTTGATTTCTCACACACACAGTTTGCTGCAGATCCAGAGCTGTCCAGGAGACCCGTCCCCTACATAGTGGCTTAGCATTCCAGGATGTTTCAACCTTATGAAACCCCAAATAAACAAGTCATGGTTGGGGAAAGGAGGGAACATTTGAAGAAGTCTGCTTTGGTTCTTAAATGCTCCCACCTGGATGGGAATCCAAGCTAGTGCAGCCATTCTGGAAAACAGTATAGAGCTTCCTCAAAAAGTTGAAAATAAAACTACCCCACGACCCAGCAATTGCACAACTGGGTATTTACCCCAAAGATACAAATGTAGTGATCCGGAGCATCACCTGCACCCCAACGTTCATAGCAGCAATGTCCACAGTAGCCAAACTATGGAAGGAGCCTAGATGTCCATCAACAGATGAATGAATGAAGATGTGTATATCTTATATAAACACAATGGAATATCACTCAGCCATCAGAAAATGAAATCTTGCCATTTGCAACAACGTGGATAGAACTAGAGGGTATTATGCTAAGTGAAATAAATCAATCAGAAAAAAAAACAATTATCATATGATCTCACTGATAGGTGGAATTCAAGAAACAAGACAGGGGACTTTAGGGGAAGAGAGGAAAAAAATGAAACGACGAAACCAGAGGAGGAGACAAACCATAAGAGACTCGTAATCATAGGAAACAAACTGAGGGTTGCTGGAGGGGAGGGGTAAGGGGGATGGAGTAACTGGGTGATGGACATTAAGGAGGGCATGTGTTGTAAGGAGCATCGGGTGTTATATAAGACTGATGAATCACAGACCTGTCCCCCTGAAACAAATAATGCATTATATGTTAATTAATTGAATTTAAAGTAAGTTTTTTTTTTAAATGCTTTCACCTAGCAATGACATGTGTCACTTTTTCTTGGTTAAAGCAAGTCACTGCGTACCTAACTGCAAAGAGACTGGGAACTACAATCTTTCCGTGTGCCCAGAAGGATAGTGAAAAGGCTTGCTGGCATTCCCATCTACCACAACTTCTGAAACACATCCAGTGTGAACCGCTACATCCAAAGGCCCCAGACAGAGCAAAGCTGTTCCCCATCACCGATCCGCTTAGTCTATGGCGTGAGCCTAAAAAAAAAAAAAAGATCTTTACTTTGTTAGCCTCTGAAATTTTGGCATCCTGGCAGAAGCTGCTAGCATACTCTAATATTCTACTCAACTCACATTATAGTTAAAGAAGATAGTAATACTTTTTTTTTTTTTTAAGTAGCCTCCAGGCCCATTGTGGAGCCCAATGCAGGACCCGAACTCACAGCCCTGAGATCAAGGACTAAGCCGAGATCAGGAGTCAAAGGCTTAATCAACTGAGCCTCCCAGGTGCCCAAATAGTACCTTTTTTTAAGCACTTACCATGGGGCTGGCACTTCATGTATGAAACACTTAACACAGTTCCTGGCCCTACTCACCTCTCTATTCATGTTAGTTGTTACCCTTATTCCAATTTTGTCTTATGTGTCTGTATTTGCTCAGATGGATTCTGTGCTATAAGCCACAGGACCCTAATGGGAAGGGCAATGTGGTTGAGCATCTTTCTAACACATCTGCAAGTTTTCATACTTTGTGGGAGGCTGAGCTGGAAGTACAGGTTTCTAGGATCAGAGACAGCATGGGTAGAGGAAAGAGCGCTGGAACTAGCAGCCAAGGTTAGTTTAGTTCAACGCATATTTATTGAGCACCGTCTGTATGTACCAGATGCTGCAGAAACAAAGGAGTGTGAGAGTGGACCCCTGCCCTCTAGGAACTTACACTCATGCAAGGATGATGAACAAGTAAACAAATAAAGCAGGACACGTGCAATGATAAGAGCATAAACAGGGAGCAGGAGGGCAGGAGACCTGAGTTCTAGCTCTGCCACTAGCTGTGTGACCCTGGAGATGTTACTTAATCCCTCTGGGCCTCGTGGGTGGTGAGAATGGGGTAGATAATTTCTAACCCCTGAAAGTCTAACCCGTACAATTCTCAAAACACTGTGAGGGAGACAGGGCAGGTGCGATTTCTACTTTAGAGAGGTGAAGCCTGGGGTCAGAGAGGCTTAGCAATGTGGCCCGAGCTCCACACCTCCTGGTCGGTAGAGGCAGCCCCAGACTAGTCTCAGGCAAGTCTCAGGAGCCAGACCCAGTATGTGCCCACTCCAGGCTGCCCTTCCAGAGAGCAGGGAATCTCTGACGAAGGTGGCAGGAGGCTTTCCAGATGCCTCCACCTTGAGTCCCATACGCTACAGACCAAGAAGAGAGAAAAGGCAGGTCCCTCGCCCACCTCCACCCCCTCCTGGTGTCAGCACTCAGCAGACAGTGGGCCTTTCTGAAAACCAGATCATGTTTTACAGAATGACGCAGTGACATTAGCACGGTTATCCTGGCGGGCCCGGGAACCTTTAGCAGCCAAGCCCAGTCAGCCTGGTTTCCACTCAGCCATGTCCCCATCGTGGACTCTGTGCGTGATGTGAAGGACATTTTGGAGGCTGAGGCAGCTCTCCCTCACTGTACTGGGCCACCCCCCAGTCCCCCCAGCCCAGGCAGGACGCGCACGCTGAGGGAATGTGAGTGAGCTCATTTAACTGAAGCAAAGCACATTAAAGGGGCACCTGGGTGGCTCAGTGGGTTAAAGCCTCTGCCTTCGGCTCGGGTCATGATCTAAGGGTCCTGGGATCGAGCCCTGCATCAGGCTCTCTGCTCAGCGGGGAGCCTGCTTCCTCCTCTCTCTGCCTGCCTCTCTGCCTACTCTTGATCTCTGTCTGTCAAATAAATAAATAAAACGTCTACAAAAAAGTATGTTAAAGATTCACCTCTGCTGTGCCTCTAAAACCACACCATAGCCACCAAAGCTTAAAGAACAGTGACCACACCGCCCTCTGCCCCCTCTGGCGGTGGCACACGGTTCCAGGCGCTGTGGGCAATCTTGCTGTCATGGGAACCATCTTCGGAGCAGGTGCCGTGTGTGGTAGGAGAGGCCAACAACACAATCCCTGCTCTCCAGCAGTTTACAATCAGATGACGGCGCAGTCAGATGGTGCAGAGAGGAGTCACAGACGACAAGGCCTGGAGACTCGGGTCACCGGAGATGCTCAGTCTTAAAGCGCTGGAAGTTTGGGGCAAGGGAGCTGCTGCGGTCCCCCAAGGCGTCTGGGGGAGGCTCCAGCCCGACCCTGAAGAAGGAAAAGGACAGAAGTCATTATCTGCCTCACCCCCACCAGCCGTGGGTAATTTGAATGAAATCATATGAAGGAGACAAAAGTGTCCCGAGAAAGAATTGCCTGTGGGCATCCACCTTGTTTTCCCAGGGTGGCCCCGCACCCCCACACGGACACCCTCCCAACCCTCCCTCGCCAGAGCTGGCCTCAGAGCTGGCCTCAGAGCGGGCTGGGCAAGGGACATGCCCGCCACACCAGTGGCTTCCCAAGGGCCTGTGGGGTGGGGGTAAGTTCAAACCCTGCCTCCACCACCTCGTGGCTGTGTGACGCGGGGCAGTCCCTCAACCTCTCTGAGTCTGCTCCTCGTCTGTAACCGCGGACGGGCAGTGCGGGCCTCGCCGGGAGGAGACGCGCGAGGGGGACACTGGCTGACGGGGCGGCCCAGCGCCCCCACGCTCACCCAGTCCTCCCTGTCGCCCTCCGTCTCCACAGACGCCGTTTGAGGGAGGAGTGCCTGCTGTGAGTGCTCAGCCTTCTACCGGGCCCTGCCTGCTGCAGGGGGTCACCGAGAGCCGGACTGGGGTTTGGGTTCAAATCCACCCAGGGAGAGGCAGCCCAGGCTCCAAGGTAGGCACATTCTCAACGCCAGAGCGCGCCTCGGCAAGGAAGAACCTTCGCAAGGGGCTCGGGAGTGGGGCGTGGGGAAGGCGGGGGACGGGGACTGTGGGGGGCGGGAACGGCTCGGGGGAGGGTCGGAAACCGTGGTGCCCGCCCTCAGTGCTGCCCCCCTGTGGCCGCCAAGAGCACAGCACCGGGCGCCGCAGCCCCGCAAACCCGCGGGCTCAGCCCACGTGGGAGAGTGAGGAGCTTCGCCGCTGTCTAACCTTGGGAAGGATGCTCTACGTTTCTGGATTCTGGCGTGCCAGTGTTTGGTTTCTGTCTCGTGCTTCCTTCCTTAGTAGGCATCAGATGGGAAAACTCTGAAAGCCTTGGCGACCCCGAGTCAGTGTTCCTTTAGCCGCTAAACTGATTTAGAATTGTGGTGTGTTCCCAGGACAAACCCAAGGTCAGAAGAGCTTATCTGGCAGTGCAGACTTGGAAGCCGCAGGTGGCAGGCTTTGGATGACGGAGTAAGAGGTAAGATCTGAATGCCACGGGTTCATCATCCCTGTCTTGTCCCCCTGCTCCTTTCCCGGCCCCCCCTCATTGCTCAGCTCTCCCCACCGGAGCCCCCCTACCCCCACCCCGCAGGACAAGGGCACAGCTCAAAAGCCCTGGCAGGCCATGACCCCCTCCTTGGGACCTTTGGACCCTGCTAGGGACCCTCGCCCCCTGTGGCAGCATTTCCTGCCTCGGACATTTCTGTGGGTACCACCTGCAAGGCTTTTGAGCCTCGCTATCTTTGAGGGGAAAAGGAACCATGGGCCTGTGCATGACTGAGAATCAGTGGGAGGGAGACTCCCCCCAACCCCCGCCCCCCAGTAGCTGATGCTGCCGCTGACCATTTCCTCAGTCCTCAGCCCCCAGACAGGCTTCCGACATGCACAGGGGAGGTGGTGGGCTTCCTGCCACCCTCACGGGGCCTCACCACCCCCATGCTGAGTTGCTGTCACCTCTTTATTCTACATCAGTTTCCTCACTGGTTTCCCACTAAAGACAAAAGAGGAAATCACAAAAATACCCATATTCTACTAAGATATCTGGAAAGCAGGCAGAAAGTTCAACAAAACCAAGCTGACAGTTTTGTCTGAAAACCCAGCAGTAAAAGGACTGAGTAGAGCAGAGCAGGACCTGGTTTCCCTCTGAGCTGTTTTCTGAAAGTGGGCCAGGACCCAAATTCACCTGCACACGGCTCGCGGGCAGTCAGCCCGGGGTACTGAGAGGAGGCTGGGGAAGCCTGGGCCGCACTAGGGTGAGCTCTGGGGCTCCAGGTGTGTGTGTGTGTGTTGGGGTGGTGGCACTTGGAGCCTCTACAGGCCCAGGGGAAATGTCAGACCCCCATTTCCTCCCCAGGCAGATCAAGGAAGATCAGAGGCCCTAGGACATGCACACGCTCTTATCCTACCATCACCCCCCCGCATGAACACCATCTTTTCTGCATGGCTAATCCTGCTCGCTTCACCCTCCTTCTCCCCTGAGGCAGAATAAACCATCCCTCAACTGTGTTCTAGAACATTCTGGTGCTTCCCAAGCTGTTGCCTCTGTTCCCTGTGTGCAGCTTGGGGGATAAAGCTGTTGCTCCCCACGCGTGGCGTGGTGTCTGGCACGTGTTAGGTGTGATGTGAATAAACATTTGTCATATTGAGTTGAATAGTAATGAAGGACCCAGACAGAGCGCACCCCCGAGCCATCTAAGAATAACTCGGCAGCCCCGCCACATTAAGTGGTCCTGAGGCCACAGAATGGGTTTTGGTCCTCAGCTCCTACATATCATCACCTGCCGTGCTAGATCGGGTGCATCTCAGTGGTGGCTCCCCACACACAGGCCCCCAGAGATGTGTGCCTCTGCTCCCCACCCCCCCAACACATGACCCCGGAACAAAGGCAGCCGATTCCTCTGGGTGCCAGTCATCTCTTTATTCTGTCAGTGACCAACATGACAGCACCACAGACACAGCAGGGGCCTGCCTGAGAACCCCGGGCCAGGCAGAGAGGGCGGACAGAGGGGGCCGGGGAAGCCCGCCTCCTGGCCCCCCCAGATCCCCGGGGAGAAGTGATGGTGCAGACAGAAACGCGGTCTGCGTCAGCGCCCACTCCTCCTCCAAGCACCAGGGCCGCGTGGGGGAGACACGTTCCAGCGCGGGGCCAGGGAGGGACTTGGGGTGACCAAGAGTGGACTCTGAACTTGAGAAGGGACTGTGCGCATGCCTGTGCAGGCGCGTGTACGTGTGCGTGTGTGTGTCTTGGGAATGCCTACACTACTGAGCACGTGGGATTTGACGGCTGAGCCGCAGGACCTGCCTGGGGCCAAGGAGACTAGGAGCCAGGGCTGTGGGACCTGGACCAGGGGCCGGGGGTGGAGGGCACCCTCCACTGCTTCGCTGTGGAGACGAGCTAGGGCCGGGCCGGTCTCGGAGCCCGGCTGGAGGCCCGCCTCTGGCCTGACCCAGCTCACGTGTAGGCCGTCTTGCTGCACACCCAGGGCCGGGTCATCAGACACTCGGTTGACACCAGCCGGGTGGGCTCCACGAAGACACACTCTCCCAGGCCCGAGATGGGGAATCTGTGACCAGAAGACAAGAGAGCAGGCACTTACAACCTGGCACACGTAGCCCGTCTTTGGGTGGCCTGGAGGCCCTGCGACCTGTCCCTCCCTCTGGATCCACCTTCTAATACCTTTAGCCCCTACAGAACTTTCTAATGTGCCCTCCCATTGTCTGCCTACTGTGTGCACCACGGCTCCAGCCATCCTGAGCATGCCCACAGACGTCTCCTGAACACGCCCTGCGCTTTCCCATCCTGCTTCCACAGCCTTCCAGTCAGCTCACTAGTCCCATGAGTCAGAATCTGGGCCAGGACCACCTTCTGCCCAGCCTCCCTCCCCACAGCAGCTGCCTGCACCATGGGACATGGAGGCCTGTGTCCGTCTGTCCCTACCTGTCCCCCAGGCGGTCAGCACCCACACAGTGGGCTCCATGCCCCCTCATTTGGGCTCCCCTACAGCACCCAGCGTCCAGCACAGGAAGAGCCCAGCAGAGACGAGCCGAATGAAACTATCTCACAGGGGCGGACCTGACTCACCCTGGCATTGGCTGATGTCATCAGTAGGTGTGGGGGATGGGGGTTCTTTCTACCTAAAATCATTTCCTTTTGAATTTCAAGATCTCTTCTCAACCTTGTTCAGTCACCCTGACCTGACATCCCTGCCAGGGCTGGAGCCAGCGTCTCACAAGAGAGCACCAGAATGACCTCAAGAGGGGGTGCCAGGCAGGACTGCCAGAGCAACATGCCTAAAGGTCCTCTGGTTGGCAGGTGGCGAGCACACTGGGGACCCCAGCCTCCAGGGCTCTCCCAGGTTCAGGGAGTGGGAAGCTTCCAGAAGAAGAGAGAGAGAGGCAGAAAGTGCAAGACTTCTCAGCAGCTCTAAGGATAGATCTGGGATGAAGGCACGAAAAGGAAAAAGAAAAAAAGGAAGAAACAATGAGGACAAAGAGGGGGTGCACAACAAAGGGCACAGGAGCCAGGAGGGAAGACGCTGACAGATTGCTCGCCGCCTGAAGGCTAAGCCCTAAGCCCGCCTTGGATGGGGAGGTGGCTGATCACCAGCTACCGGCCATGGTGAAGGGCTGGGGGTCTTGGGTGCCTCCCACTTCTCCTGCCTTGGGGACCCTCCTGCATCATCATCATCAGGTGAGCAGCTGTACCCCGCCCCTCATCTCCTCAGGGCCTATACTTCCAGCCTTGGGGCTGGACTAGAAACTTGTTCCCCTGTATGCCCCCTACCGTGATCCCCTAAGCCTGGACTGCTCCCTCCATACACACAGTCACCACCCCCACCACCCACGTCCCCTGCCACCAGCACCCTACAAACCAGTCCCTGTCATTGCACACCTGCCGCCCCACCACACTCTCACGTCCACACCGCTTGGGTCACACAAGCAATCCCACCACTGCTCACACCACCAGCACCCTCAGGTGCTGTTTTCTCTAAGGGAGTGCTCACAGTACCCTGGCGTCAGAGCCTCTTTCTTCCGTAGGACTAATGTTTAGGCAACACCGGCTGCCCGGAATAGAGGCTCCATCCCCACCCTCCCCAGCAGGCAGCTGTGGTCGTGGGGCTAAGTTCTGGCCAAGGCCAAGGGACATCCGGGTCATGTCTTCCCTCTCCTCTGAGCCACACGGAGCCACACAGACGAGCCGCTCCCCAGGCGGGGAGCCACAAGATGGAAAGAGCCTGGGCCCCACAGCAGGAAGCTCTGATGATTATGTACAGTGGAGCCGCCAAACCAGGCTGGACATTAGGGGAGAGGGAGAGAAGTAAAGTCGTCTTCATTATCATTCTCTCGGTCACATGCTGCTGACCCTGGAGGTTAGAGCTCTAGCTAGCACAAACCCACTGGTTCTCCCTCATGAGGCTGTGTCCGGGGGGCCAGGCCTCCCCTAGCCTAAGATCAGCAGCCAGAAGATGAAGCCTCAGCTCACGTGTCCGGGTCAAACGGGTCGCCATTGACCCAGTGGAATTCATCCCCGACTCTGCGCAGGCCAATCCAGGGCTCCCTCCGTGTGAACTTGAACATAAATTCCTGTATCAAGGAAAGAGGGAAACCCGAGTCATCTGTGGTTTCCTAACTGTTCATACATCCCTGGACTAACCTCAGCTGAGAAGACTGGCTCCTGGGATATAGAGACCCTGAAAGGGGGATCCCTCGCTGCGTCCTGCAAATAAGGAACTAGGGTCACCGAGTGCCCAGCACTCACGCTGACCCCTCTCCCAGCAGTTGCGAGCATGCCCACTGGACCAAGAAGCCTTGGACAAGGTTTGTCTTCCCAGCTCTGTGGTCCAGCCAACCAGTCAGCGTTCCTGATTGGCAGGAAGCCTGGGATTGCCCACTTAATGGATTATTTGGGACAAATTGCAACATTCATTTGGCTTCTTGGCCTTCTCTGCAGCAGGGAGATAATACACTGTGTATCAGAGACAAACAGAAGTGACTTTGCAATTACCTGCCATTTTGGATTGCCATACCACTGTTACCCTCAAAATCCAAAATGGATCAACAGACTCATTCATTGTGTTTCTTTCGCTTTCCTACTGAGAAAACTGTTCTGGGTGTTCAGCAGGAGCTCATGCCCTGATTTGGACGCGTAGAAGGTGCCAGTGTGTTCCTCATTCACAAAGGCATTTATAATTGGTGATGCTCACACTTTAGGATACTGAGCTGGGTTCAGCAAGCCAGCCTTGGATTGAAATCGTTGGCCTTCACCATGGCGGTGGAAACAGGAGCCCCTTGGAGATGTGCTCAGACCCCACGGGGTTCACCAGCATACCCCATGCTGTGCGTGCTCTGGAAACATGTCACACGGGACGCCACACCCTAGGAGTGGGGTTGTCCCCAGAGGTCGCCCCCGGCCCAGCGCTCACCAGCTCCTTCTGGCTCTGAATCACAGCCAGCGCAGCCTCGTGGGTATGGCAGTATTGCCTGCCCGTGTTCCAGTCCCTCGGCTCCTCAGAAAAGAAGTAGCACTTCCTTCCGTAGAGTAGCCAGTCCTCTGGGCAGGGTGCCTCACACTTGATACAGCCCTTGGAAGCTGCAGGGGAGACGGGGGTGGGGGGACGGACTCAGCATCTGACAGCATGCCCGGCTCCCGCCTCAGGAATCCCACTCGGTGACCCAACGCTCCTCCACCTGCCGAACGCTGGTGCCCTCCGGGGGTGCCTTGGACAGCCGTCTCCCCAGGCGAGCCCTTCTCACAGTGCCCGGCAGGGGAGAAGGTTGGTGACCCAATAAACAGGGAAACTGGGGAGATTGGCAGGGGTGTGACCGCCAAGGGGAAGTGCCAGCAGATTCAGCCCTGGGTTAAGAGCTCCTCTCTCTCCCCAGACTCCCTGGGGCATGTAAGCCCAGAAACACCGATTTAGAAAGGACCTGGAGGCCACGTGTACACGATCTCCACAGTGGGAACCCTCGGCAGGCTCCAAGGGTCTGATCTCATTGGCCACACCCTCATTAGCTAACAGTTCAACCTGGTCCACTACTGAGCTGCTGTCAAGTTCTTTCTCAGGTCTGAGTCCCAATCTGCCTCTCTGGGACCCAGCCATACAGACCTAGGATCGGCCTCTGAGTGACCCAGGGCAAGCCTGGCCCACCTTCGCCAGCCTCCCCTCGTCCAGGTTTAAACAGACACCCTCTCTTCCACAGTTTCTTGCAGGGGACGCTGTCCACACTCTTCTCCATCCTGCCTGGCTCACTGCAATGTGTCCACATCGGCACCCAAATGCTGCCCCCAGAACAGACTGGAACATGCCAGTTGTGGCCCCAGCCCCAGCAACAGTGACGGCCACACTCCTTCCAGCGGCTGCCAGCTTGCCTGTCTGCAGACGGCTTCCAGGAAAGGAATCGGCGGGTACGTGCAGACGTGTGCTTCCCTGGGCGGGCGGAACACAACCTTCGATTGTTTTCATGGGATCTGTTTCTAAGCCAGCTCTCCCCTGTGTCCAGAACAGGTATCGGTCACCTTTTAAATCCGTCCAAAGGTCTTATTTTTATTTCTTCCACCTTTATCTCATTCACGTTGGCTCATTTGCGTTTTGGAAAGATAGATTATAGTCTTGATTTTTTTCCCACCTCTCGTATTAAGCACCCTTCATCTGTCACCCTGAGCATCCTTGTATCACTGACAAATTCCATCAACATCTTTTTGTTTCCGTACAACTGTTTGATTACAGTGTAGACAGGGACAGAGCCAAGAACTGGCCCATGGTACCCCAGCCCTGAGAGACCTACAGCCACACCGACACCAGTCGAATAATCGACAGTCCAGCCTGTCTTCTCAGTGAGCGCAGGACCACTGGGAGTCTTGCCCATGGCGTGGGTACATTTCAGCTGCTTTATGAAAATCACAAGACACTCTCTCTTCGCATTGCTCTGATCTCCCCAACTAGCGCGAGGACAAAAGGAAACCCATCTAATTTGTCTTGATTATTCTAGATGAATCCAAGCTGGTCACCATATTCTTTTCTAAACGCTCACAGATCCCCTGATTAATGTGCATGCCCGAAGGGGAGGATTTGGTGGGAGCTAAAACTGTCACTGGACTTCTCTCCCCTTCCATGGCGCCCGCCTCTGGGTGCTTCTCGAAGATTAAAGACAGAAGCACTGAAACCACTTTGCAAACCCTTCGGAACGCACCACACACTTGGACTTGAATCCATAAAAAGCAGCCCAATCTCCCGGTCCTAGAGCCTTGCCTGTCCTTGAAGGGTTCCGTCTCTTTTATTCCTTTCTCCCTTTCGGTCCCCCCAGGGGGAGCCCCCTAGCCGTGATGCCTCCTTACTGGGCAGGGGAGATGGTGTCCCATTCATCCTTTCTTTTTTTGTTTTCTATCCTCTGCATTTAGGGGGCCTGACACACAGCAGGGCTCCACGAATGTTCGTTAAATGAATGAACGTGATCTTTACAGGCCATTGTCCCCAAACGGTCTCCTCCAAGAAGCAGCGCCTGTCTCACTCACCTCAAGCTGGCTCTGCGTCCTGGAAGCACGTACAGAATGGCACTGAAGCCACCCAGCCACGCCCCCACATGGGGACACAGAGAGTCGTCGTGTGAATATATTACTTTAGGCTCAACTCGCACCTAGAAACAGCACAATGTTGTCTAGGCTTTGGGCCCCGCGGAATATGTGGTATGTCTGGAACCTTTCTTTACCCAGTGAGACCCGAGTTTGACGAGGTGGGTGCTCTCAGCCCGCACATGCTCACCCAAGATGCTCATCACCACCAGGATGGCAAACAGAAGGACTGCGATGGCCCCCAGCAGGAGACGTGTGGTGGTGTCTGAGGAGAGAGAAGCAGTTCAGTGCCCGGCCACCCAGCCCACCACCACGCCCCACTGCCACGCCTCCGGTCCTGATACCAGGGAACCCTGGCCCAGCGAGCCGAGGTCTCCCAAGCCCTCGGTGGGCCTCTGCCGCTCACGGAAGCCGGGCTGCTGCCGTTCCGGGGCGCAGGTCAGAATCGATGACCCCACGGCCTAAAACACTTCCCCCGAGCCTCTGCACTTGCTGCCTTCTGGGCCGAGGAGCTTTCCAGTTCTTGCCTCCTGCGGCTTCTCTGCCTGCTCCTGGCTTCACGCTGAAATGACCCAGCCCGTCCTCACAGCCCAAAGGCCTGGGTCCTTGCCCCCAGAGCCCTCCTCCTCCACGGCTACCCCTGGAATCCCGCCCCGCCTCCACCTTCCATCCTCTTCACAAAACCTCCCCTGATCCCCTGCCTTCCCCCTTCTTAATTTTTATATATTTTTTGTTATCACTGAAAATTTGTATTTTCTTTTTAATGGAAGAACCCTTTTAGATTTTAGACATCGACTCTATTTAAGTTTCTCTCATTTTTTTAAAGATTTTATTTGCTTGAGAGAGAGAGACCAAGTGAGAGAGAGAGAGAGAAAGAGACAGAGCACAAGCAGAGGGAGGGGCGGAGGGAGAAGCAGGCTCCCTGCTGAGCCGAGAGCCCCACACAGGGCTCGATCACAGGACTCTGAGATCATGACCTGAGCAGAAGGCAGACGCTTAATGGACTGAGCCACCCGGGTGCCCCTATTTAGGTTTTTCTTATTGTCATAAAATAGACATAACTTAAAAGTTGCCATTTTAATGATTTTTTTAAGATTTTATTTATTTATTTGACAGATAGAGATCACAAGCAGGCAGAGAGGCAGGCGGCGGGCAGGGGGGAATCAGGCTCCCCGCTGAGCAGAGAGCCCCATGTGGGACTTGATCCCAGGACCCTGGGATCATGACCTGAGCCGGAGGCAGAGGCTTTAACCCGATGAGCCACCCAGGCACCCCTTTTTAAACTATTTTTAGGTGCACAGTTAGTGGCATTAATTCCATTCATGATGTTGTGCGACTATCCCCACTGTTTCTTTGCAAAACTTTCTCACCACCCAAACAGAAACTCAGTACTGATTAAGCTTTCACTCCTGGTTGCCATCTCCCCCAGCCCCTGGTTACCTCTAATCTACTTTCTGTCTCTGTGAATTTGCCTATTCTGGAGATTTCATAAGAGTGGAATCATACAATATTTGTCCTTTTGTGTCTGACTTATTTCCCTTAATGTTTCCAGGGTTCATCCATGTTGTACCATGTGGCAGAATGACATTCCTTTTTATGGCTGAGTAATACTCCATTGTATGAGTATATGCATATGTATATACGCATATATGTGTATTTACTATTGTTGTTTATCCCTTCATCTGCTGATTGACACACGGGGAGACATGAACGTCCAGTCCATAACAATGCTCTTGAAGCAGCGGCCCCCAGAACCTTCTGCCGTGACAGTCTGATTTTGCCTTAGCTCGCCGCCACCTTAGAATCTCCCTTTGCCAGCAGCCTGAGCATCCTGCTTTAAATGACGCCATACTGGAGCTCCTGGGTGGTGCAGTCTGTTGTGCGTCTGACTTGGTTTTGGCTCAGGTCCTGACCTCAGCGCGGTAAGACCCAGCCCCACCTCAGGCTCCACGCTCGTGCTCAGCACAGTCTGCCCGGGACTCTCTCTGCCCCACTGCCCATAAAATAAATAAAAAATCTTTTTCAAAAATGATGCCATGTTTTCTCTTATCTCTTTGAGGATATACTGATGGTTTTTTGGAGGAGGAGAAGGAGAGGAAAGGTGGGCAGAAAGCTTATTTCTCCCTGCGTAGTCTCTTTTTTCCTCTAAATTGTTTTTTTCTTTTTTTCCTCTTCATTTGTTTTGGGCTCTAGTTTCCATGTCGTTGAGTTTCCTCAGATGTCTGGAGATGCTTGGTGATTTGCTCCTGGTTAAGGCAGAAGGAAAGAGTCCACTGGAGCCTCCGAGACCGGAGAGGGGCTTATCGGCTGTGGGGTCCCGGCAGAGCGACCAGGCTGGGCTGGTCCTCAAGGTGCTGTGAGTGCTAACCTTCTGGGGTTTTTCTTCTCAGGTGGGCCAGAGTTCCTGGAGAAGACTCTTCTGTTTCCCTCCTGAAGAGTGTGGGCTTAACCAGGAGAGGCTGGGAGCTCATCCTAAGCATTCATTATGTAAATGTCCCCTTAACTTTTTGTCCCCTAATGTCCTGTCCTCTAGAGGCCCTCTTTCAAGTTTAGCTCCAGGCTCCTACCAGGGCTGGGAAGAGAACCTCGCAATTGAACCCTTTCTAAAATGTTCAACCAGCCCTCCTGTTCCAGCCCTCCCTTCACTCACTGCCATGATGACTGGTGCCCCCCATCTCCATACTTTAGGGGCTCCTGCTTGTGACTCAGGTTGCTCCTTTGCTTTCCGAGCCTTCTCAGGTCAGTGGAAGCAGTTGCTACTCATCCTTGATTCCTAACTCCCAACTGTATTGCTATTGTCTTCTCTCTTCTTGTTGTCCGTACATCCTTTTAAAAATCCCTTTACTGTCATATCAGCGGGCTTCCGGAAGGAAAGAGGGAAAATGTGCTGGGAAACTGCATAAGCTTCTCCAACGCCACCAGAACCGAAGAGCTCTTCATTCTTTCCTGGGGACAACTGCTCTGGACACAGCACCGGGGACAGAAAAAGGACACTCAAGGGAGTCCCAACTCGTTGCTCACTGCTGCCCTCACAGAGGATGGCTGTGGGGCCGGACGATCCAAAACAAGGTCGTATTCGTTTCCTAGGGTTACGGTAACAAACCCCACAAACTAGATGACTTACAACACCAGGAATTTCTTGTCTCCCGCTTCTGGAGGCCACAAGTCCCCATTCAAGGCTCCAGCAGGGCCGCAGTCCCTCCAAAGGCGAGGAAAGTCCTTGCTCGCTTCTTCCCGTCTTCTGAGGGTTTGCTGGTGACCTTCCTCATCCCTGGTTTGCGGTCCCCTCATTCCTGGCTCTGCCTTCTTCATCCCACAACCTTCTCCCTGGGTGTCTCTGTCTTTATGTGACTGTCATCTTATAAGGACACTAGTCCTATGGGATTAGGAGCATACCCACTCCAGCATGAGCCTGTCTTCACTGGTCACAGCTGCAGTGACCATATTTGCAAATAAGGTCCCATTCTCAGGAGCTGGTGGTTCAGCTTCTTCAATACAGCTCTTTGGGAGAGCAGGGGGAGATACTCTTCAAGCCATAAGACGTGTCTAACTCAATTATCATTCCTTCTAGGCAATGGTCCACAATAGTCGGACTTGGAGGACGCAGTAACTTGTGTTTATAAAGGTCGGCGATTTAAGCGTCATGTCAGCAGGGCCCGCTGAGAATCTGGCTCCCAACCCAGACAGAGGTCCCCTCACCCTCACATCCAGGGCCCAGAAGAGACTCACCGCTGACCTTTCTCAGTTATCAGAGCCACAGTCTGGTGAGCATAGTCGTGACTCTTTGAAACTATCAAATGTAGAGTTTGGTAATTTTTAAATTTTTAAAAGACTTTGCTAAATGCATGAGTGTGGTTTTGATCAGGAAGTTGCGGGTTGATGCCTAATCAAGAAACTTTCAACATTAAAAATTCAGAATCGGTGAGCTCTGGAAAATCTATAGCCTGGCGATATGCAGAATCACTCTGTCCCCTGCCATACACCCCCCCAGGCCACTTTTCTCCATCCCACCCCTGATACCAGAAATATCCCCATCTCCAGTCACCCCCAGTCTTTCTAGAACCCAGGCCGAAGCGCTGGGTCATCTTTCCCAGCCCCTCCTGCTTGGCTGGGGGGCAGGTGGAAGGAAAAGTGAACAGCCACCAGGAGAGAAGTCTTGGTCAGAAGAACTTCTGTTTGGTTTTCTATTTATAGAGCTAATTGTTCACCTAAGAAAAGTCATGGAGTCCTGAGCTCTAATCCTGGTTTAAATTGAAGAAGTTCTCCATTTCACTTAACCCGTGAGGAAGGAAAAAATGTCCACGCTGGAGGTGGCAGGGGAGCATGGGCAGGAGAGCTACACGCGTCCCAAACACACTTCAGTTTTGTCCAACGAGCCTAACGAAGCCCAGAATCCTTGGTCCACGCGGGATGAAACAAGAACTCTCAGGGCAGGGGGCCTTTGTGGCAGACACGCCTTAGCAACCAACCTGTGTCCTTGGGCAAGACACTTGGCCCCTCCAAGTCTGTTTCCTCGTCTGCAGAACACTCACCAGCCCCAGCAGGGTATGTGTGAGGATTAAATGGGACAGTATCGTGAAAGCCCCCAGCCCGGGCTCCAGCACACAACACATGCTTCTGCGATGTCAGCTGCTTGGAAATAAAGGAGCTCAGGGCCCCTTAATGTTTAGCTTGGTCAAGTCCAAAAATCTCCCACTTATCTCAAGACAGGTACTTGGCTAAGCAAGGGCCGCACAGCCCTTCATTCCCAGACCCGCAGACCCGTCATCCCATCACGGGTGTTTCTCCATGTCAGCCGACTGGGCTTATTACACGGACTTCAGTCTGGAGTGGGGAAGCCGACTCAAGGTAGGTAGACCAGAAGTCCAAGTGTTTCACCTGAGCTCCCTCATCACAGGCGCAGAGAGCTGGGGAGAGGGGTCACCCGCACAGCCTACCACTCTGTGTGGCCCTGAGAGGAGGAAATCATTAACTAGTTTGGTACATAAGGAAACTGAGGCTCAAATGAGTTTGAAAAGCTGCTAGCCCATGGTGGTGGAAGGTGAGTTTACCCAACTCCAGACTTTGTGTTCTTTGTGCCTCACCAACCTGCCTCAGTCCGAGTCCTATGATTTCTGCCCACAGAGTGACACCCTAGAGAGACCAGTCCCGGTCCCTGAGCTTCCCTCTTCTGGCAGGAGATGGGAGGGTCAAGGGAACACCCAGCAGACCCTCAGAGCACCAGTAGAGGAGAACACCCTGGACTCAGACTCCAGATGCTAAAACTACTGAAGAAAAAATCCATGGCTGGGGGGGGGGTAGCGGGGGTGTGGCATGCCGGGTGGCTCAGTCAGTTGAGCTACCAACTCTTGATCCCAGCTCAGGTCTTGATCTCAGGGTGGTGAGTTCAAGCCCATGTTGGGCTCTGCACTGGGCACGGACCCTACTTTAAAAAAAAAAAAAAAAGTAAACGTCCATAAGCTTCAGATGCTGAGCCCTCGAGGACCACAGGCATCAAGGGTGGACAGCTGCTGGGAGCCCATGGGGAGAACCAGAGGTGGCAGGAGACACAGAGCCAGACCTGGTAAAGAGCCACACTGGGACAGGCAAGACAAGGCTGGAAGGCTGGACACAAGTAGGCACGAAGCACGGAGCAGCTAGGTTCTGCCAGGGTAGAGAAGCCAGTCATTGGGCCATTTTCCTGCCTTCTTCAGCCTAACTGCAGGTGGTTGGCCCAGCGCCGGCGAGGAGCAGGAAGCAGAATGGGTCAAAGTCAGGGCAGGAGGTAAAATAGGAACCAGCAAGCCAGAGAGGCATTGAAGAGGCCACATCTCCCCCGAAGTGGTCCTAACCATCAGGGGGCTGGCGTTAGGTTAGGGCAGACCCTGCAGGAGCGCTCAGGAGTGAATGAAGACATACCCGCAAAAGGTGTGAGCAACTTCAAGAAATAACTTGGGCGGGAGGGAAGCAGGGATCACAGGCAAACCCAACAATGCTCGGCAGAGAGAGGGGTTTGTCCACCTTTATTCAGCTCAACTCTTCCCAGCCTGCAACGGCTCTTCTACTCCGTGATCCAACATCTCTGCTTCCTTTGTCCCAGATCACCATCCAGGCCTCGGACTGCCCCTCCCTCCAGAGTCAGCGCAGAGTTCGTCCACACCCTTGGCCCTCTAGCTTCTGGGTCGAAAGCTGGCATTCCTGTGCCCACCTCTCCCTCCGCAAAAAGGCACCTACGCTGGCAAGTAACGGCTAGGCCTTGCCCACCCCACCCACCTCAACCACCCCCGCACCGACCACCACCCCACCTTCCTCACTGACCTGGCCACTCTTCCAAGGGCAAATCCACTGGCTCATTCTAGGCTTAAAACCTCTCAACACCGCCTGCCGAACAAAGTCCAAACTCTTTGGCAAGGTCTGGGTGGCCATCCGCAGTCTGGGCCCTCCAGATTCATCTCCTCCCACCCCTCCCCCCATCCTAGTACTCCAGAGTTCAGTTTGACACAAGGGACAAGCTAGTCCTGGCCCCCTGGCCCCTGAACGTGTCAGTCCTTGAGCCTGGTGCACCCTGTCTTCTCTCCACACCTAAGACATCACCTACTCCAGGAAGCCTTCCTGTTCTAATACTCTGTCCCTGTGGGTTGGGTGACCCCAGCTCTGGGCTTCCCTGGTTAATACTGCCCAGATCCTCAGCCTTTGGACTGGGGATATCAGGAGGACCCAGAAGGCCAGCACTCTCCCATGCCAGCTGCAGCACCTCCCACACCACATACCACCAGTGGCCACAAAGTTTTCCAGAAGAACTCATGAACTTGAAATCTATTTTCCACTTGGTTCTGCTCCCTGTACTAGTGTACTGTACTAGTGACTGTACTGTACTAGTGACCCCCTAGCCAGGGGCCACTCCCTGAGCCCATCTGACTGGAAGGGGTATGTGGCACTCATGACCTTGCAAGGAAGAGCCAAAGGCATATTCTCGACATCTCTTCTCCCTATGTGTCCCCATCACCACCAGCACCCTCCCCCCACCCAACTTCCCACGGGGCATGGGCACCATCTCTGGGCTTACAGCTTTTGTCACTTCGCCCAAACCTTTCCACTACTACAGATTTCAGCAGCCCTCTCAACATGCCCATCAGATGAGAGCCGCTCAGTAGCTGACCCCCCGCCTTAGTTCTGGAGGAGATTGGGGCTCAGAGCATGAAACCTGCTCCCAAGGTCAAAGATAAGTAGCTGTCTAGGTAGGGTCAATGTTGTAACCATAGGTAGTCCCTAGCTACATCCCCCACCCCCTCCACCATGTGGCATCTGAGGACCCTGAAGTCAATCCCCCGGGGCGCTCCATCCTCCCCTCTGGGAGCTTGGCCAAGGTGACTCTGACCTGCCTCCCGGGTCCCCTACCCTGGTCCCCGGGCCAAGGGGCGGGGGGGGGGGGGGGGGGGGGGGCGCTCGGCTCTTACCCTCCACCACGGCCCCCCACCAGGTGGTGCCCTCACAACCCCCCCCGGATCGCCGCAGCAGCCCCCCCGGGCCTCGGCCCTCCACCTCGGCAGGCGAGCGCGGCCTGGGCGCGGCGGGGGCGGGCGCGGGGCGGGCTGCTGGGGGCGGCGGCGGCCGGGTCCGCGCGGGGGGCTCCCGGGCCGGCTCCATGCCCCGCGCTCCGCCGCGCCGCGCCCGCGCTCCTGCGCCGGGGTGCGGGGCCCAGCCCGACGCGCACTCGGCGCTCCGCGCGCCCTGCGGGCCCCCCAGGCCGGCCTCGGGTGGACGAGGGCCGCGGCTCGCGCTGGCCGGGGCTGAGCCCGGTTCCCCGCGCCGGACTGTGCCCGGTCGCTGTCGCCTCCGCCGGCCGTGCGCGCCGCGCCTGCCCTCGCCGAGCCGCAGCTTCCGCGCAGAGCCGGGCCACGGGGAGGAGCGGGTGGAGGCGCGCGGTCGCGCGGGTGGCGGGGTGGCGCGGGGAGGGAGGGAGGGGTGCGGGTCGGGGACGGGGAGGGAGGAGGCGCCGAGGAGCAGGGACAGCCCCACAGCCACGGCCCCGCCGGCCACCCGCGCCCTCGGCGGGATGCCAGATGCTGCAGAGAGAGGAGCGCGGATTCTGGAGCCGGGAGACCTGTCCTCTAATCCGGCTGCCCCTCCCAGCCTCCGGCCTGTCCTCTGTAAAATGGAAATAAAGTTGACAGGGATGGTGCAGCGAGACTTAAGGAAAATGAGGGGCTTTCCTCTGGCGTCCTGGAGCTGGAGCAGAGGAGTGGGGGCTGTCACTTGGCCCAGACCCTTGACCCAGGAGACAAAGGAGAGAGCAAAGTTCTGATGGGGACAAGTGGGACAACATTTCAAATTGGTGAGCATCTGCTAAGCACCAGGGACTCTTACAGACATGAGCTGACCACCTCCCCGGTTTAGGTTGAAAATTGGAAGTCAAGGGCATTTCTGAAGGCTGCGTCGGGCAGGTGTGTGGATGGTGGGTTTTCTCACTCCCAGGCCCCGGCTTCCTCAATGACCTTCACTCCACCTGTACTCCCTCCCTGACTGACCCACAGTCACCTGAGGCCCTCCCCCTGAATGTTCCCTCTCCCATCCCAGTCCCACATCTGTTTCCTCATCCTCAACTCCTGTTTTTCCATTGGAATGAGAGCTTAATCTGTGTACAAGTTGTAGGTTTCTCAGCTTATTCTGTTGGATTGGGCTTGAGAAACCAAATTGCCTTCCCACCACACTGGTGCAAGCCCACAAGTCCACACAATCACCTAAGGTCTGCAACCAGGATGCCCATCACTGTGGGACACCAGGGAGGTCCTAGGTCTTGGCAGAAATAGGGCTAGGAACAGATTATTTATAATCATTTCACTTTACATAAGTGAATAAAGTGAAAAATTGTAAAACCATACAAAAAGAAGAAAAACTAAATACTGGTAGTTGAACATATTTTGTTGCATGGTTGTATTTTGGCATAGTCTCCTTCACAGAGTTTATTCTTGGCTGTCAACAATCAAATTCTCATTGCCAAGTCCATGTGAGTATTGCTGTACGATTCACTGCGACTCCGCTCAAGCCACGGGGTCTTCAAGGTCCTTCTTCTTTGGGTTCAGAAAGGCAGGGGGACCCGGTTGGGGGGCAGGTATCTTTCTACTGAAGAAATGTTTCTCTGCTGGGGCAGAGCCTCCCTTCTGTCAAGTGTTTCTCTCTGGCGCATGGCTCATCTTGCTGGAACAAGTCTTCCCAGCAGGAAAGGACCACTCCCCCGTCCTGCCCCCCTTTTTTATTACCAACAGGTTCCCAGTGATGCCTGTGATCCAGCCTCTTCCATCAGCCCCTTCTCAGGCCAGGTGATGACTTCAAATCTTTTTTATCCTCAGCCTCGCCCTAATATCCAGCCCATATTTGTGACCCCCAAGTGGAGCACACAAATAGAATGTTCAAAGTGGGAAATAGTGGGGATCATCAAAAGACTTTGGGCAAGAGATTTTCCAATCCCAGAGCCGAATGTGAGACACACCGCCGATGATACTATGGCCCAGGAAATGAGCACGCCCTTGGTTAGCTCCTCAGACTGTGTACATCAAAAGATGATCATGGTGAATAAATCTTTGAAGCAGCAAAGATTTTGGCACAGCCCAGGGTTTTCCTAAGCTACTCCAAAGATTGTCCCTAGGAAGGATGAGAATCCATGAGAATTAAAGGACGTGACCACGACAATAAGATGGGCAAGGCGGTAGCTGGTAAATCCCCACATCATGTTTTCTGCACCCAGGGGCCAAGGCACAGCCTGCTTCTCATTGGCGCAGCAGGGCTTGGAGATGGCAGGGAGGGGAGAGGGAGGGGGTTAGCCCACACCAGCCACTCTGAGTCACATGCTAGTGTCTCTGATAACACAATTCCCTTGGGATTTAGGGGTGCTTCTAATGCAGTGGAACGGTCACAAAACCATCTACTGCTCAAGTCACAGTCCTAACTCTGTCTGTTACTGACTTCTCTTTCCTTAACAGTTTGAATGAAGTCCAGGCCATGGCTGGCATTGCCCTAACGAGGGTCACGTGTCCATCAATGACTCAATCATTACAGCAAGGTCCAGGCCATATGTCCAAGCCAGAGATGGGGTTAGACCCATCCCCATCCAAGTCATGGGACTGACAGGGAGGAAGAGATGATTCCCCAAAGGAAAGGTAGGCTGATATTCCTGAAAGGAAGAGGAGAGCATGCTGGCAAGAAAAACAAAAAATTATATGCTATATATTTAGAATAGTATACAGCTGTTTAAAAAGAATAAGGTCAGTCAGCATATGCTGATTGGGAACAACCTTCCAAGATTAATTTAGAAGACGGGGCGCCTGGGTGGCTCAGTGGGTTAAGCCGCTGCCTTCGGCTCAGGTCATGATCTCAGAGTCCTGGGAACGAGCCCCGCATCGGGCTCTCTGCTCAGCAGGGAGCCTGCTTCCCTTCCTCTCTCTCTGTCTGCCTCTCTGCCTACATGTGATCTCTCTGTCAAATAAATAAATAAAATCTTTAAAAAAAAAGTTAGAAGAAAGCAGTATGCAGAAGAGGGTGTATAATGTATAACTCATTTGTGCCTACCAAGATGTGTGTGAGTGTGTGCTTGTGTGAACATTTTTGCAAGAATACACGAGAAACAGTGAACGGGTGTTTATCTCTGTACAGCGGCACTGGGGTGTGGATGGTGGAAAGAAGTCTCTGTTTATTTGTTTTCTGTCCTTCTGAAAGCTTAATTGAGTACCTGCACATTTTCATTAAACACCCACCAACAAGGTCCCACCTTTAAGTTGCGTTCAGTGCACCTGTGTTAGAATTTTTGCCTCATGGGATGATCGCTGAGCGCGTGTAATCTGTGACCTGGCTGAGGTTTTGACTGAGAGGCAATTGCCTGGGTTAGCCCAGTCTGGGAGCCACAGACCAGGAGCTGGGCAAAGCAGAGCGCACTGCCATGTGCCTTGGTCAGGAGCAGAGGTTGCTAAGACCTTTAGAAGGAGAGGGAAGCAGAGGGCTTGGCTCTGAGAGCGCAAGTCGGAGAAATTTACCCCTTTTTGGAAATAGATGGGGCCTAGATTTGGGATCCAAAGGGTCTTCGGAGGGATTTCAGGGCAGCTGCAAGCCCACCGGGGCTTTTTTTTGGCACCCTGGTCCCAAGGAGTTTGCTTAGGCCATTAACACCACTTATCAGTATAGAGCAGTTACTGTTTATATCTAGTTAATGCGTAGCGGGCACATTCTGCAAATCACCAAGACATGTCAGATCAACTCCATGGTGTTGTTTCTGAGTCCAGGGACGGTGGGCTCTCCTGTGTTCAGACTCCATCAGGTGCCACTCAGATGCTCAGGCTACCTGCTCACAACTCTACAAAATGGGGAGACAACCCTGACTCGCCATCCAGGAACTGCCAGCCATATTCACAGACACCTCTTTTCCCCATGATACATGAAAATCAAGTCAACGGGAATAATAAATTACTCCTTAAATTCATTCAACATTTATTGAGCCGTGGAGCGCCTAGGTGGCTCAGTCAGTGAAGCGTCTGCCTTCAGTTCAGGTCATGATCCCAGGATCCTGGGATCGAGCCCCCATGTTGAGCTTCCTGCTCAGTTGGGTTTAAAAAAACAATTATTGACCATCAGTGACCTACTGGGTGCTGCGTGGGGGCTGGGAATACAGAGTCGACGGTGTGTCCAGTCCTGGCCCTCAGAGCTTCCTGATAAGGGCCCCACCAGCAGGTAGAAGCTGACCTTTTGGTGGTCTCTATTTATCTTTAGAGAGACTCAGGCCTCTCCTGAGTGAGAGACCACCAGGTCTCATTCACCATGAGGGTGAGTGCCCCAGGTACCAGCTCTGAGAGTGACAAGGCAGCTATGTTTAGCATTGCCTGATGGAACCAAAGTCTGCAGTCAAGAAAAGCTGGTCTTGGCCAAAAGATGGGCTTTTGGATAAGAATGATGTCTTCAATAATAATCCTGCCAAAAACCACTGCCTCATGCATTAGCCCGCTCCCTAGAGGGTAATAGGAACCAGCAAGTGACAGAAAACTCAACCAGTACAGGCTGGGGAAAAAAACCAAATCCAATTTTGTATTTTTTTCCTACAAGGACAAAAATAAACACTTTTTCTATTGTAAAATGAGTAAGTAGGATGTTTTCATGCAAACAATGTATACATTTAAAAAATAACTTTTCTTTAGACTTTGGTATACAGTATGTACTCCTAAGTACTTCTTAATATATGTAAAATAAATACTTATAATTTTTTTTTACAAAAGTAGAGTTAATACATTCTGCAGTTTGCTTCTTCTGTCATTTCATATAGCTCTATTGCATTCCTTTTTTTTTAAGATTTTATTTATTTATTTCACAGACAAAGCTCACAAGTAGGCAGAGAGATAGGCAGAGAGAAGAGGAAGCAGGCTCCCCGCCGAGCAGAGAGTCCGATGTGGGTCTCGATCCCAGGACCCTGGGATCATGACCCTAGCCAAAGGCAGAGGCTTTAACCCACTGAGCCACCCAGGTGCCCCTATTGCATTCCTTTTTAACAGCAACATAGAATTCCATAAAGTATGGAGGTATCAAAAATATTATTACTTCATTATTTGTCTATTGGTGGACACCGAATTGTTTCTAATTTTTTAATAGTAGAAACAACACTGCAATGAACATTCTAGTACATACAATCTGTGCCCTTGTAGGAGTGTTTCTGTGCAGGAAATTTCTAGAAGTGGAATCAGTGGGTCAAAACTTCTCTGAGATGGTTCAACTTGATTTTGAGGTGAAGAACACTGTGTAAGCAGACAGTCTGCAGATTAGAGCGTTACAAAATAATAGGATTAATAATTCAGAGTAACCTGTAAAGTTTGCCCAAGGGTGTGCTTTGTGGAGTTGGGCCTGCCTGGTCAGACATATTCCAATCGGTTTCCTTGTTAGGACAGGAAATGAGCGGAGCAGGATTCCTGAGTCGGTGTGTCCCCCTGGCATGAACGTGAGAGAAGTTTTGATGTCAGCATCAGGATTAGCCATGAACTGAACACATCAGTGGATGCCACGTGAGTTTGGGTCACACAGAGCCAGAGACACTTGGAAGCACCAGCCCTCAACCGGGGAGTGCAGTTCTGAAGAGAGAACAGCGCCCCCAAGAGGCCGTTGGATGTCAGCACCTGCGCTCACACATCGGGGCTGATCTCTGCCACTTTAGGCAATGAGCTGGGGTGGTCAGTTTCTAGCTTATTCTTAAACTCACCCAGAAATATCTGCGGTCGAAACCTCTTCTTAAATAAAACTAATACAACATACCACAATAAGACTCTGGGTAAGTCTCAGTGAGTCTGAGTATGTCTTAGTGTTTTCCTCTTGTGAGTGACCAAAGGTCCACGGTCAGCAGGCGTGTGCGGGTGCAATTTCAGACAATGGTGTAGAACATTCCCCTAACCTAGTGAGCGGAGCCCGGCCGCCAGTTCTCACTGCACTTTTGCTGTTGTCCCAACATCACTGAATAGTCAGCAATGTTCCAGAAGTGATAGGAGGTAACACAACTGTTTGGAAGAGGGTCCTGAGATAAGAAATAAAACAGCAGACAAGGAAAATGTGGTTCTAGAATGAGAATAAGCACAGGAAAAACACTGGGCTGAGACTTTTTTTTTTTTAAGGAACAACACAGGAACCAAATAAACATTCCCATATTCTAGGGTTTTTCAACTTCCAAACTGTTGACTTTTGGGTCTGGAAGATTCTTTGTCAGGCGGTGGCGTTGGAGGGTTGGGTCCTGCGCACTTTCTATGCACTAGATGTCATGAGCAACCCCAGACAGTTGTGACCTTCATTAATGTCTCTTGAACTATTGTCATTTTTGAACTTCTGGAGATTCAAGAAGCTCTTGGGCAGTGTATCTCTGGAAGACAAGCAGCCGCTGTGGACTCTGTCCCTGACCGCAGGAACCACTTCGGACTCTTGTTACTTGGTGTTTTCCCTCATCCTGCCCTGGGGCCTGAATTCAGTTACCACGAGGCAGACGGAGTAGCCAGTATGGAAGGGGAGCGGCCTCGGAGGACCAGAAGCCCCACAAACAAGAACCCCAGAACTTGGTTTCTGGAGCAGCAGCTTGTGGTTACAGGGAACCTTCCAGAGAACTGCAGACTCTAGCGCGGTCGTGCCTAGAGCGAGATTGAGGGAGAAACCCCGGGTGAGGTCCGGTGTGGAGAATCACAGGAAACTTCCTGCGTCGTCCAAGTATTTACTGGGCACCTGCTCCGGGGTGTAAGCTGGAGTGTGCGTGGGGGCGGGAGTGGGGACCGACAGTAAACCTATCAAGGTGGGGAGCCACTCGGGGGCTTCCAGGAGACTGTTCTTGCGGTCGAATCTTGCAGTTCATGCACAGCTCCCGCCTTGGGGGTGGCCTTGAGCCCGGGGTCTGTGCCTCAGGGGCCCTGCTCGGCGGGGACATGCTCTCTATTCCTCTCAGGGCTCACGTCCTGCCCGGATTTAGCGCTTCATCTAAAACCCGACTACCACCGGGATAGCGCGGCGCAGGGGCAGGGGCGGAGCACCCGGAGGGCCCGGGGGCGGAGCTGCGCTCCAGAGCCACGCCTCCGAGGGCGGGGCCCCAGACCGCGCCGGCGTCCTCCCCAGCCGCCTGGCGCCTGCTCAGTCCCAGCCGCGGACCCCGCCGCCGGGAAGGCGCCGGGCGTACCCCTTTCTGCCTCAGGCATCCCGGCCCGGAACGCGGAGCAGCGACCTCCGGCGCTCCCTTTACACAGGGTCGCCCTCTAGTGACAGCAGGATATACTGCTGCGTTCAGACGGGAAACCGGCAGACGTTCCAAGTTTGGAACATTCTAGTTAGTGCGGGAACACTTCGGGGTGGGGCTGGACCCACTCCCAGGCCCTGTGGGGGGAGGGTGACTGGTGGCCCTTCGCCTGCCTGCACCCTGCAACCCGGGGCCCCTCCGCAGAGGAAGGGGGGCCTGAGCCACATCTGAGGAACGCCCGGTGTGAACAGTGCCCCGGTCTTCAAAAGAAGGGGCCCGCGGCGCCAGGGAGGTTCGCTCCGAGAGCCCACACTTGGCAGACGGCCTGTGTGCAAGTAGGTCTGGCTTAGGAAAGCCCACCCTCTGTCGGAGCGGGGAAAGGTGTTCGGGGGAACGGGGGGGACGGGAGGGGGCTCCACTAGCTGCACTAGCTCCACCAGCTCCCAACAGGCCTGCCCTCCCAAAGTGCCACCTGCAGAGGACAGGGCAGCGGAGGGCAAAGTTAGGTTCCTGAAACGGCCTCCCGGCGAGCACCTCCCCCCTCCCTCCATTCGCCCTCGCTGGCCCACAGACCCAAGGAACCAGCGCTCTGCAGCACAGGTGGGGACAAGACTCCAGTACGTAGTCACCCCGAAACTTTACTAGGGATTTTCTTGCATGCCTCCAGGTTGGCTTCGTGGAGGGAAAGGGTTTCCGAACAGAGTACTGGCTCTGAACTCAGGTTGGGGAGCTCGCTACTGGAAAATCGATACCCCCGAGACAAGTGATGGTGGGAAAGGAAAGGTGGTTTTATTCCGTAAGCCAGCAGCTGGGAAGCTGGTGGACTGATGTTTCGAAGACCATCTTCTACGTCCAGGCAAAGCCAGAGGGTTTTAGACAGAAAGAGGGGAGGGGAGAGAAGGGGGCTGCATGTGGAAAACTAGGTGTGCAGGGGTCTAGTCCTGTTGTTGGCATGACCTGGAACAGACGTGCCGGCATCTGCGGCAGCTGACCTTACCTTCTGGGAAAGCCTGGTCCTTCGTCCCCAAGGCCAGTGGTTTGCAAATCTCAGAGAAAGCCCTACTACAGACCAAGGGACTTAGGTCAGCAAGCAAGGAGGGCACAAGCTTGAAGGAAGGTAATCCTTCAGACCGGTTGGCGGGCTGTTACAAAAGCACCCATCCCCTTTAAGGGACTAGCTTCTCTCTGCAAGCACTGTACTCCCAAAGGCCGATGCCCTCCCTCCCTGCAAGATCTTATATTGGGAGGGAAAGAAAGTTCTCAGGAGGCACCACTCAATGAGCCCTGCAGATTGGCTTGGTCCGCCTGCTGGGGTTCCTTAGCTTTCGAATATGGGGCATTTAGCACCTCTTAGCCACAGTGTTGGACCTTCGCTGCCGTTCTTGGGCGACAGGACGAATTCTCACCCATATGTGATCAGTGCCTTAATAGAAGCAGATGCAAACCAAGAACAGAGAGAGCAAGCATAGCTGCCATGTATGTTTGTGCAAGTTGCTCACTGCACAAGGGCACCTGGTGGTGGTAGAGGGGTGGGCAGTGGGCACTGGGATCCAGAACTCAGTCCTTACCTGATCACAGAGCCATGCAACCTGGCAAGGCCTGTGTCTGCCCAGAGGAAGGGGAGCCCTCCTCAGATTCACCTGCTCTCCATGAGCCCATCTACAGGGGCCCCCTTTTCCTTCTCAGGCACAGAGAGGGGCAGGCTGCAGCCCTTGGGGAGTTAGGTGACTGTCTTTGGAGAAAAGGCTCCTATGTGGAGCCCCAGCCCAGGATTCTTTGGTTTCTGTGGGCCACAATCACCTCACGTCTCCCACAAGTAGAAACTCCCTTGGAGGTCCACAGTGTGTTAGCGGGAGGGCCAGACCTTTTCTGGTGTTTGTGGTCTCCATCAGGGGCACTGGTGGGGCACAATGCCAGTGCACTTATAGAAGCCTGGTTTTTGATTGTAAGGTTTTTCAGGCAAAAAAACAACAACACGTATTTGCACTGTTCTGTTGACCCTGGTCTGGTTCCTTAAGCCGAGCTGTGAATAGCTTGCCCTCGTTTCTCTTGTTCCCAAAGTCCTTTAGGTGCAAAGACACATCTCTGTACTGAAAGGTCATTACAATCCCAGTGGACAAATGTTAAGGAGGGCCCAAAGGTGGGTTTATGTTTCTTCCATCTGGTCTATAAAATCTGAGTGGTTAGGCACCCTTTGATGTTGGAAATGGGTGAGGTGTTTCCTCCTGGCCCACCAGAGGACCAGGGAAACATACACATTTCCTCAGGGTGCTGCAAGGAAGTACTTACAGCCTGGGTGGTGTGGACCGCAGAAATGTGCTGTCTCACACTTCTGCAGGCGAGAAGTCCAAGATCAACCAGTCATCAGGACTGGCCCCTTCTGAGGGCTCTCCTGGCCTTTCTCCCAGCTTCCAGGGCTTTGCTGGTGATCTCTGGTGGGTTTTGGCTTGTAGACACATCACACCCACCTGCCATTGTGTTCACGTGGCATTCTCCCAGGATGCGTGTCTGTGTCCCAATCTCCCCTTTTCATAATCACCCAGTTATACTGGATTAGGCCCCCCCAACGGCCTCACCTTGACTAATGACATCTCCAGAGAAGGTCACATTCTGAGGTTCTGGGGGTTGGGGTTTCAACATATGAATTTGGGAAGACACAATTCAACTGATACCATTAAGAACCCCAAACAAGATGGCAGTAAAGCCCCCCCCCCGCCCCCACATCTACCCACTGCCTTGGTGACAGGAAAAGGGATGTGGGAGGGAGGGGACATTCAGCTCATAAAAGCTGCAAAAAAGTTTTTCTTTCTGCCTCGGGTTTGTATCAGGAGTGTGTCTTATCCCCAGATAAACAATAAAATCCCCAAGACAGGCAGATAAGCCAGACAGCCTCTTCCTTATGTGTTCCCAGACCATAAGGGAGAGGGAGGTTTCAAGGACCAGAAGAGGCTGTGAGCGGCCTCAGTAGCCAGAGACATGTTCATCCCTAGAGGGCCTCACAGACCTGGCCTGCCCAAGCTGTCATGGACCTCACAGCCCCTTTGCCCCTTTGGCTTCTCAAATCATAAGTTCTCTTAATCATCATCGCGAAGGTCTCCTTAAGGTTAACCATAACTTAAATGCTTGTTCCAGTTGATGGGTTTTGCTTGCAGAAATATCCTAATTCTGGCTGCAAATCAGTGTTTAAGTCTCCAGCACTGTGGCTGGAGGGGCTGTCATGCTATCCAAATCATGGCATTTGAATTACTTAAATCTGTCACATACAGAGTCCTCCGTCATCCCAGTTTGGGGCTCTGGTGAGGCAGGTGGGGAGGAGCCGGCCACTGATGGCCTGGGAAGGCTTCAAGGGCAAAGATGCGATAGAATCAGGAAGCCGCTGGCCAGAGCTTCAGCCTGTAGCCCAGAGATCTTTACGTTGCCATTTGTGGGTGGCCTGTAATCTCTGAACCCCTACAATGGAAAACTGCAGAATATGTGTATTTTACTACAAAAGGGAAAGGATTCCGGCTTTTGTTGCATTCTCAAAGGAAGCTAGATAGAAATCGATTGAGAGCTACTGACCTCTCATTCCCTCACACATCTTTATGCTAAAACAATAAATTCCGTTTTCTTCTACCATGTAGAAGTTCATCATGAAATTTAGAATTTTTAGCAAAGGGAGCAAGACCTTTAAACTTGGCAGTGGTCCGTCTCCTGGTTTGGACCTTGAATTTCCTGACAAGGTTATGTATATGGACTTATAATTTGGCGTGTGCAGGCTAGGTTCTAGTGGTCATGAATTGGCATATGATGCGGTCCCCTGTGGCCTGGGGTCTCTGATGGGTCCCTCTAATAGAAGTGCCTATTCTTTATGGAGAAGCAGGGGCCTTGATGGAGCCCATGGACTTGGTCCCAAGATTGTTAGGGATGGAAGGCCCTTCCCCCGGAAGTTTGCCTCTGTGGAGGGTTTTTGTTCATGTCAGCTAGAGCTGAGTGGCACGTGACTTCTGTGTGGCCAAAGGATTCACCTGTTTATAATTAGGACAGAATCTCATCGAATATTCTCTCTCTCTCAGTCATGCTCCCATCTGTCTGACCCTCCTCCACCACTCTACCCTATTACATATATAGAGAATAGATATATATCTACAGATAGAGGTAAGGGATAATATTCATGGTACATAGTAGGGAAAGTTCTGTCCGCATTATAAAAAGGACAACGGGAATTCAACTTTTACAGAAATAAAATAGGAAGTTTTAACAAACTGTTTAATAAACTATTTTCTTTAGTAGATTTCCTTCGGAGCCAGAGATCAGTAGTCTCCTCTGCAGAGGTCACTTCTGCACTAACTGATGGATTTGGCTTTTATTTTGGGGAGAGAAGCTTCTTTTTCTCGACTTGCTTGCATTTTCTCTTTAATGTCATCTAGAAAGCATGGGTCATTCTGACGCACACATATGGTGCCTCGAGAAGATCCCCACCTTACCGTGTGCTCTGACCGTCTCTCGTTGGCCTTCCCTCTCCTTGTATCTGACAGTCCGGCAATCATGCTCATTACCATGCGGGACTGTATAGCGTCTGGGGAATTATTCCTGCTGTTGGGAAAGCGTTTGCACAAGAGCACCAAGGGTGTGGCCTAATGACACCCCTGCCCCGGCCAAGCCTCATGCGGCAGTGTTAGCATCACTGTATCTTACTGTCTGGTGCTCCTGGTCTCCGTTAAGTGCCAAGCTCATTACCTGTGTTGTTAACGTGGGCCACAGAAGGCTCTTACAACTCCCACTTTGTTGGTGAGGGGATTTCAGGCTCTTTCTGGGCCATCTTTGGTCAGATGGGATGAGTCTACACCTTGGGGGCGGTCCCAACAGGTGTAGGAGAGGCTGGCACAAATGTCCATGGTAAAGCAACGTCCCGGCTGTGGGCTTCCCCTGCTCCTGCCAGTCTTGGGTCATTGGGGCCCCTGAGGCATGACTGCGTCTGTGGGTGAGAAGTGGGGTCAGACTCCTGAGGCCCTAGAGAAGAGGGACACGTGGTTTGGATGAAGGCCTGAGGGAAGATCGGGGCTGGTAGGGAAGTGGCCATGATAGGGACCGGGGGAGGGGCGAGCAGCGTGTGGAGAATCCCTGAATTCTAGGGCTGTTCCCTTGTGAGAGGAGAGGGCATCTCTGGGGAGTCACAGTGTTCACGAAGCACCCTTCTTTCTCTCACATGGACAAGTCCTCGAGTGTTCGAGGCCCTTCCGAATTCTGAGGCAGGTCTCAGGAAGCAGACCCCACCTACACTGAGGTGAGCAGAGGGGGCTGAGGGAACAGTTAGAGGCAGGTGAGGGGGAGTCATCACAGAAGCAGAACAGGACTGAGATGGACCAAGGCCTAGGAGGGCCGGAACTCCACGTTTCAGGTAGACAACGCCGCACCTCAGACAGGTGACCCCATGCCTTGGACAGGCAGAGGCAGCCGGGTCAGTTTACTTCTGACAGACCAATTTCAGGGCCCAGGACAGTCAGGAGAGACCGACCCACAGTTGGCGATGTGGCTTCTAAGGCCTTTTGTCTGACCTTCACGCCGAGCAGCCTAGCACCACTCTTTGGCTCCAGCACGGCTGTCTAGCCTGGCATCAGGCAGCCCAGCTTCCCTGGGAGGACCCATTTTCTAGATCCAGGTGGAACCAGAATCAAGTGCGGTTAAAAGGAACTCGGGCTCTTTGGCCTCACTGAGCTCTGCACAGTCCGGCCTGGAGCGGGTAGTCGGGGTCTTGCGGAAAGACGCCACACCTCTTCTCTGTAGTGAGTCACCCACTGGGGCCCCGGGCACAGGGTCCAGCAGGGGGGCCCTTGACCAGGCTGCGCACCAGTAGGCTGAGCCCAGGGTCTCCACTCACCTCAACTCTAACTGGAGTGAGGACGGAGGCCCCCGCGAGCAGAGCACCTCATCAGGCCTGCTCTTGACCATGGTGAGGAAACAAAGCCCGTGGGTAGGAGTAGCCAGATACCCAGTTAGCCACCTTCCTCTCCTACTGACTCATGACTGAAAAAGAGGGATTTTGTGCTTCTTCCTCTTCTCGGGACAGTTGGACTTTTTGTCCTGAAAATGATAGCGTTCCTAGCCCCAAGGGAGAGTTGAGTGTTTTATTTTTAAAAGCCGAGGCTTATAAAATAATCATAACACAGGAGATCTGGGATAGAGGAGGACTCTGGATTGAGTCCAAAGAACAGCCCAAGGGTGGAGGATACTGGGCAAGGACCAGTGTCCCCACAGTGCCAGAGACCGGCTCCCCAAGGGCAGGGAGGGGGGCAGGACGTCCCACTGGGAAGGGGACGAGATGGTGTGCGGAAGCGGCCTCAATGCAGTGTGCTGGGGAGTGACAGCCGGGAGGAGGAGTCCATGACTGTCACACACAAAGGCTGTATTAGTCCGGGTTCTTCAGAGAAATCAAATCAATAGGAGATATCTTGGAATTTCTCAGCCTCTCTACTTGGGTGAGCCAATTCCTTATATCTATTAAAAGGAATGATAGATACTGTGTAATCTTACAATCTTATAAGGAAGTAGCTCACCCCATGATAGAGGCCAAAAAATCCCAAGATCCGTAGTCAGCAGGCCAGAGACCCACCCCCAGGCCAAATTTGGGGCCCCCCTCACCAGGGTGTTCCTGGGCATCTGCTGCTCAGACTCCGCTGACGGGGGTCTCCCCTCAGCCTGATGGAGTCTTCCACATGCTTGTGATGTGAGGTGACGGTGGCTGCCTGAGTCTCGTGTCCCCGACCTGCCTTGTCTCCCCCTGGTCTCCTGGTACTTACTGCAGCCCCCCGTGCAGATTGTTTCAAATGCTGAGCCCCGGATGCGCGGAGAGCAGCTAAGGAGGGGCCCTTATCCATGGGAGAGCTAGGTCTGCCTCAGACGTTACTAAGTTGGGGCTGTCTATCCCCCCCCCACACACACACATGTGCACACACATGCGCACACACGCACAGACACACTAGTTACTCGTCATCCAGCACGCGCGCTGCTCTCCACAGGAACGGTTCTCGGGGTGGGGCTCCCGGCAAGAGGGGATCTGTCTTGACTTGCAGAAAGCAAACAGCGGGTGACTCAGGGAGATGTTTGTCTGCTCTTCTCGAAGTCTCCTCAGATGAGCTTGCACGCATCCGGGCGGGATGGTCTCTCGATCCCTGTGGCTGCTGTACCCACACACCTTTTGTCCCTGCACGGGAGCCGTGGCGGTCTCTCCTCTGCCCAGGCCACTGCAAGTGGATCAGCCACTGAATGAGGCAGGGACAGGACTGCCTGTCACTCGCAGCTGTTGGCTGAGGTCTCCGAGAGCAACGGAGACAAGCCCAGGGGTGCGGAGTGGGTGTGTGGCTGGAGGGACTGGCCTGCTGAGTAACTGGGAAGCACCTCGACCTCAGCCCAGCACATGACTCGCATGGACCAGATCAGCTGGAGACTGGGAGTGAAGCCTCCCGGGCACCAAGAGGGACAGACTAGGGGAGCCCAATGCAGGAAAGGGGGGGGGGAGTTTGGGAGTCAGGGACGAGTGACGGCATCCTGGCCTTCCCACTCAGGAGGCATTGGCTCCTGGACAAGCTCCTCGAGCTCTCGGACTCTGGTCTTCACCACTACAGTAGGAATTCTGGTGCCTTCCTCCCAGTGATGACAAAGTGAACAGACGCGACAGCTGAATGCCACAGACGAATTTGACTGCATCCTGCTTTGAAAAAAATTGGGGACATTGAAGTAGGATCTCTTTGGTATCGTCTAGTATGGACTAACTGTTCATTTGCTGGTTTGAGAATGGTATTATACTTATTTAGGACAACCTGAACTCTTAGGAAACATGCACCACAGTGTTTGAGGATGTGTTTCTTTTCTTTTTTTTTTTTTTTTAAAGATTTTATTTATTTATTTGACAGAGAGAGATCACAAGTAGACGGAGAGGCAGGCAGGCAGAGAGAGAGAGAGAGAGAGAGAGAAGCAGGCTCCCTGCCGAGCAGAGAGCCTGATGTGGGACTCGAGCCCAGGACCCCGAGATCATGACCTGAGCCGAAGGCAGCGGCTTAACCCACTGAGCCACCCAGGCGCCCTTGAGGTCTGCAGCGCACTGAAATAGCAACCAAAAGTGTGTGTGTGTGGAGACGAAGAGCAAATACGGTGCAGTGCTAACTGCTGAAGCCAGGAGGAAAGGGTGCACGTGTTCATAGTTTATTCTTAACGTTTCTTCCTAATGTTTAAAATGTATCGAAGGGGTGCCTGGGTGGCTCAGTGGGTTAAAGCCTATGCCTTCAGCCCAGGTCATGATCACAGGATCCTGGGATCGAGCCCCACATCGCATTGGGCTCTCTGCTCAGCGGGGAGCCTGCTTCCACCTCAGCCCCGCCTGCCTCTCTGCCTGCTTGTGATCTCTGTCCAATAAGTAAAATCTTTTTTAAAAATTAAAAAAAAATAAAATGCATCGAAAATAGGGGAGAAAAAGAATAGATGAGAAGATACGCCAAGCCCCCTACACAATGCCCATGCCCCAGTCCTTATCTAAGCCACTGAGGGTGACGTCAGCCAAGAACCAGAGACGAACACGCCAGATACTGTTCTGAGGAAACAGCGATGATTTCTAGAAGGCCAGAGACAAACATTAAACAACAAAACAATTACGTGAACTTGGTAACCAAAGCTAGTGCTCATGTGCTACGAAGACAGTCCCCAGGTGAAGGACAGGGGACCCGAGGGGGTGGGAGTGCGTCCGAGCCTCTGAGCAGGTGGAATGTGAGCTGAGCATGGACTGTGCCAGAGGGTCGGCTGTGCAGAAACTACCCCTCCTCTACTCCTCTGTGTGGCCAGGAGCCCTGGAAAGGCTCAGGATGCCAGAGGGGACATCAGCCAAGAGCCTGGGGGGCGGCGCGGGGTGGGGGTGTTTGCTTCCTCCCTGGGAGAAACCAGCCATGCTCTGGTTTATGCTTTCGTAACTCTTGGGTCTGTTGAGACAAGTCAGATACCATCACTCTCCCTGGACCAGTGAACTCCATGGCGTGGGGGCAGGAAGGCGGGACAAGGGTGCCTGCTGAGCCACTTTCTGGAAGCAGCCCGGGATCTGGAACGGGCCCCAGAGACAGCCCTTTCCACAGCCCCCGAGACTGGTGAAACACTGCCCAGTAACATGGGCCACAAGTGGAGCTTCATTCATAACTAAAGAAATGGAGTAGAAATGTATTTTCACCCATCAGATTGGTAAAGACATCCGGTACTGGGGTGCTGTGGGGAACGGCCCCTCACCCATGGTTACTTCAGCTTCTCGTGGAGAATTTGGGGCGTTTTGACACTGTCCATCAAATGTGAAATCGTGACCACGCTTTGGCTCAGCATTTCCATTTTGATGAAGCTATTCTAGAGATGTCATCAGTTGAGTTTTTAAAAATAAGGCACAAGGATGGCACTGAATTATAACTGGTTTTTGCAGAAACGGGACTGCCTATCCGAGTGCTGGCCAGCAGGAAACTGCTTAAATAAATGATGTATGGGTATGGGTATAATATGAGTAAAGTCTTAGAAATAAAATTTATGTACCCATAATAACAATATAAATAATATAGACATAGAAGAAAGTCCAGAAGACTCTATATTGAAATGTTAACAACGGAGATGTCTGGGGCACGAAATCACTTTCTACAGCATGTGTTCCTGTAATATTTAAATTTTGTTTCAGAAGCACGTATGGCTGTTATAAGCAGAAAAAAATATAAGGATTTAAAGTGGGAGACAAGGATGGAAGGAAAAATGACAGCAGCTAGTGGTTCATCTCTGGGGGCAGCTGGGAGATAAACCTTGAAACAGCTGGAGAATTCACCTGCCTTAGTGTCTCCCACCACACGAGTTGTCAGTGGCCTTCTGACCACAGAGCCACCGTGGCTCGCCATGGAAGGCACAATGGAGATGGCTACAGAGCCCAGCTCTCACCCAAAGGGAGCCCAGCTCTCCCCGCAAAGGCAGCCGGTGGTAGAATTTGGGTTTTTGCCACTTGCAGTCAGAGTGGTAAATGATATCCTAATTTGAGGTAAAAAAGGGAGGGAGGGGAGAGATTCTGTGGGGTCTCATGAAGTCCACACACATGAACAAGCAGGCTTCAGGAAGGGCTGAGACCAGGGAAACACCAGGGACCTGAAGAGGGGTTTGTGGGTCTTCTCTCCAGGGAGCCTCCCTGTTGGAGTTGTGACACCTCCCCGCCCTCAGTCTCTCAGATCAAGTGCCAAATGCCTTCGAGGGACAATCGGATTGGCCCAGCTGTTATCAGCCACGGTGGGGGAAGGGATCCAGAGGGGGGACACAGAGACCACCTGCATCCGTCCAGAGAGCCGTTGCCGGGGCGGGCAGCCATTTGGCTGGGTGACTTGTTTGCTGTGGCAGCCTGAGGTGACAGGGTAACACCCTGGGCCGCTTAAATGGCAGAAATGTATTATCTCCCAGCTCTGGGGGCAGGAAGTCTAAGGTTAAGGCGCCAGCAGGGTTGGTTCCTTCTGAGGTCTGTGGGAAGAGAATCTGCCCTGGGCCTGTCTGCTATCTTTGGTGGTTTGCCAGCAATCCTTGGCCTTCCCTGGCCAGTAGACACATCACCCTGATCTCTACCTTCATGTTCACACAGTGTTCTCCCTGTGTGTGTGTTTGTGTCCAAATATCTCCTTTTTATAAGGACACCAGTCATGTTGGATTAGGAACCCGCCTACTCTGGGATGACATCATCACAGTCCCCGCCCTAATTCCAAAGAAGGTCACTTTCTGAGGCTTGGGGGATTAAGACTTGGACATATGAATTCAGGGCAGGACAGGGTGGAGAGACGAAATTCACCCCACAGCCTGTTACGTACCGTCCAGGTCCAGAGAAAGATCTGGGCTGGAGGGACGGCTGCAGGGTCTGTGACCTAATGGGGAGTGAGAAGCCTTTGGGAGCAGATGGCAAACCAGCAGAGTGCACATGAGGAGAGCCACAGATGCGTGGCTTCCGTGAGATAAAGCAAGCACTGAAGACATGTGCGGGATTTGAGGGTGTGTGGTGTCCTTGGCGGGGCAAATGTCGGCAGACTAGCCAAGGTGAGAAACACTGCGGTGGTGTAAGGAGGCCTTAGGATGTGATGGAGTGGAGAAAGTGCGCAAGTAGGTCAGACGTATAAGGAAGAAACCAGTGTCCGCTGGAGGAGGAGATGCCAACGAGGCATTTACCACCTGCTCCTGTTTGCTGATGGTGGGAAAGAACCCGTTGTGTGCCCACGGGCTAGGGACCCTGCTCATTAAGTGTCTGTGAAATCAAAGTGTGACCGCACACAAAGGGGACAGAATCCAGAAAGCAGGTTGGAGGGACTGGCCAGCGCCACATTTTGAGTCCACTGCAGCTTCTGCTTCCCCTTCTTGCTGCCAGTGCTGGCTGCACTTTCGGCCCTGGTTGATGCCTGTGCCAACCCCGGTTCAAATTTGAGATTTGAATTCAGATCACTAGCCAGGTTTGGGAACCCTGCATTGCACCACACCGGCTGACTGGGGCCAGGCTCCTCTCCCTGTGAAAACGTGCAGGCATGCTTATTCATCCCTCACTTTTTAATGAGTTAGGGTACTAAGTCGTCCCTCCTGAGCGGCTGTCCCTGGGACTTCTGCTATAGGGAAGTCTCTTAGGTGTGGTGTCCCTTCCCCCACTACACTGTCAGGACAACCAGCTCTGCTACTTTTCCCCAGGCCACAGAATTTCTTTTGGCCCCGCTGTTTTGTTTTGTTTTTTCCTGAGGTCGCAGCATCTCATAGACTTGGCCAACCGCTCTCAGCCCAAACTGTAATCTTCAAAATCAGAGCAATGGCAGAGGGCCGTGGAACTGGGGACAAAGAAGAGGAAGGAGTCAGGTAGGACTCTGGGTTCTCCCTTCAGCCTCTGCTTCCAGCTCTTTCTCGGTAACCCCGCGGGCCGGCCCTCCGCTCCTTTCTCCCGCAGCCCTGCGGAGCGGCCAACAGAATCCCAGCCACCGCCAATCCCAGCGGGGTCCTTCGGGTGGGCGGGGCAGAGGGGCGTGGCCTGAAAACCAGGGACCAGGCTGGACCAATCCCCAGCCAGTTGGTGAAGCCGACTCCATACCTGGGCCCAGGTGCGCTCCCTCTGCGTCTCTCGGTCGCTCTGCTCACCGGATGGAGCGGGCCCAAGCAGGGTCCGGAGGAGACCAACCCGGAGCCGAGTTCCCAATGGAGCCCTTGGGGAGCCAGGTCGCGGCGCCGGAGCAGCCGCAGGTCCCCGCAGAGGAGCGACAGCTCGAGAGTCCCGAGAGCAGTCCGAGTCTGGCCCGCGCCGCAAAGGAGGCGGCGGGCGCGGGCCAGGACCCCTCCGGCGGGAAGAAGCTGCCCCCGCCTCGCCCGGCGCTCCTGCGGCTCCCGCCCCCCAGCCTGGGCTACGGCGCCTTCCGCCGCCAGGTGTCCGCGGGCTCGGAGCCGCCGTCGCCCGGCCCCGCCTCAGCCGAGCAGTCCCAGGCCGGCGAGGTGCCGGGGGAGCCGCCGCAGGGCGCCTGGGCCCCGGTGGAGCTGCAGGTGGACGTGCGCGTGAAGTCCGTGGGCGTGGCGGGCGGCAGCCGCGCGCCCTCGCCGGCGCCGTCCCCGCGCTTCCTCACCGTGCCGGTGCCCGAGTCCCCGGCCTTCTCCCGCCACGCCTTCCCCGCGCACCCCCTGCTGCCGCGGACCCCCGCCCGGCCCGAGCGCGGCCTCGACGCCGAGGGCCGGGCGAGCCCCGCAGACGGGCGCTCGGAGCTCCCGGGCTCCCCCACGTGCCGCGGCCGCTGCCGGGAGCTGGGGCTGGAGAAGGAGGAGGCCGGCGCGCTGCTGCACCGCGCGGAGACGGGCGGCGACGAGAAGCTGCCCCGGGCCATACAGCTCGTAGGTAAGCCCGCGCGGCCGGGAGGGGGCGACGCCGCCTGAGCGCCCCCCACAGCCGCCCCGCGCCGGGACCACTGCGGCCGCTGCCCCGGCCCCACGTGGCCTGTCCGGCCTGGGATCCGTAACATTCGGGGCCTTGGTAATTGTACCGCGTTCGTCTGTGCCGAGAGAATAAAACCTCTATTTCCGCCACCACTCCGCCTCCCCAGCGCGAAAACTTCCACATTTCCCTCTTCGTGCGCGCGGCGTGGCTGAGAAGTAGAGGTGGGAGGGCTTCCAGGAGAGGGAGGGCTTCCAGGATCACCTGACGGCGCTGGCGGCTCGGGCGGGAACCGGGAACCGGGTCTCCCGACCCGGACTCCCCTTCTCTCTCCGCCTCTGTTGAGGAGCATTGGGCCCCGAACACTCCCCCATTCATCAGCTACTGCGGGGGGACTGGGGACCAGACTGCTGGAGGCGGTGTATGGCGGAGAGGGGCCCGTCTTGGGGGCGGGGTGCTCGTCACGGGACAAGAAGGAGCCTGGAGAGGCGCCTGGGTGGCTCAGTCGGTTATGCCTCTGACTCTCGATTTCAGCTCACGTCGTGATCTCAGGGTGGTGAGATGGAGCCCTTCCCAACTCTGTGCTGGGCGTGGAGCCTGCTTAGGATTCATTCTCCCTTTCCCTCTGCCCTCCCTCTCCTCACTCTCTTAAAAAATAATAATAATAATAAAGGAGCATAAACAATCCTGGACCAGGAGCCAAGAGGGAGTGGTTGGTGAGCGTGGGGGCATGGGAAAGCTTCTTGGAATAAGCATTGAAAAGTGAGTAGGGGGGCCCCTGGGTGGCTCAGTGGGTTAAAGCCTCTGCTTTCGGCTCAGGTCATGATCCCAGAGTCCGGGATCGAGCCCTGCATCGGGCTCTCTGTTCAGCAAGGAGCCTGCTTTCCTTCCTCTCTCTCTCTGCCTGCCTCTCTGCCTACCTGTGATCTCTGTCAAATAAATTAAAAAAAAAAAAAAATTAAAAAAAAAAAGTGAGTAGGATTCAGGGGTGACAAAGGCCCCTTCCAACTGGAAAGCTCAGGAGGCAGTGTGCCAAGAGTTTGGCCAGGTTAGAGGAAGGCCAGGCCAGCCAGACAGGCCCCAAAGCCTCAGGGGATCTGCCACATCTTAGTCTCGGGGAGAGTTCAGGGACACAAATCACTCGGGATTTTGCAGTTTGGTGTGAGCACATTTTCTAAATGATGGTATATTGTCTTTTTTTTTTTTTTTTTTTTTCCCCTTAAAACGGGGCAGGGCAGAGGGAGAGGAAGAGAGGGAATCCCAAGCAGGCTCCAGGCACAGTGTGGAGCCCCACATGGGGCCCATCTGACAACCTTGAGATCATGACCGGAGCCAAAATCAAGGGTCGGCTGCTTAATCCACTGAGCCACCCAGGATCCCCAAAGATGTATTTCCTATCGCTGCCCTAACAAATTGCCTCGAACTTAGTGGTTTGAAACAACACAAATTTATTATCTTACAGTTCTGTGGGTCGGAAGTCTGATGGGCTAAAGCTGAGCTGTCAGCAGCCTTGTGTTCCTTCCTGGGGGCTCAAGGGGGGATTCTGTTTCCTTGCCTTTTGGAGCTAGAAGAGGCTGCATTCCTTAGTTCAGGCCCCTCAGAATATTCCAAGCCAGCAACCAATGTTGGACTGATTCCTTCTGCTGCCCTCTCTGACTTTCCTCTTCTTCTGCCTCCTTCTTGTTTATACAGACCCTTGTGTTTACATTGGGCCTACCCAGAAAACCCGGGAAAATCTCTTCATCTTAAAGTCAGCTAATAAGCAGCCTTAATTCCAACCAAAACCTGAAGTGCCCTTTGCCATGTAACCTAATTTACTCACAGGTTCCAGGGATTAAGTCATGCGCATCTTTGGGGCAAGGACGGAATGTTATTCTCTCCACCACAATGAGTTTACAGCTTTTTGTCAGGGTAATTAAAGAGTCTAGGACTAAAAAAAAGTACAAGTACAGGTCAGCCTGGGCTGGAGCCAGGGGTTTCTGGGCAGGGAGGACTCTGGAGCTGAGAGTGAAAACAGAGGCTGGGGGAGGAGGTGTCTTTTTTTTTAAGATTTTATTCATTTATTTGACAGAGAGAGATCACAGGTAGGCAGAGAGGCAGGCAGAAGAGAGAGGGGGAAGCAGGCTCCCCACCGAGCAGAGAACCCGATGCAGGGATCGATCCCAGGACCCTGAGATCACAACCTGACCCAAAGGCAGAGGCTCAACCCACTGAGCCACCCAGGCACCCCAGGAGGTGTCTTTTGGAGAAGGTGGGTGGTCTCGGAAGTCCAGAGGTAGTTCGAATTTTGGTGGGATGGGCAGGAAGAACATACTTGGTGCTGAGGGCCTGGAGGACATGGGACCCGGAAGGGTGATGACCAGCACGGTCAGGCCGAGCTGGAGGAGCAAGGGCGTTTGTAACAGCTTTACCTGAAGCAGTGACACAAAAGGGACACTCATGGGCACGAGCCCTCTGAGTCAGTCCTATTCTGAGCTTTGTATTTGGAAGTTTTCTTTTTTCGTTCTCTTCTTTTTTTTATTTTCTGTTCTTTTTCTTTTTAAGATTTCCCCCTCAAATTGAATAATCTTTAAGCCCCACAAAACCTGGTTCCAGCCCAGGCCACTGGATCTAACTAGGAGGAAGCAGACAGTGCATCAGCTGCGGGTAGGAAATGTGGCAGATGAAGGGAGACTCGCAGTTCAAGAGTGAACAGAGGATGTGACATCAGAGATGTCATTCCAAGATGGGGGAAGGGAAATTGGGTGGAAGCTAGAGAGTGGAGCTGAGGGGAAGGTGCTGGAGAGAAAGGGAGTGTGTGTTATTATTGCCACGTGGGACTGGGTGTGTTTGCAGACACAAGAGGATTTGGTTTAAGGGGGTCCAGAATTGGAAGACGGGTATAGAGGGGCTTTAGCTTTACGTGTGTTTTCATTTTTTTGTAAGGAGAATGTTTTGGGGTTACCTGTGCAATTAGGAATTGCTTTGGAGGGGCACCTGGGTGGCTGAGTCGGTTAAGTGTCTGCCTTCAGCTCAGGTCATGATCCCAGGGTCCTGGGATCGAGCCCCGCGCGGGGCTCCCTGCTCAGTGGGGAGTCGGCTTCTCCCTCTCTGCCTCTCCACCACTCGTTCTGACTCGCTATCTCTCTAGCTATCTCTCTCTCCAATAAATAAAATCTTAAAAAAAAAGGAATTGCCTTGGGAAGGGGGTAGGCGGGACTTCCTCTGTCTGGAAGTTTGGGAGGACTCTGGCTCTGTGGGGGGCCAATCCCAAGGTCAGCCATGCAGCCCTGAGCAGAAGGTGGGTGGGACTGTGTAACCTGCTCTATTTCTTTTACACATTCTTTTCTGAAAGGCCTAAGCGTGCAGTCACGGTTGTTGCATTGACTGAGGGGACTGGTAGGTTTGTGTTCCTTTTCTTCCCCAGGCTTTTTAGTTCTGCTTTTATTTTAAGACTCTCAATTTATATGTATCTTTGATTCCAAGCATATTCAAGTCACTTTTTTTTTGGTAACAGCTTTATCAAGTTATAATTCATGTAACCGCACAGCCCACTCACTTCAAGCGTGTGGTCCGGTGGTCTTCACATTCCCAGATGTGCACAATCATCACACATCACACAGGTGGTTTTAGCATGTTTTCAACACCCTAAAAAGAAACGCTGTATCTTTGAGCTGTCAAACCCCCCAGCCTCTCCCAGGCCACCACTGAGCCACTTTCTGTCCCTGTGGGTTTGCCTATTCTGGACATTTCATAGATGGACTCATATGTGTCCTTCTGGGACAAGCTTCTTGCATGAAGTTCTCTTGTTCGGCCCCAGCTGAGTGTTCTGCTGTATGGATATGCCACATTTTGTTTATCCATTTATCAGTTGATGAAAATTTGGGTCAAACCCCTTTAAGGAGCAGATTATGTAATTAAAAATAAAAAAGCAAACTCCAAAAAGGTCACAGATGGAATGTGACTCTTCGTATATATCTGTGTAACACACTTCCCTTTTCAGTCTTTGAAGCAGGTGTATTTTTCTAATGGAAATAGGAAATCAAGGACTTCAAAAGTGCTTTTAGAGTTGAGTTATGATTGAAAACATGTTTTATGAAAAACCTTGGAAATGTGTCCCAGCTTTCTTTGTGTACATGTTGTGTGTGTTCGTATGGAGGTACGTATGAATATGCATATGGTTTTAAAAATGGAATCAGTCTCTTCAGAATAATAAAATATTTGCTGGAGAATTAACCTCTGCTGTTCTGGGTTTTGGCAAACATACGATGATTGAGTTCTTGGGACCCTTACACTGAACATGTGGCATTCCCAGCCTTTGGCCCCGAGATGTGGGTGGGTCCTCCGGCCCGTGGCAGTAGGTGTCTGGGAAGTTTATTTTTTAAATTACTGGGATGCCTGGGTGGCTCAGTCAGTTAAGCCGCTGCCTTCAGCTCAGGTCATGATCCCAGGGTCCTGGAATCGAGTCCCGCATCGGGCTCCTTGTCCAGCAGGGAGCCTGCTTCTCTCTCTGCCTCTGCCTGCTTGTGATCTCTCTCTGACAAATAAATAAATAAAATCTTTAAAAATATATAAAATATTTATTTGAGAGAGAGGGAGCACAAGCCAGGAGGAGTGGCAGAGGGAGAAGGAGAAGCAGGCTCCCCGCTGAGCAGGGAGCCCCGACGTGGGGCTCGATTCCAAGATCCCCAGATCATGATCCGAGCTGAAGGCAGACACCTAACTGACTGAGCCACCCAGACACCCCTGGGAAGTTTAAATTGAATTCGCATCTAAAGAGAGGCCTCTTTGCATTAATTGACTTCATGCCTCTGTGTCCAGGCAGAGATCAAATTCAGGAGCGCTCAGTTACTTTAGGTGTTTCCGGGTGGAAAGCTGCTTACAACCGCCGATGGCCGTGATTAACCATTTACTGTGTTTTCTTAACCCTGTTTTCCCATCTGGTATCCACGGTCACTCCGTCACCAGGGCAGCATCTGACAATCGAACAAGTTCTCTCTCTCTCTGAGCCTTTGCTCCCTCCCAGCTCCATCTCCGGAGCTCCTTTCCCCCCAGCAGCCACACTGCCCTTCTCGGGTCCCCCGCGGCCCTGAGCTGCCGGCAGCCTCACATCTGTCTCCTGCTCTCCTGCCTGCAAAGCACGCCCTGCACTATGCTTCACTGGTGGCCTCCAGTGAGCTAGGGAGATAGAAGAGGCAGGTGATTTCACTGGCAAAATGGAAAAAGACCAAAAACACATGGGGGGCCTGTGGAGGCCAGACCTGAACTCAGGTCTGTCCAAGCTGAAACGGAACCCGCATCCCTCTCTTTGAGGGGCAGCTCCCAGTACTGTTAGCTCCGTGAGCGCAGAGGTCTGGCCCTGTTCTTGGTGGGGTCTGTGCCCTGTGTCTTGTGCCCATTCAGTCAGTGCTCAGTGCACGGTTGTCAGCCACTCATTTGTTCCCTTTCTTGAACGGACTCTGAGGTCTTCTAGTTATTTAAGAAGCAGAATATCTGGGGCGCCTGGGTGGCTCAGTGGGTTAAGCCTCTGCCTTCAGCTCAAGTCATGATCTCAGGGTCCTGGGATCGAGCCCCGCATCGGGCTCTCTGCTCCGCAGGGAGCCTGCTTCCTCCTCTCTCTCTGCCTCTCTGCTCACTTGTGATCTCGGTCAAATAAATAAAATCTTAAAAAAAAAAAGGAAGCAGAATATCTTCAAGCATTTTTCTCCCAAATAGGAAGTTTTGTCCTAAATTGAGTGGGTTTTTGTGGTGTCTTGGGCCAAGGGGTTGGGGTGCTGGTATGTGAGTCAGTGTGGTTCCAAGTCGGGTGTGGCTTGGGTCATCTCCTTCTAACCCGTCTCTCCCGGTTGTCTGCTCCCCCAGGGCTGCCTATGTACATGAAGTCCCTGCGCTGGGCGCTGGCAGTCATGGCCATGTTCCTGGCCGTGTCCGCAGTCGCCATCGTGGCTCTGGCATCTAGAGCAGGTGTGGTGCCTCCTCCCGGTCCCTCTCCTCCCCTGTCCACCACCGGGGCGTCTCTTCCTTATGGCAGCTTTGTGAGAATTAGAAAATGACATCCCCACGGGACTTGTTGAGCAAAAAGAGGGACAAAGAGCTCCTACCTCCCGATGGACACAGCCTGTGCTCTAACAAGCAGGGGGTTGGCAGACCCCACCTGGGGGAGGGGTCTGTGCCCTGCACAGACTCCACAGCCTGCCCGGGGCCCTGCCCACCCTGCTTGCTCTCCCAGGGCTCACCCGTTCCACACTCCAGATTTGCCCCCTCACTCAAAACTGCCTAGATTTTGATTATTTATTTATATATATTTTTAAAGATTTTTATTTATTTATGAGAGAGAGAGAGCGAGAGCCAGAGAGAGAGCACAAGCAGGGGAAGCAGCAGAGGGAGAGGGAGAAGGGAGAGGACTCAGCAGGGAGCCTGATGGGGGCCTGATCCCAGGACCATGGGATCAGGACCTGAGCCGAAGGCAGCTGCGTAACCGACTGAGCCACCCATGTGCCCTAGATTTTGACTTTTTTCACGTGCGTACATTCAGTTCTTTATAGTGGTTTCTCTGCTTGCAGGGACCAGATGCCGGCCATGTCCCCGTGGCTGGATGTGGTCCGAGGAGAACTGCTACTACCTCTCTGCCGAAGCTCAGGCTTGGGAGGCCAGCCAGGCCTTCTGCTCAGCTCACCAGGCTACCCTCCCACTGCTGAGCCACACCCAGGTGAGACGGAGGCGGTGGGCAGTGGGAGGATGTGGGTATCATCACAGACCACAGACTCCTGGCAAAGATCTAGTGCATCTCTGCATTACAGAGAAAATCACCAAGGCCTGGGGAGATAACATGACATGTGAGAGGACCAGACTTCAGGGGTCCAAGATCTTCAAATTACTCTTCCTTCTAAGAAGTAGAGGCGGAGCAGGGAAGATGGGGGCAGGGACGGTCCTGTCCATCCTGTGGCCAAGCAGTTAACAGGGAGCATTCCTTCTGCCAGTGCTTCATAAGTAGTTATCAGGCACCTACACTGTGTTTGACACTGGGGACTCAAGGACGAGCGAGAACAAACGGCCTCACCTTTACACGGCCAACAGAGCTGTGAGTGCGGCAGGCGTTAATCAAGAAACCACAGAAATGTGTGTTTAATCACTATAGCGATCTGTCCTGGGGAGGGAAGGTGCACAGTGCTCAAGGTATATGTTGTCTTGGAATCTTGTCTCCGTCCTTGGTATGCTTTTGCCACTTTACTAGGTGGGATCCCTGGTTCCTAGATCTCAAGATTTTTTCTTGGTTTATAGCCTTTTCTTGGTGGGACACATACACTGTAAATTTCCTGGGAAAAAAGTACGTGCCTGGTAAATTTCTTGAGACCGGTCATGTCTGAAGTTGCTTTTATTCTAACCTTATTTGACTGATAGCTTGGCTGGGTATAGAATTCTAGGGTGGAAATCGTTTTCCCCCAGCATTGTGCTGGTTTCGCTTCATTATCTTCCAGTGTTCACTGTTACCATTTAATAAGTCTGATTTCTGATCCTTTCTATGTGACCCTCCCCAACTCCAAATTTCAGGACTTTCATCTTTCTTCTCCCTCTGTCCTGAAATTGAACAATCCTATCCCTTTGTGGGTGTTTTTCTTCATTTTTATTTCTGCTACTTTATTTTTAATTTTGGGATCTTTTTGGTTCTTCAAATATCCTTTTTTATAGTGTCCTATTTGTTTCAAGGATGCAATATCTTCTTTTATCTCATTATAAAGATTTACTTATTTATTTGAGAGAGAGAATGCACATGCACACAGAGGGAGAGGGAGAAGCAGACTCTCTGCTGAGCAGGGAGCCCGACGACATGGAACTCAGTCCCAGGACCCTGGGATCATGACCTGAGCTGAAGGCAGGCACTTAACCCACTGAGCCACCCAGGCGCCACTTTCTTATCTCATTATAGATAGTAGATATAGCTAACTTTGTTTTGGAATTTGTTCTGCTCCCTGTACTATATCTCATTTTTTTTTTTTCCTGCAAGTACTTTTTATTCTATGTACTGAGTTGTGGGGGATTTTTGTCTTTTCATGTTAGAAAATGTCCTGAAATGTCTGATGACCCCTAGCTGTTATAATCCAGAGTGAGGCACTAGAGAACAGGCTGGAAGCTCGGCGGAGTGAGGGGGGCTGCACTGGGCTTTAGCAGGGGCAGGCTTTGCAATGGGGACATCACACTGGGCCTCAACTATTCTTTTTCTTTTTTTTTTTTTTAAGTGAGTGCTAAGATGTCAGCATTCCAGGGGCAGTGGGGAAAGGGAGCCAAGGTTTCACTTGTAAGAGTGTAGCACTTAATCCCTCTCCTTTTTCAGTCTAACTTCCTCCAACCCTCAGCCAGACCTCGTGCTCTGGGTCCCTGGTCCCCTGTGGTTTCTCCCTCAGTTCTCCTGGTTACCTGCTGTATGGGAGGTGTGAGTGGATTTGTGGGAAGAGGTAGAAGAGAGGCCTTCGCTGCTGCTTTTATAGACTTGTAACCAAACTTTTCCAGGCCCCTTTCCTGTATCTTGGCCTCTAGAAGGGCCTGTCGCCTCTAATATTTGAGCATTTGGGGACTTCTCAATTCAGACTGGCATTTTTCTCTGCTTCCTCTCACTCAACCTTTTCCTTGAAAAAATGCAGCACTTTCTTGGGTGCTACCCAAGTGCTATGGGAATTTCTCATTGCTATCATCTCCCATTCTTGTCTCTTATTTTCCCCTTCTGTTATCATTTCAGGAAATTCTTTTCTACTCTTATTTTCTTAAAAGTTTTAAACATGAATGAGTTTCATTTCATTGGATGGTTTTTTGTGTGTCTGTTGAGATGATATCTTTTTGTTTACTTCCTGGATTTCTTTTTGTGTGAATTACATTGATTTTTTTTTTTTTTTTATTCTAGGGCTCTTGTGATAGTTTAGCCAGGATTTTTTCTTCCCCCAGGACTTCGGGATTTGACTTGTTAATATGTTACTTAGGATTTCTCATACATGACATTTGGTTTTCTTGGACTGTCCTGCCAGTCCTGACCTGAAAGCTATTCTGCACCATACAACAGGGAAGGGGGCCCCTGCCTTTTTCTTTCTCTCTGAGAGAGTTACTGGAAGTGGATAGAACACTGAGCTGGGGAAATACAGTGAGTTATTTGATCATCAGGAATAATACTCTGTTTTAAAAAACATGGGGAAATGAAAAGGATATGATGTAGATTGAAAAACTCCAAATCTGGGATCTCAGTATGATAAAAAGATATACGCAAAGAAAAAACACAGGAAGGAAATATGTATACTCGTTATTCTAATTGTGGTTACCCCTGGGGGCAAGATTTATGACTGGTCTTTTCTTCTTCTTCCTTAAAGTTTTAATTATTATTTTTTTAATTTTCTAAATGTTCTGCAAATAATATGTGCTGTGTATAATTTGGAGGAAATGCCAGAGGGACAGTAGCCTATGAAGAAGATCAGTTTATAAAGATTTTGCCAGAGGCCTGGGGCAGGCCTGGAGTTCTTACACTTGTCAAATAAGAACCGGCTGCGTTGAGGAACCTTCCCAGGCCCCTCGCTGTTGGCGTCCGCAAAATGAAAGCCAGTGGGAAGGGGAGCAGAGGTGGGTCCCTGGACAGTGGTGGCGCTGGGGGTGGGGGTCAAGCCTGGCAGGGACCCACCGAGCCCAGCAAGCATCCTCAGAAAGCCTGCCTCTGCCCTCCAGCTCCTGAGGACATGGGTTCAATTCAGAATGACCTCAGCCCTCTGGTCCGTGGCGGGTGCACCCTCCAGGGGGCAGATGGGCTTACACCAACCAAACTGCAAGCTTGAGATAAAGTATTCTTTCAGAACTAATCATTCAGCATCAATTATTTGGGACATACGTGTCTGAGTAAGTTCCTTACAAAAAGAAGATTGGGTCCCAGGCAGTTAAATTCTGGAATACGGTGACTGTGGAATTCTGGAATCCTTCCGAGCTCTGGACGAGGGCCAGACACTCCAGGAGGCACTGGGGCAGGGTGAGGCAGGCAGGGGCAGTGGGCAAAGGCCAGGCTCCAGGAGCTGGGACACACACGCAGGGACATTGTGGTGGTACCAGTGGTTCGCCCAGCCCTTGGAGAAGCAGGTCTCATACTCCCGCAGAGCTGGGTTTGCTCCAGATTAGCGAAAAGGGAGAAAGTTGAGGTGCCATCGGTGCCCTTGGTCTCACACAGCTCTGTCTCCTGGGGTGCAGGGAGCTCGAGGTTCACACATGACTGTCAGCCTCACGCACCAACTGCAGGAAGGTGAAAAAAAGACAGGAAGAAATACCCATCCTAGGATTAAGCCAATTAACTAATTGATCATTTGCTTATGAAAGCAGAAATGTACACAGGCGGAAAGCAGAGTGGGGCTGGCAGGGTTGGGGGTAGGTGTTGGAGGTGCAGGGAGTTTCCCTCGAGGAAGGTAGTTCCGGGGGCAGATGGCCCTGATGGTCACAGGACAGCCGCGTGGACAACCGCGATGCCACCAACCTGGACACTTAAAAATGGTGAAAATGCTTAATTCCATGATATGTATTTTACCACAACTTTAGAAAAAAAGAAATGTTTGAGGGCAGAGCAGATAATTTACCTCCACTTTAAGATGCCAGATACAGGATTTCAAGTACATTCTGCTCAGGATCCCATTCCCATGGGCCCCGACATTGGTGGCCCAGTTGGAGAAGCGCCCTCGGGAGGCCGTGGAGGCCCCGGGATGCCGGTGGCATCATTACGGGAGCAGTGGTTTGAACTCAAGTGATTCTTGAGTTTCTGGAATTTACATCTCTGGATGATACTTTTCCCATACCGTCGTTTTTGCTAGCTGTGAGAACAAGTGCACGGCGTCAGCACTATGAGGAAGGAAGGGTGGAAAGGAGTGAGTGTTCAGGGACGGGCTGTGCCTCCTGTTCCAAGAGGCCCAGAGGTGGAAGTGAGGGCAAGCCAGGTGGCCTGGGGCCAGAACTGAGGGCAGGGGCTTCTTGGCAACACTGGGGACCTCAGATGAGGTTCCCTGTGTTGGGGGCTGCATTTGCACACCCTCCGGCCCAGACCGCAGAGTTCTCCTGTAGTGAGTGTGTACACTATGCCCTTGGCTTTATACAGATCCTCTCGGGCCTCCTTCCCAATGTGCCCCGACTTCGGAGGCCCGTATGGAAGCTCAGAAAGGTGTCCTTGCCTAAGGTCCCACAGGACCAGAATTTGAATAGGGGGTGTCCCGGTGCTGGGAGAAGCCCTGTGCCCCGGTGTTCCTTCCCCGTTCCCAGGAGGAGGGTGCCGGCCAGCAGGGGCCCCCCTCTGCTGCAGCCACTGCCCAGAGCTGCTCTGCCCACTGACTCAGCTCCCAGCCATCTCCGGGTTCCCCATCCTCCCCTGTACAGCCCCCTGCCTGGCCCTGCTGGCAGGCCTCGGCCTGCAGTCCAGCCCGACGTGTGGCCATGGGTGTGCCTTCCCCCGTCCTCGCCAGGTTCACGGTCCCACATGGGAAAGCGACAGGCCGTGCACCAAACTCCAGAGTCCGGTTAGGGCAGCTCACTTTACACGGGGTCTGCGCACAGTCCCTTCAGGGGACAGTCATTACTTCCGTGCTTACTTTCTAAGAACCAGGGTTAAATAGCAAGGTTTGGGATTTCTCAACTTAAACAAGTTATCTCAGGAAGAGCTGGTCAAACCCTAAACTCACACAGGACAGTCTCCTAATTTTCGCTCATGGATAGAGGCTTCTGGATGTCGTGAGCAAAGTGTTCTTCCCGGTGCGGTCTGCTTTTCTTCACTCAGCATGATTCATAGTTACATTTGCTACGTACTTGGCATCCTGAGCAGCACTGTAACTTTCCGTCGTGTTGATATCCCATAACGGGCCCAGTTATTTCCTGATTGCCGAGCATTTGGGTGGTTTCCATTTTTCCTTTCTAAATAGCACTGTGTTATCTTTGGGTAAGTTCATTTTCTCCCCTTTATGCTCTTGGATTTATTCTCCAAAGTGGAATCACTCGTGGGAGTGGTAGGAAGGACGTGACCTTGCGTGCAAAGTGGCGGCAAAGTAAGTTCTGAAACCACGCCAGCTTCGCGGCCTCATGCCGGGACTTACAACATTAAAACATCTTTTTCCAAGTTAAACATTTTTAAATGCCATTTTTTCCTTTAATGTGTGACATCAAGAACAAATATTGAAGAGGAAGATCCTCTCTAGCAGCTCTCTGACATCCTTGGGGTTTTCGTTGTTCCCCTCGTGGTCTACGTTCTTGTATGAACACATTTTGTCGTGACTGTAATCGTGCCACCCTCAGAGTCAGCATTTTTACCCAGCATAACCCTTGATGTCCCATAACTTGCTTCTTATGGCTCCATGGTCTTTGTTCTCATCTTTTTAAAAAATATTCTTAATAACGTGCTGAGCTGATACGATGTCACTGACCAATGTCCTGCCAGCCCTCTGCTCTGTCCCCTCCATACCCAGCTCGCACTGCTTGGTGGGGACTGGCCTTCACATGCTCTCTCCCCTTGAGGCTGAGAGGGGATCCCCCCATTTCCCGTCCCCAGTGTCTGGCAACCGGCAAGCACCCAATACAGCTTTCCAGTTCCTGATGTTTGGGGACAGCTGGGTGAGCTGGGAACTTGCCCAAGGTCCGGCGGGGAGGAGGGGGCACAGAAGCCCCAGGTGAGTCTTAACTAGTGTCCAAAGAAGGGTGACCCGCTGCTTTTCTCCTTCAGGACTTCCTGAGCAGATACCCAGTCCCCAAGTACTCCTGGGTGGGGGCCCGGCGAGGCCCCCAGGGCTGGCACTGGATCGACGGGGCCCCACTGTCGCCCCAGCTGTGAGTGACCGTGGGCCTGGGTGGGTGGCCCCTCCGTCTCCAGCACGACCAGAATGACCTCACAGCACATGCCACAGAGGGGCTGGGGCCTTCCTCTCTGCTGACACCCCCCCCCCCCACCTGGAGCCTCCAGGTGTTCCCAGATTCGGCCCCTGTTCCGCCCCCACCCTCCTTGCCCTGTCTGGCTTGGAGCCTTAGTTTCACTTGTCCCAGTCACCCCATCCCTTGCGCGGGCCCCCAGAGTACTCACCCACGCAGGATCGTTGCCCTGTTCTGTAGACGAGGGGGCTGCACAGAGGGATCTGGGTGGTTCTCGTGAGCTATGGCGCATCCTCACGGCTCCCATCTGAGGGCCCTTCCCGGACCCCCCGACCCTGTGCGGTGATGAAGCCTTAACCACGCCAGCGTCGGCAGCAGGCACACAGGCCGGCAGGGGCTGTCGCCCTGAGCTCTGTCCCCTCTTCTCCCCTTCCCCAGACTCCCGGAGGAAGAGGAGGACCAGCCAGATCTCAAGTGCGGGGGCCTGGAGGGAGGCAAGCTGGTGGCTTTGGACTGTGCCTCTCCAAGACCGTGGGTCTGCGCCAAGGGGACCAAGTGACTTGGCTTCCACCCCTCCTGAGACTTGGGGGCCTGCAGCCACCCCAGGGGAAGCCAGGTTGCCAGCTGGGGAAGCCTCTTCCCTGGACCCAGACTTCCAGGTCTCCCTGCTCTGTGCTCAACAGGGGCCCTTTCTGAGCCATAAGGGACTGGACTTCTGGCTCAGGCGGGTCACATCCAAGGGAAAGGAGGCTTTCTGTGGCCGGGCTGAGTGTCCAGCTTCTGAAGCAGATTTGTTTGATTACCTTGGGATGGTGTGTGGTTTTTTGTTTTTGTTTTTGTTTCTTCGCTTTTTTGAGCCTAGGTTTCTCCCTCATTAAAATGCCCATTTCCCATCCTCTCCCTCACCTGCTGAATTCCACCTGCACACCCCCCGCCCCCAAGTCTTGGAGGACCAGGAGGCCTTAGCGATCCCAGGTGCTGCTGGGCGGTTCTCCCCTGAGCGCAGGGACCGAGGCTGGGATGCGGCGGCTGTGTGCACGGCCGACACCGCTGACCAACAGTGTTGGAGGACGGCGGGTGAGAAGTGGTTGTCCCCGGAGGAGGGAAGAGTAGGGTGTCCTTCCCCGCCCCAAGCTGGCAGAGGGTAAGGTTCACGGTGTGCGGCACTCGCGGGGCTTCTGAGCAGCTGATGCCCAAGGCTGGGAAGATGCGGAGCACAGCCCACCCCCACCCCCGGCCCCGGGCAGGAAAACACAGGAGCTGCAAAGCACAGGGTCCGGAGGAAGGAGATCAGAATTGTGGGGAGGTCGAGGCAGCTCTTCCCCTGACAGGTGTGGGGACACCAGCCTGAAGATATCTGTGTTGGGGTTCAGTAAAGGGCCTTCAGGCCAGAAGGAGTGGCCGGGGGGCCCGGACGACTGGTTTAGTCTGTGCAGGCTGTCCAGGCCTCTCTCCCAGTGACCGGGGACGGTACCTGCATGTTCCCCTGGTGCCAAACACTTGACTGTCCTGGGCCCACTGACCCCCCTCGTCAGGGGCAGGCCATGCGTTCAGCTTCCTCTTGAACAGAAACCTTTACTGGTCCGTTCACACCAGTCTCTGGTACAGAACACACGGGCTGGCTGGCAGAGAGGGGTGGGGTCCTAAGAGTGCACTGGCAAGCAATAAAAATCTTAAAAACGCTCTGGTGTTTCTCCTGGCTTTTTCACTCCCGCTATCAGTTAACCCCGGAGCTTGGTAACATGTTCCACTCACACCTCACAGTCCTGCTCAGCCTGGCTCGTTCGGCGCGTCTGACACTGGCAGCCGTCTGGCTGCGCCCAGCTCAAGGCCAGGAACCACAGGTGGGGGACACCTGGGGCACGGATGGCCCGGGTGTGGTGGGTGGTGCCAAAGCTTGGAAGTCCTAAAGTTTTTAAGCTTCACCTGCTGAGGAATTGTAACAAGAGCCATCTTTTGACTTAGGTCCTAAGAAGCTACTAGTTCCTGTCTGAAGTAGGCAGGCCAAGAAACAGCAGTGTAACCATATTATTTAGAAATATGGAGAGGCGCCTGGGAAGCTCAGTAGGTAAGTGACTGACTCTTGGTTTTGGCTCAAGTCATGATCTCAGGGTCAGGAGATCAAGTCCCCGCACTCATTGTGGAGGTTCTCTCCCTCTTCCTCTGCCCCTCCCCACCCAATAAATAAAAATCTTTTTTTTTTTTTAAGATTTTATTTATTTATTTGTCAGAGAGAGAGAGAGAACAAGCAGGCAGAGTGGCAGGCAGAGGCAGAGGGAGAAGCAGGCTCCCCGCCAAGCAAGGAGCCGGATATGGGGCTCCATCCCAGGACCCTGGGATCATGACCTGAGCCGAAGGCAGAGGCTTTAACCCACTGAGCCACCCAGGCGCCCCAAGCTGTACACTTAAGGTTAAGAAACTCCAGTGTTTACAAGGAGCAGGAATAAGATTACAGAGGGACCAATCTTTGTTGTTTAAATATGTGTACTTTAGTATTACTAAAGCTGTATTCATCGGTTGGTTTTCTTGTTTGTTTCAAGAGCCTGTATTTATGTACTACTATGTTAAAAGAGGAATTAGACTTTTTTTTTAATTTTTTTTTTTTAAGATTTTACTTATTTATTTGACAGACAGAGATCACAAGTAGGCAGAGAGGCAGGCACAGAGAGAGGAGGAAGCAGGCTCCCCGCCGAGCAGAGAGCCCGATGTGGGGCTCGATCCCAGGACCCTGGGACCATGACCTGATCCGAAGGCAGAAGCTTTAACCCACTGAGCCACCCAGGTGCCCCAGGAATTAGACTTTTTTAAAAAGTCCACAAGATCCTGACGCACAGCCCGGCTTGAGAATTGCTGGTTCCAGAAGTGAGTGCTGGGGCCGCCCCTTCTTGCAGCCTGTCATTACCTCATTTGCTGAGGGGCCTTCTCACAGGTTCCAGCCAGGCGTTCAGAGCGCATCTTTCCCGTTGTACAAAACTGAAGCTGGGAGATGACACAGCAGGCTGGACGGCATGGAATTCCTCCTGAGGAGTTTCTCTAGTCTCTCTTCCCACCAGGTGCCACCAGCTGCTAGTGTGTGAAATCCACACGTCATCGTGGCACTGCCGGCACTGGCTGGGGTCACGGAGCTGTGGGGACCAGCTGCTGGCATGGGTGGGCCCAGCAGCCTCCGAGGTCCATTCAGATGGCCATCCAGTGGTGGAAGAGCCACCAGGGTCAGGTGTATTTGACTCCTCCTCCACCCCATCAAGAGATTCTGCGTCAGTGGATCAGATTTTTACCAGCTTTCCTGGTGATGCTCACGCACATAGTCCAGATGCCACATTTTGAGAAACCCTGTCTAAAAGAGCCCATGGCGGGGCAGGGAGGTGGGGGGTGGGAGAGAGATATGTGAACCTATTTTAAAACAACTTATTGGGGTGCCTGGGTGGCTCAGTGGGTTAAGCCTCTGCCTTTGACTCAGGTCATGATCTCAAGGTTCTGGGATCAAGCCCCACATTGGGCTCTCTGCTCAGCAGGAAGCCTGCTTCCCCCTCTCTCTGAATGCCTTTGCCTCCTTGTGATCTCTGTCAAATCTTAAAAAAAAAAATCAACTTATTGAGGGGCACCTGGGTGGCTCAGCGGGTTAAGCTGCTGCCTTTGGCTCGGGTCATGATCCCAGAGTCTTGGGATCGAGCCCCATGTCGGGCTCTCTGCTCAGCAGGGAGCCTGCTTCCTCCTCTCTCTGCCTGCCTCTCTGCCTACTTGTAATCTCTGTCTGTCAAATTAAACAAAAAAAAAGCTCTGTCCTTCAGGCAGGGTTTTTGAAAATATGGTTTCTCATCATCAATAGGAGAATCACAAAAGAAAACAGAAATGGCCAACGAGCAAATGAAAAGAAGCTCAATGTCCGGCATCCAGCAAAGGCCAATATAATTACAGACTTGTGGCATCACTGCCATGCGCTGAAACTAATGGGACGTGTGTGTCGATGGCACTGGATGAAAACAAACGCAATCAGAAACCACGAGGAGTCAGCACTACACACCCACGCGAATGGTGACACCGAAGGAGACTGGCCACCTCAGGGCTGATGAAGGTGTAGAACATGGGAGCTCAGCTCACACTGGTGCGGGGATTATAAAATGGTACAGCTACTTTGGAAAACAATTCAGCAGTTTCTTACAAACATACAACCCAGTAATCCTCTTAGGTCCCTAGAGAAAGGAAAACCTACCTCCAAAGACCTGTATGTGAACGTTCACAGCAGCTGTATTCCTAACAGCCCAAACCTGGAGATGACCGTGATATCACCAACCCGAGCAGAGAGAAACTGGGCTCTACACCTGCAGAGCAAGCAGCTACGGACCTCTGCGGCAACGCAAGCGAGTCTCTGAAACCAAAAGTACATACTACACGCCTCTTTTTTTTCTACGAAATCCTAGAACAAGTTCAACTTACCTGTAGAGACCGACCACAGATTCACCTGGGACTGGAGGTCAGGGAGGATTGGCTGCAGAGGGACACAAGGGAACTTTCTGAGGCCTGTGGGACCTATTCCATATCTTGTTTGGCGGTGGTGACACAGGCAGCTACATTTGTTGGAAGGTACCTCCAAGATCGGTAGATTTTCTTTTGGGCAACTCTATCTCAATAATTTGATTTATTTCTAATTTTTTAAAAAGATTTTTATTTATTTATTTGAGAAACAGAGATCACAAGTAGGCAGAGAGGCATGCAGAGAGAGAGAGAGAGAGGAGGAAGCAGGCTCACTGCTGAGCAGAGAGCCCGATGCGGGGCTCGATCCCAGGACCCCGAGATCATGACCTGAGCCAAAGGCAGAGGCTTTAACCCACTTAATACACATAACCATTATTATACTTAATGAAACTACTGTTAAATTCACATTCAGTCCTGCTTGTTCCACTAATGTATTTTAAACAAAGATCCAGTCAGGGTCTCAGCACTGTTACTGATCCCTTTAATCTCTTTAAACCTAGAACTTGTTTTCTGAAACACTGACTTTTTGAATAGACAAGGCCAGTTTGTCTTGTAGAATGACAAATATTCTGGATTTCTCTCATTTTCTGTAAGCTGCAGGAGTTAGGCTTAGATTCACTATAAGCATTTTCTACTTGTGACACTGGGTACTTCTTAATTTATCACTCGATAGATTTTTAACACTGATTTCAAGCAATTTGTACCAAAATTTTCTCAAAAAATTCAGGGGGCCAAATTCGTGTATCCCAATTAGGATACATACAGGCTTGTCATTGGTTAGTCTCGGCTTCGGAGGCAGTATCAAAGTAAAATAAGACTATGACACTATGAAAAGGGTTTCAGAAATGACACAGTCCTATACCTAGGGCTGTGTATTACTCTACCTTCGTTTGCTTCGGCCTTTTTTGCTCCCTCTTGGGATGTTGGTTCGTCCCCTCTTCCCTCTCCCAGCCCAGGTCATACCTGTCATGTTAGGCCAAGAGGAGCCTCGGGCTCACCAACAGAAACGTGTCAACTTTGTTGCGGCTTTTTTTTTTTTTTTTAATATACTCCACACCTGCATGGAGCCTGACATAGGGCTTGAAACTCACAAGAGATCAAGATCCAAGCTGAGAGCAAGAGTCTCCTGCCTAACCTACTGAGCCACCCAGGTGCCTCCCATCGTGACTTCAACTAGTCACTTGGCATGGCTGAGCTTCCTACCCTGTAAAATGGCTGTAGTGATACGATAAAGTGATGTATGAATCCACTGAAATCATGTTGGTTAAAGAGGCACTTCATCCATTCCAAGTTTATGGCACACCGGCTTGTCTCTGCAGCAGGCTCATGTGAGGACCCAGAAAACAATGTCTGTTCTCTACCCCAGCATTTGGTCCGGCTGCCAACTCCACAGTGTATGTTCAAGCAAAGGAATCAGTCCCAGACCCCTGGCCAGTGTTGGGTTCCAGAGCCCAGCCAGTCAGGGACGTCCTGGCTCTGCTCACTTTAGGTCCCAGGTGGGAACACAACCCAGGCTGTGTAACAGAAACTGGAGAAAAAGATGCCTTGCTCTTTGAGATCCAGAATGGAATGGTTTCTCTTCATCTGGGTGTAAGGCTTAAGTGCTAACCCAGGGATAGAGCTGTCACTTGGAACTCAGTCACAGGAGCCAACAAGAGACCACTGTTGAAGCCCATTTGAGTCAGATGTTATGTTACGGGTGGTCTGTAGTCTCCAGCTACAGGATAGCACTGACTGGGGACCTCGAGAGCCACTCTTACAAAGCCCTATTGGAGGAGACTTTGGTGCTGCTGCCAGCCTTTGGCTTCTCCTGTTTGGCCTCGTCCTGCCAGCTCCTTGAAGGAGAGCCCCGTTCCACGAGGCTGGGTGCTATGCTGGCCAGGAGTTTGGTCTGATCTCCTTATGGACTTGTAGACCCAGAACATCTGACATCCTTTGCACTGGTGCCAGCACCCCACAAGGCCCTCCTCACCTGAGGTCCCTGCACCCCGCTGCTGGTGGGCCTTGCCTGGTTGGTTCCCCCTGGCCTGGCCTCTGCCACGAAAACCCAGTTCTCTTGGCACTCTCCCTCTCGCACCCCTTTACTTGGATTTTTAATGCTAAAAATCCTACAAAGAATTCTGATTGTTAAAACTGTCACCAACATTTATAAAAACTTACCATCATTAAAATGGGCCATTGCTTAAAACTGTCATTTTTAGGGGTGCCTGAGTGGCTCAGTAGGTTAAGCCTCTGCCTTCAGGTCAGGTCATGATCTCGGGGTCCTGGGGTCGAGGCCAGCATCGGGCTCTCTGCTCAGCGGGAAGCCTGCTTCCCCCCCCCCCCCACCTCCTCGCCCGGTCACCCGCCTGCTGCTCCACCTACTTGTGATCTCTCTCCGTCAAATAAATAAAATCTTAAAAAAAAAAAAAAACAAACAAACTCATTTTTACAAGGTACCACACAGACTGAGAAATTACCTCATTTGTCACTCAGAAGGACAAACTAGCAGTGACTCATGGAAGCGTTGAAATGGCGGCACACACTTGGTTCAGGCCCAGTGGGGTAATGCTGGAAGCTGTTATTAAACAGTTTATAAAAGTAGATGCTTAAAATGAGACTTCGAGAGAAAAAACAAGAACTTGGAAATGATAAAGAAAAGTAAACCTTAGTTTTAGGGTTATCAGAGGAGTGAGGAAGTCTTTCTTGAAAAAAAAACAAGCCTACTTAGAAATGGAGGGTTTCTTCCCTCAAGCTTCAGCTTTGGAGGAAACACCTGATGACAGCAGAACAAAGGCCTCAGGAAGGAAACACTGCACACGATGTCCCCAGAGGACCGAAGGCTTTTGCGAATGTGACTAAACTTACACCCTCTGCCGCACGGGCCAGATAACACAGCAGTGCAGAGAACTGTACAGGAGGAAGATGGCGTCAGCGTGCTGGCAACACTGGCGCCATCTTTGGGCCGCCATCTTGTTCCCGGGGCGGGGGGCGGGGGCCGGGGGGCGGGGGGGGGGCCTCCCTTGGGCGCACAGGTGGCTCCACTTAGGTCACTGCCCTGGGACCTCCCCCGCACGCTCCTCGCTCCGTAAACACTGGCGATTAAGGTCTGGATCGCGGCGCGGGAGTATGGCGCGGCGAGCTGCGTGGTTCTCTGCACGCCCTCCTGTCCCTGTAAGTTGGCCTGCGGAAACCTCGGTGGCTTGCTTCGTTTATTCGGTCTGACAGTGTCTTCTGACGCTGGAGGATGGGTTAGTGACCCTCCTCCACCTTTAAACAACGGGCGTAGTCAGCAGGGTACGGAAGACAAAACCAGCTTCAGCTAAGGGTCTGTGCTGGGGGACAGCCGGTTGTCTTGGGGAGCGGGGGACGGGGCCCGGCAGGGGATGGAGGAGGCCTGGCTGCTGATTCAGAATCCCACGTTGGCCAGCCGCGACCCCGTGGGGAGACTTGGCCGGGTCTTCGGAGCATTTCGGACCAGCCCATGAGTTCGGGGACACATTAAAAACGCCCAAGGAGTTGTTAGGTACGCTCTCTGAGATGGGGGGCAGGCAGAAGGGCTGGGAAGGGGTGGCAGCTTGGGTGTCAGACTGTGGGATCCTGGGGGAGACGGTAGTATATTAACTGGGTTTGCCATGTAAAAAAAAAAAAAAAAATGCGAGTCACTGCTAAACCAGCCTTGCAACACGGAAGACATGCTCCAGGCCATGGGTGAAGATTGCAGGCACTTAGCTAATTTGATTAGCTAATTTGATCAGATAAACACTAGAATCAAGGTAACCCGGCTCTCTAGAAGAACTACAAGAAGCAATGACAGGTGAGGCGGGAACGCAACGTGCTATTTTCGCCCAGCGTTCAGAGGCTGAAGAATTTTCCTCTGGCGTGGAGGGCTGCGTCTGGCAGTCGGCCCCAGGGACATATGGTTCAGGACTTCGGCGCCTGCCCTGGCCGCTGTGATTAATCAGCGCCTTTCCCCAGTAGCTTCGTGGTGACTGACTTAAGTGAAACTGAAAGAATCCCCACCAAAGGAAATAGGGTGAAAACAAAAGGACCCTGCCCACGACAAAATGGCGGAGAGGGGTGCCATCACGGTTGCTTGTGAACATTTGTGGCAAGATCTAGTATCTGGGACTCCAAGAGAAAATACAACCCAATTCAATCTTGCTAAGCCTACAGGAGGCACTGCCTAAGAAAGTAGTTTACTCCCTAGAAGGAAGGCTCAAAAAATCCAAGGGTGTCGCCAGTTGTCCCTCTGCTTACCCTCTATCCCTAGAGGTATGGATTAGGCTAGCGTTGTGCTCTGGTGTCCGAAGAGGTGTGGGCCAGAGGCCCCAGGATGAATTAACCATTTATTGGTTTCGCACAGACTATGCTCTAATAGACAATACGGCTAAAGACACACTAATCTGTATGGGAACCCCTCGAAATTTTGGGGAGAAATAGAGTACTGATAGTTAGGAGGAACAAGTTATTAAGGTCAGACAAATTAGTCTCTATCTCCAAGATCAGCAGGCTTACTCCCCCGTGCTTTCTTTCTTTTTTCTTTTTTTTTTTTTAAAGATTTTATTTGACAGAGATCACAAGTAGACAGAGAAGCAGGCAGAGAGAGAGGGAAGGAGGCCCCCTGCTGAGCAGAGAGCCCGATGCGGGACTCGATCCCAGGACCCCGAGATCATGACCTGAGCCGAAGGCAGCGGCTTAACCACTGAGCCACCCAGGCGCCCCTCCCCCCATGCTTTCTTGCGCATTTGTCCCCCATTCCTGACCGGTCTCTAATGACAACAGGTGAATTCTGATTGTGTAGCTAAGTAGTGAAATCGAGCCTCGTGGGTCATGCAAAATGAGAACCTGTGCTGTACAGCCGCTGGTTCCCTAGAGAGGAAGAATACACACAGCCGAGGCGATGGGGCTTCATCATTATGTCGATGATGTTAACCTGTGCTGACTTATCCTCCGTCCCAAGCAGCTGCATACTTGGTCGCTAGGATGGCAGGTAAATACCGACAGGATTCAATGGCCCAGTCAGTCAAGCTCCTGACCATCATCTGGTCGGGTAAGGCAAAAGTGCAGTCAAGGTGGTCATCAATAAAATACAAACCTTTCCAGTCTCTCAAATAATAAAGGGATTGCAGGCTTGTTGGCTTACTGGGTTACTGGGGCCCTGCATTTCCCAGCTGATGCCGTTATTAAGGCCTTTAAGGGGGACCTGGCTGGCTTAGTTGGTAGAGCATGCGACTCATGAGCTCAATAAAATAAAAAAATAAAACTTATTCTTAAAAATAATAAATCTTAAATCTTTGTATGCCTTCGTTAAGAAGGGAAGCCAATTGGATTGGGTTGCTAAACAACAAGAGGCTTTCTTTTCTTTTTCTTTTTTAAGATTTTATTTTTAAGGGGTGCCTGGGTGGCTCATGGGTTAAGCCTTCGGCTCAAGTCATGATCTCAGGGTCCTAGGATCAAGCCCCGCATTGGGCTCGCTGCTCCGCAAGGAGCCTGCTTCCTTCTCTCTCTCTGCCTGCTTCTCTGCCTACTCGTAATCTCTGTCAAATAAATAAAATCTTTAAAAATAAATAAATAAAATATTTTATTTTTAAGCTATCTCTACACCCAATGTGAGGCTTGAACTTAAAACCCTGAGATCAAGAGTCCCATGCTTTACTGAGACAGCCAGGTGCCCCCAATAAGAGGCTTCCTTGAAGAAAAAAAATCGTAGTCAAACAACTACAGGCCCTGGGAGTCTTTAACGCCCAGTGTGAGCTGTGAATTACATGAACTTAACATCCAGAAGGGTTTGGTTGGGGTCTGCTGTGATGATCAAACGGGAAATCGAATAAATCCGATGAGAATCTGTTCTCCCTAAAAAAGGACACCACTAGAAATGTCGGTTATATGACCAAGGCTTTGACTGGAATGTCCTATTTGAGAGAGACCTGCATACGCTCAAGTATGACCAGAGAGCATGAAGGAACTAAGGTTGACTTTATGGAACCCATGAAGCCCCGTGGAAATAATGGGTCTGGCACCTTGCTTACAGAGGCTCCCCGGAGCCCTACCAGATGAGTAAGATTGTCACTTCCTGGCAGGCTCGGGAATTTAATGATATTTTTGGGACCTCGAGAAGAATGTAACCCAATTCTATAGGTATTCATAGGCAAGTCTGATGGCAAGTGTGTGGCTTGGCTCTTAAGCTGTTACAGGCACAATCTGAAATTCCTTAGGAGACGCTCTCACAAACTGGATTTAAAGGAACCTGTATGGCCAATCACTGTTCTTGCTACACTTCCGTAGGTAATTGGGCCAAGTTTGTTAAGACGATTTGCTTCACAAACAAGTAACTCTTAATTTGGGTACCTCTGACAGAGAGTTTAGAGAGGGAATAAAGTAAAACGCTTTTATGGGAGAAATATTCTAGTTCTGATTATCCCTGAATGATTGATTACCTATAAAATGAGGCTGGATCCTGAATTCCTCTGGTTTCTTTGCAGATCTGGCTAATTTTCTACCCAGCTGCACATGACAGGCTGGATTTTGAAAGCCCACTGGCAGGACAGCCTCTGGAAATGAGACCACTAGGAACTGACTTAACTTCTGAAATGCAGAAGATGGTCAGTCTATACATCAGAGTTCCGAAATAATGGCTCCACGAAGGCTGGGGCTTCAAGTTAGTACTAGGGAATGTTTGCAATTAGATGGCAGCAGCTTTGCTTGTCAAATCCTATGGGTGCCCCTTGCCAGCAGGGGGAGAGTGGTCATAGCCCCTACCCCTCAACAATGAAGAATGCTGAAAAGCCAGGGCTGGTATTCGCTAATGAGGACCAAAAGATTTGCCAGGTCTGTTGTCTGTAAGACCTTTGTCTTTTTTTTTTTTTTTTTTTAAGATTTTATTTGACAGACAGAGATCACAAGTAGGCAGAGAGGCAGGCAGATCGAGAGGAAGAAGCAGCCTCCCTGCTGAGCAGAAAGCCCGAGGCGGGGCTCGATCCCAGGACCCTGGAATCATGACCCGAGCCAAAGGCAGAGGCCTTAACCCACTGAGCCACCCAGGCGCCCCTGTAATACATTTGTCTTACTGTCCCTAGGCTTTCGTGGATGTTCCTTCCTCTTACATCAGGAAACGTCTTCCTGTTACATGAGGAACCATCTTCCTGTCATGGACCACCACTTAACGCTGAAGTTCACAGTCCCTCCCACTGTTGGGTAAGGAGAGGACCTCTTCATCAGGTGACTGGGGCATCTCCTGTTCCTGTTCAGACTGCTGCTGTGGCTTAGATCTGGAACTCATTTCCCCGTAGCTGGCTCTCGGGTCATAGAAGAATGGCACACAGATGCTACACGGGCCATAAAGATATTGGGGGTGGAGTGTAGGAGTGCTGACAATACTGACTCCATCTTTGACCTTCCATTTTGCACTATCTGCTGGTGCACAGGCAGTAACACTGTTTTGTTTTGTTTTTAAATCCAGTTAACATAGGGCACCTGGGTGGCTCAGTCAATTTGAGTGTCTGACTGTGGGTTTTGGCTCAGGACACGATCTCAGGGTTGTGAGATTGAGCCTCGTATCGGGTTCTGGGCTTAGCGTGGAGTCTGCTGGAGACTTTCTCTCCCCTTCCCCACTGCTTGTGCTGTTTCTAAAACAAATTAATCCGTAAAATAAATAAATAAATTCTAGGGGTGCCTCGGTGGTGCAGTCAGTTAGGCATCCGACTCTGGGTTTCCGCTCCGGTGGTGATCTCAGGGTCATGAGGTCAAGTGCTCTGTCCAGGCTCCACGCTCAGCATGGAGTCTGCTTAAGAGTCTCCCTCTCCATCCGCCCCTCCCTCCCTGCTTGCTCTCTAAAATAAATCAATCTTAAAATTCCAGTTAACATAGTATAATATTAGTTTCCATACACATGGAATAATAGTGATTCCATAATCCCTCCCAGACATCCGCCGGTGCTCCTCACAAGTGCACTGCTTAACCGCATCAGCACACCCACTCCCTTCCGATAACCATCAGTTTGTTCTCTACAGCTAAGAGTCTGTTTCTTGGTTTGCCTCCCTGCCTTTTCCCTTTGCTTGGTTCATTTCTGAAATTCTGTAAAAGTGCAGTTACATGGTACTTGTCCGAGACTAACATAAGTCACTTGGCATTGCGCTCTGGATCCATCCATGCTGTTGCATGTGATGAGATAACATTTTTTTATGGCTAATATTCCATTGTACCACACCTTGTTTATCCGTTCATCCATCGATAGACACTCGGACTTTTTCTGTAATTGGGCCGTCGTAAATAATGCTCCTATAAGCACTGGGTGCATGTATCCATCTGAATTACTGTCCTTGTATTCTTTGGGAAAATCCCCAGTAGTGAGATCGCTGCATCCGATGATAGTGCTATTTTTTTTCTTGAGGAACATCCATACTGTTTTCCACAGTGCATCGGTTTGCAATCCTACCAACAGCGCAAGAGGGTTCCTTTTTCTCCACACCCTTGTCAGTTGTTTCCTGTGTTGTTAACTGTAGCCATTCTGCAGGTGTGAAGGGCTGTCACCTCGTAGCTGTGACTTGCATTTCTTTGACAGCGATGTTCAGCATCTTTCCATGCGTCTGTTGACCATCTTTGAAGAAATGCCTTTTCATGTCCTCGGCCCATTTTTAAATTGATTATTTATTTTGGGGGTGTTAAATAAATTATTTATTAATTTTGGATACTAGCCCCTCATCAGACAGGTCATTTACACATATCCTCTCGCATTCAGTAGGTTGTCTTTTAGTTGTTTCCTCAGCTGTGCAGAAGCTTTCAATTTTCATGTAGTCTCAGTAGTTTATTTCTGCTTTTCTTTTTCTTTGCCTCAGGAGACCTACTTGGAAAAACACTGCTATCTATGGCCAGTGTCAGAGTGATTACTGCCTGTGCTCTTTTATAGGCTTTTTATGGTTTCAGGTCTCACATTTAGGTCTTTAACCCATTTTGAGTTTTTGTGTACAACGTTAAGAAGAAAGTGGTCCAGTTTCATCTTTTGCATCTTGCCGGTCCAGGTTTCCCAACATCATTTGTTGAAGAGACCATCTTTTTCCCCGCTGAATATTCTCACCTCCTTTGTTGAAGCTTAACTGACCAGATGATTGTGGGTTTATTTCTGGGCTTTCTATTATGTTCCATTGATCTCTGTGTCTTTTTCTTTTTTTGCCAGCACCATACTGTTTTGATCACTACAGCTTTCTAAAACAACTCAAAGCCCAGGGGCGCCTGGGTGGCTCAGTCAGTTAAGCATCTGCCCTCAACGTGGGTCATGATCCCGACGTCCTGGGATAAAGCCCCGCATCGGGCTCCCTGCTCAGTGAAGAGCCTGCTTCTCCCTCTCCCTCTGTGATCTCTGCCACTTTTGCTCTCTCTCAAATAAATAAAATCTTTAAAAATAAAACTCAAGGTCCAGAATTGTGATGCCTCCAGCTTTGTTCTTACGATTGCTCTGGCTATTCTTCTGTGGTTCCAAAAAAATTTTAGCATTGTTTTAGCTTCATGAAAAATACTGATGGACAGGGATTGTATTAAATGTGTTGAATGCTTTCGGCAGTATAGACATTTTAACAAAATTTGTTCCAACCTGTAAGCATGGGCTGTCCTTCCATTTCTTAGTGTTAGCCTCAGTTTGTCTCATCAGTATTTTAGAGTTTTCAGAGTAAAGGTCTTTTACCTCTTTGGTTAGATTTATTCCTAGGTATCTTACTATTTTTGGTGCAACTGTAAATGGGATTAATTCCTTCTCTTTCTGCTTCTTTGTTGGTGTACAGAAATGCAACAGATTTCTGTATGCTAATTTTTGTGTCCTGCAACTTTACTGAATTCATTTATCATTCCTAGCACTTTTTCAGAGGAGTCTTTCGGGTTTCTGCATAGTGGATCAGGTCATCTACAAATGGTTAAAGTTTGACTTCCCTTACCAATGTGGATGCCTTTTACTTCTTGTTATCTGACTGCTGTGCCTAGGACTTCTAGTACTCTGTGGAATGACGTGGTGGGCGTAGATATCCCTGTCTTATTCCTGACCCAGGAGAAAAAGCTGTCAATTTTTCTGTATTTAGAATGGTATTAGCTGTGGGTTTTTCATATACGGATTTTGTAAAGCTACTCTGTTTAGGGTTGTTATCATGAATGGATGTTTGTACTTTGTCAAATGCTTTTTCTGAACCAATCGAAATAATCATATGGTTCTTAAACTTACAGATGTGGTATATTATGTTGATTGATTTGTGAATATTGAATCACACTTACAAACCAGGAATAAATCCCACTTGATTGTGGTCACTTTTAAAACTATGTTGTTGTATCTGGTTTGCTAGTATTGAGGACTTTTGTATATATGTTCATTAAGGGTATCAGCCTGTAGATCTCTCTCTTTTTTTTAAAGTGTTGATTTTGCTATCAGGGTAATTCTGGCCTTATAGAATGAATGTAGAAGTTATTCCTTTTCTATTTTTAGAAATAGTTTGAGAATAGGTATTAAATCTTCTTTAAAGTGTTTGGTAGAATTTGCCTATGAAGCCATCTGGCCCTGGACTTCTGTCTGTTGGGAGTTGATCACTGATTCAGTTTCTTTGCTGGTTATTAGTCTCTTTTCTATAAGTTTTCTATTTTATCATTTCCATTTTGGCAGTTGATGCTTCTAGAAACTTACCCATTTCTTCTAGGTTGTCCCATTTGTTGGCATGTCGTTTTTCACTGTATTCTCTTATGATCGTATTTCTGTGGTGTTGGTATTTCTCCTCTCTTTCGTGATTTTATTTGGGCCCTTTGTCTGGCTAAATCTGGCTAGAGGTTTACAATTCTGTTGTTCTTCTAGAAGAACCAAATCCTCATTTCACTGATCTGTCCTACTGGGATTTTTTAGTTTCTATTTCCTTTATGTCTGCTCTCATCTCTGTTATTTCTTTTCTTCTGCTGTTTTTTGGTTTCGTTTGTTTGTTAGCTCCTTTAGGTGTAACGTTAGGTTGAGATTTTTCTTGCTTCTTCAGGTAGGCCTGTATTGCTGTATAGTTCCCTTTAGGGCCACTTCACTGCATCCCAAGTGTTTTGGACTGTGGTTTTCATTTTCATTGGTTTCCATGTACTCTTATTTCCTGGTTGACCCCTTCATTGTCCTTCCTTTCTTCATTGTTTAGTAGCATGCTAGGTAACCTTCATGTGTTTGCGATCTTTTCAGACTTTTTTCTTGTGGTTGACTTCCTGTTTCATAATGTTGTGGTCAGAAAAGGTACATGGTGGGACTTGCAGCTTCTTGAATTTGTTGGTTTGTTTAGTGGGCTAATAGGTGATCTGTTCTAAAGAATGTTGCATGTACACTTAAAGTAATGTGTATTCTGGTGTAGGACGAAATGTTCTGCATATATCTGTTAAGTCCTTCTGGCCCAGTGTGTCATTCAAAGCCAGTGTTTCCTTGATTTTCTGTTCAGATGATCTGTCAGTTGATCTAGAGTGTTCAAATCCCCTACTAACCTGATCTGTTGTTCATTAGTTCCTTTCTTTGTTTTATATATTTCAGTGCTCCCATGTTGGATGCATAAAAATCTATTAATTGTCCTATGTTCTTGTTAAATTGTCTCCTCTATTATATAGTGGCTTTGTCTCATTACAGCCTTTGTTTTAAAGCCCAGTTGGTCCGATATACTGCTACTCCAGTTTTCTTTTGACATGCTCTTGAATGTTTCTCCATCCCCTCACTTTCAATCTGCAAGTGTCCTTAGTTCTGAAAGAGTCTTTTGAGGCACCTGGCTGTCTCGGTGGAGCATGGGACTCTTAATCTAGGGGTAATAAGTTCAACCCCAATGTTGGATGTAGAGATTACTTCAAAGTAAAATCTTAAAATTTTTTTGAGTTTCTTGTAAGGAATATGTAGATGGGTCTTGCTTTTTTGTTGTTTTTTAATCCACTCTGTCACCCTATGTCTTCTTTTAGAGCATTTAGTCCATTTACATTCAAAGTAATTATTGACAACCATTTCTTTTCATTTTAAGTCTTATGGTTTGTGGGGGACTTTCTCTCATCCTTTTTCTTTCATGGTTTGCGGTTTTTTGTTTTTAATGTATGTATTTGTTTCAAAGGTATAGGTCTGTGATTCATCAGTTGTAAACAATACACAGTGCTCACCACAACACATGTTCTTCCCAGTGTCAATCACCCAGCCCTCCCCACTCCAACAACTGTTTATTTCCAGAGTTCAGAGTCTCTTATGGTTTGTCTGTTTTCTTGTTTCATTTTTCCCACTCTTCCCCATGATCCTCTGCCTTGTTTCTCAAATCCCACGTATCAGTGAGATCATATGATAATTGTCTTTCTTTGACTTATTTCACTTAGCATAGTACCCTCTTGGTTCCATCCACATCACTGGAAATGGTAGGATTTCATTTTGATGGCTACATAATATTCCATTTTGTGTGTATACACACACACACACACACACACACACACACATATATATATATACACACACCACCTCTTTTTTATCCATTCATCTGTTGATGGACATCTGGGCTCTTTCCACAGTTTGGCTACTGTGGACATTGCTTCTATAAACATTGGGAGTGAAGGCACTCTTTTGGATCATTACATTTTTACTTTTGGGATAAATACTGTTGTGCAATTGCTGGGCCATAGGGTAGCTCTATTTTCAACTTTTTGAGGAACCTCCATGCTGTTTTCCAGAGTGGTTATACCAGCTTGAATTCCCACCAACAGTGTAGGAGGGTTCCCCTTTCTCTACATCCTCTCCAACTCCTGTTGTTCACTGACTGGCTAATTTTAGCTATTCTGACTGGTGTGACGTGGAATGTTACCGTGGTTTTGATTTGTATTTCCTTGATGCCGAGTGAGGAAGAGCACTTTTTCATTTCATGAGTCTGTTGGCCATTTGGATGTCTTCTTTGCAGAAATGTCTATTCATGTCTTCTGACCATTTCTTGATCGGATTACTTGTTCTTTGGGTGTTGAGTTTGGTTAAGTTCTTTATGGACTTTGGATACTAACCCTTTATCTGTCATTTGGTTTGCTGGTTTTCTTGAGCAATTTGAATTTCTCATTCTTTGTGTATTTCTATTTTGATTTGTGGATACCATTAGGTTTGCATATAACTTCTACATATAGCAGTCTGTATTAGGTTGATGGTTGCTTAAGTCTGAACCCACTCTTGACTCCTATCCTCCCTACATTTTAGGTATATGTTGTCATATTTTGCATCTTTTTTTGAGTTCCTTGAAGGATTTTTTTTTTTAATAAAGTTATTTTTACTGCATTTGCTTCCTACCTCCATTCTGTCACCTTTTGTCTCTTCTACTTCTCCTTTAATATTTCTTGCAGGGATGGTTGAGTGGTCACGATTAATTTTTGTTTGGGAAACTCTTTTCTCTTACTTTGAATGTTAGCTTTGCTGGGTAGAGTATTGATGGCTGCAAATTTTTCCCTCAGCACTTTGAATAGATCATGCCATAGTCCCTTCTGGTTTGCAGGGGTTCTGATGAAAAATCTGCCGATAGCCTTATGGGTTTTCTCTGATAAGTAATGGTTTTATATTGTGTTAATGCGTTTAAGATGTTCTTATGACTGTATTTTGTAAAATTTAATTGTCTTGGTGTTGGCCTGCTTTTGTGGTTTTGTTTTTGTTTTGTTTGGCTGTTCTGTCTCCTACACCTGGATGTCTTATTTCCTTCCCCAGAGTAGGAAAGTTTTCAGCTACTGCTTCAAGTAAATTTTGTCCCCATTTTTCTTTCTTATTCTGGGACTCCTATGAATGTTATTACATTGATGGAGTCGATGAGTTCCCTAATCTGTTCTCATTTTGTATGATTCTTTTTTCCTTTTGTTCAGCTTCTTTACTATACTTGAAGTCATTAATTTGTTGTTCTTCTTCCAGACTGCTGTTCATTGCATCATGAATGCTTCTAATTCTAATCTCCTTTATTGCATTTTTTTAAAAACTCCTATCTCCATGGTAAGGGTCTCACTGATGTCTTCCATTCTTTTCTCAAGCCCCATGAGTATCCTTATGATCATTGCTTTAAATTCTCCATTGGGCATATTACTTCCATTTCACTTAGATCTCTGGTCATGGCCTTATATTGTTCTTTTATTTGGGATAAATTCATCTGCCTTCTCATGTTGTCTAAGTCTCTGCCTGCTCCTGTGGCCAGTTAGGTCTCCTGCTTCCCAAAGAAATGGTTTGAACGAAGGACCAGGACCAGGGCAGGGTCCTTCACGGAGTGTCTCCGAGTGTGCTGCATGTTTTCTGCTGTTGTATTTCAGCTCCTCTATCCTTTCAGCCCTTCATCTGCAGAACCTCTCCTTCCCTGCCATGGGCAGTGTTTGGTGCCTGGCCTGAATGTCTGAGCTGGCGAATTTTAGTTGGGTGGGCTTTGATATGCTTGAGATGAAACTTTCAATGAGGCTCTGGTTGGGAGACGTGGTATGGACAGGGGGGTTGTGCTGGCTTTCTGGATGAGGGGGCTTGCCACACTTGGATCTAAAGCAGGCTTGACTGAGAAGGGCAGTTCTACTGAGGCACAGAGGTATGGGGCTTACTGTAAGCAAGTTAGGCAGCCAGTTCCTGCAGGTGGCTCTGTGTTCATGCCGAGGGACGTGGGAGGGCAAGGGCAGGCAAGAGCAGGGAAGGGCAGGGCCAGCTTCTTTGTTCTTGGAGAGGTATCTACAGTGAATACTGCCTTTGGTCACACTCGGAGAAGATAAAATAACCCCCCCACCCCCGTTTCCGCTAGCACTCCTCAGATCGTGGTATTTGTCCCCAGCTTGTTTGCTTGCCTTCTTTCCAACAGCAGCTGCACCTCCAGACTGGACTTTGCAGGAGCCCAGCCTGCTAACAGAACTTCTGGCTTTAAGTCTCACTGGTTGCAAACTCAAATTCAGCTCCTCTCACTTTCCAAACCAATGACTATGAGGAAACCTTGTCCTTTAGCATTCCCCTATTTGCTCCTCTTTCTCTCTCGCTCCCTCTCAACCTTCTCCATAACCAGGGTTCCCTCCTCTCTGCAGCAGCCAGGACCCATTTCTCCACAAACTCCATCTCTATGCTTTGGTTTTATTTGTCGAGTCTGTTCTGCCAGTCTTGCGGCTGATTTGGGGGGATTAAGGATGAATGGATAGTTGGATTTGTGGGGTGAGGGAAGCCAAGGTGCTCTGCAGCTGCCTTCCCCTCTGTACCAGGAGTACCACTTTAGATAACTAAGCTGTGACCCCACCTTCATGCTCCTTGCTCCAGAAGATACCGGGATTAAGGTCCGGAGAGCTGCAGAAAACACAGCCTAGAAAACAGAGGCAGAAGACAGCTGCACAATGCCCTGATCACCTTCGGTCTTAAGATCCTTCTCAGAATGTACCTGGCTCCTTGCTTAGCAGGAGCCTGCTTCTCTCCCTCTGTCCCTCCTCTGCTTGTGCATGCTTTCCTTCTGACAAAACCTTAAACAATAAAGTCCTTCTCAGTATGGAAGATACTCTTCCACCTTCTTACAGATAATGAGATTTTAAGGTTACTCTAATTCAGAGTAGCTGCCCTGGCTTAAGGGTGATGATAAAAAATGCAGATTGCTTATCCCAAAATCCTAATACTAAATGTACCTAAGCAACAGAATTGTTCTAAAAGGGTTTTTAAAATGAGATTTTTAAAGAGCCAGGCAGCTGAAGTGCTCCAACAGGGTAGCCCAGTCCCAGATGATGATGTCCTTCACTGGCTATTGCTGACCTGCTGATGGTCATGTAGCCGGTGCTGCCCTACAAATTAGAACTGCATTAACAGCTAATAAACACTTATGCAATTAGGCAGAGAGGTAGTAAGCGTCACTTAAACAAGGTGAAGACATTTTCCAACGTTTTGGAGTTTTTGGTCTCCTTTTATCTGCCAACTTAACCTGTTTGGTCTTACTCCACACTCCAAGGTACTAAATCCAAAGGAGTTAAAAAAAAAAAAAAAAATTCCTCAGAAACCAAGAGTAAAAGAAAATGGGCCACTGAGGGCAATGGTTCTCAGCCTGAACTCTGCATAAACTGGAGTGTGTGGAACTAAATATGGCAGCAAACCTTCCGTTAATGATACGCAGCTTAGTAAATTTGCTGAGTGTCCCTTTTAGATGTAAATTTGCGACTTGTAATTAATTTCTCTTTGCCTCTGTGGCCCATGTACCTCAGTCATATTAAAGTTGTCACACTAGGGGTCCAAAGACAATTCTTAGAAGGTGATGTTAAACAGACACTAACGTTGCTGAAGTATTTTTGTTCCGAGATTTTCTAGAATCACAAGGGATACCTCCCAACTACTATTTAAAATCACTAGTAGGTACACGGTTCTTCAGTGGAGAAACTGTTCTCGTTACATTGATTACACCACGTTTTTATTTTAGTTTGCTGAATGAAAAACAAACACAGAAGAACCCAATTTCTTTTGTAGGTCTGGTCCTTCTCCATAGCAGTTGTTAGACAACCCTGGAGCAGCTGGAATACAGTCACCACGGGGCCCAGTTGGAGCAACAGCTCATCTTGGAAGTTATGTGTTTATTTCCTTGGTGCCTTGCACGGTAAGGCACGAATAACGATAAAACAGAATGGAAGAAATGCCCACAGCAAATAGTTCTAGTGACAATTTACTAGACAAGTTACAGTTTAATGATGGTGGTGGTGATTGTTTCATTTTATTAATTTTTACAATAAGGATGTAGCCTTTATACTCCACACACACAAAATAAAACAAGTGCTTATGAAAGAGTCCCTGCCCCCACCCCCCTTTCCAAAACATCCTGAACATAGCAATTCAATAGAACAGAAAAATCAAGACATGTTTGATTTCAAAATTTCAATAAAAAAAGCAAAGTAGGTAATGCAACAGCTGTTCAACTTCCAACTCTAAATAGGCACCGTAAAACAAAAGAAAAACTCTCAGTATTTAAATTTCTCCATCACACTTTCCAGTATAAATGCTCTGTAATCAGCTAGTAATAAATGGGAACAGAACCTTAGAACAGAAGTTATATTGCTTCCCTGCTCCCCCTTTCTCTGATAATTAGAGGGTGGAGGTATTAGGGGATACAAAAGTCAGAGGAAGAAGAATTAAAAAGAAAAATTCTGAAAGCTGCTGTTGGTGGACTAGAAAGGAAGACAGCATTTTACAAATGTTCAAAAAATCCCAAGGCAAGCAACACAATTCGTTCACTATCACTCCTACTAGAAAGAATAAAGATATCAGCATCTTATTATATAAAACTGTACTTTCAGAATCGCATTACAGGTTCACCAGAAACTATGGATGTAGTTTTAGGCTTCATCGGGGAAACAAGTTCAGTTCAGATCAAGTTAGATACTGCGCATCTAGCCTATTTGGATCGGAGTCTGGAACTGCTCACTGTTACCCCCAACAGCTGTAAACTAAACAATAGTATGTAACTCCATAGGAAGCTTAAGGATTGAGGATATGTACACAGCTAATTATATCTCCCCTGCTTCGCGCTCTTCAGAGCTCCTCCTGTCTTCTGATCTGCCATTAGCGCTCTCATAGGACCGCTTCTTATCTTTTCGATCTCTGTCACGAGGTGATCTGTCTCTTGAATTCCTGTCTCTGTCACGTGATGCTAAGTCTTGGTCTCTGAATCTTTCTTTTGAGGATCTGAAAAATATTAATTTGAGGAGCAAAATGTGTTGGGAAACCCAATATCCAAATGAAAGAATAGGATAAATATTAAGGTACGGACAGCTGAAGTTATACAGAATACATCCAAGAAAGACAGAGGAGCCAGTTTTCTGACCAAAAAGAGCATTACCCAATCTGACAAGGGAGATGGGTGAAAACAAATTAAGGGTCAGAAACCATAAGGTAAAATAATGACTTAATGGAGTATGTTCTCATTATCTCAGAGGTAATCATAAAGGTTTTCCAATTCATGGCAAATGTGTTTAATATTAAAAAAATAGTATATAGACAATACCTTTAAAAAAGGGGAAGTGTTAACCAATTAAAAAAAAAAAAGTACAGGTGCCCAACTTGGTGGAAATTAAGGACTTAGAATGGGGGTCAGCAAACCTTTTTTTCTTTGCTGTCTGGCCAGAGACTACTTAAGGGGGTATTCTTCTTCCTTTTCTTTTTATCAACCCTTTAACACTGTAGAAACCACCCATAGTTCACTAGCTATTCGAAGAACAGGCTATGGGGCCGGATTTGGCCCTGCAGGCAACAGTTTGCCAACACGACTTAGATACTAGAGAACCAGTCAATGACATGGCTTTAAATAATCATTTATCATTTTTGAATCCTCTTTACTCTTCCTGAGGGAGCTCATTCAACTAACAGAGAAAAATAAGAATGGAAGACACAGAAAGATGATCATCACCCTGTATCTTGATTAACCATAACCGTTTCTGGATACTATCTCTCCATTCCCATACCCAGTTTCGTTAAGAAAGGTAAGTGATAACAGGCTCACAGCAGAGATTCAGTAAGAAGGAAGATCAAAGGCTATTATGGGATCAGAATATAAAATCTATACTTTTAACATCTAGAATGAATCAGTAATATATATTACATTTATTTGGTTCTTTACAAGTGACATGGTACTTTTTATATAATCTCACTTAACCAGGCCTCAGATCCTAATTCTGAACATGGGTCAAGTAATACTTTGAACTTCTAAGGCAGGAAAAAAATATGATACTCAGTTTTAGAAATAATGTTAAGGAGGATTCAAGCAGAAAGGTTCAAAAGTTAGTATCAGCTTTGAGCATGTTCTACTGATTTTAAAAAGATGTGAGAAAGAAAAAAATCACAGTGTAATCCTCTCCACAATCTTTTTAAGAATAGACTGTGGAGAGAGATGATGCCTAAGAATTAAGGACACAGTTGCAGGTAAGTCTCAGAGGTCAGTACTAACTGGAAGATAACCATGAGATGAGCATCAACTACGATTTTGTGAGGGATTACAATATCCCATCCAATCAGTTTACTTACACTATGTCATTCAAACTACCACTAATCCTAACAGAGGTACTTCGAAGATGGGGGGCAAGACAGGATAATGAGATTACTTGGCCAAGGCCACTGAACCCAAGCAGTCCGACTCTCAAGACTGCACTAGGTGTTTCAACAGACCAGGAAGTAGAAAAATGCAAGTTAAGTCCTCATTTATTAAGTTAACTGTTGCCAGGGAAATGTCACCAACAGAATCATATCAGACCAGTATTTCACAATTGGGGAAAAAGAAAATCATGAGACTTGTGACTAGGATCTTTACCTTGAAATTTTAACTGAAATATATAGCAATTGCCTACTTATTTTTGGTAAAAACACAGAAGGCTGCTTTGAAAGAGAATAAGTTGTCGAGATTATAAGTGCTCTTGAGAAAAGCAAAAACTTTTAATAGTTTTACAAAAATAAACCTGCTTATAAACATGCTGAAAATATTAAGTGTGTCATGTAGGACAGCAGAAATATCTCCTCTACAACTTCATAAATGCAGGAACCATTAGGGACTAGGATAACATAACCCTGGTGAGGCGACATGCCCCTTCCTTCCACCCCCACCACCATTTAATAAAGACATTTGAGAGTTCACAGATACCAGAAACAATGACCTGTGGGCAGGTTCACAAACAAACTCTCCAAACTTTCCATCCATCAGTAGTGTGACTCTCAAAATACACAGTGCAGGTAAATCTCAGAGGGAATTTGTTCATTCTCTACATTGGTCTGTGATAGTTACTCCATCTCGAATTATCTTTTTACTACCTGGTTTTACCTACTTTCTGAAGCCTTTTTTAATTTCTCTGGTATTTCCTTCATCTAAACTTCTATACTACTCTGGATGTGCACTGTAGCACTTTAAGTATTAGACCAGTCTGTTTATTATAGAAGATGTTAGTCTTATGTTCTAACATGAATAAAGTTGCTCAACTACAACAAAGTTGCTCAACTACAATATACTTTTTGGTTATTTTTTACTAGGCCTAGTAATGAAGCAAGTATACAATTCTTACTAGAGTTACTTGAACTAGTTCGCTAATAAGAGAACATAAATGTTTTCTGGGGCGGGGAGCTGGGGGGGGGGGGGGGGGATGATAAACACCTGAAGTTCATTAACCACTGGCAGGAACCTTTTCATAACGTACGTGTGTGTGTGTGTGTGTGTGTGTGTGTGTGTGTGTACATATATATATATATATATATAAATCTATATATATATATAGATATCAAGTCACCACAAAGTACACCTTAAATATCTTAAAATGTTGTCAATTATACCTCAGTAAAGCTGGAGGAGGGAAAAGGATCTACTTGGAACAAGGCAAGAATATAAAGAAAATACTCAGTGAAACCCTATTCACCAACTCTGTGTGTGAGTGGTTCCAAGGAAAGGCTTCCCTCCTCTCCCCCACCCCCGCCAAAAGATTTTTATCCGCTTTCTGTGAATTCTATCATGGGCTTTATGGAGAGTAATCGTTAGAAAATTTAAGACTAGTAGGTGCTAGGCACTCAAAAAAGATTACACATATGCTTAAGAAGAGTTGTAATGAAAAAAGCAATTGTAAGCATGGTTTATAGGTTTCATAGAAATGAACTGGCTTAAGGACCATCTTGTGACCTGAGAAGTTTTGGGAGCTTGGTCAATGTAGATTTGAGTGCTAAGGCTCTATCACACATTCTAATCCTTTGTCCTGAAAAAATATTCAGGTCCTGCAACGTACCACACCCTAGATCTGCTCTCCTTACATCTTTCAAATTTTCATGCTGAGGAAGTCCAACCTCAAGATTCTGAATCCGCCCCACCAAGCTAACTGTATATAGCAATGTATACCTATAGTGCAGTTAAAACAATATACCAGAAGGTGTCTGCTCTGAAAAAGTGCACCAGCTCAAAGAAGTTTGGAAAACAGTAAGTCAAGCAAAGCTAAACTCTTTAAATGAAAGGGCTTCTCAGAACCCCTAATCCGCCAATACATACTGAAAAAATGGAGTATTGGTACCTAAAATTGCCCACAAAGTACTTTTTTTTCCAAAATACACTAAGCAGAGAAAAAGCAATAACCTCTGCAGCACATATTGGTTCCAATTTCTTACTCTGGCTCCTAAGTGTATTCTTTAACTACCCATATCATCAGGGGAAAAATGTTATACACTCACACACAAATGTGTACATGTGACCAGATGCAAGTGTCAAACCAGCAGTATTCCAACTCTAAACCATAAGGTAGTTCCATATCCTCTTATGGACACCTCAGTACCTCCTCCTGGATCGCTCTCTGCTCCTGTCTCTAGAACTGTGCCCACTGCGCTGGTGGCTGCGGCTGCGGCTGCGGCTGCTGGAGCGGGATCGGTGGCGATGGCGTTTCTCCCGAGATTTGGATCGAGTTCTCCTCTTCCGTTCCCGTGACATGGAGCGAGACCGATGTCTGCGATGCTCTCTGGACCTGGACCTACAACAAAACCTTTGCTTTAGTTTTTAGCTTTCTCAGCAATGCACCTCCTTTACTAAAGCCTTCTCTTTTACGGTATCTGAATAACATGACTTAATGCCAGTTCCATCCAGTCAGCTCAATCTACACCAAAATAAAATGCTGGCGTATCAGCTATATACTGAAATTCCAAAATCAGTGTTGTACAGATTTACATCAAGAATATTATAAAAATTACGACAACAATCCATACCACTACTCCATGCTTTGTTTGCTCCAGATGTTTTATGGATTTGTATTTCATTTAAACTTCTAATATTTCTGGGATACTTCAGAAACAAAGTAGGTACCTGATGGACATGGATAAAATTCAGGCAGAAGGAAGAGTATTGTTTATGATAAGTCACTAACAATTAAAAAGGTGACAGGACCACCAAAGTAAGTCTGAATACCCACAATATGCTTAGTCATGATCAACACAGAGTTCTCTATTAAAGCAGTACCCAATGTGGGAGAAAAAACTAACATAAGTCAGTTTAGAGAACTTTATTGGAGTTGAAAAAAGTATGAATACAGAAAAGGAAAAACGTTTCGAAGCAGCAGCAAGTGAAAAATACTTGCACTGCCTCCTCTATGTCACAAAACTAGCAATGTGTGTGTGGTCTGAGGGTTGGAATGGCACTTGCAGAGACAGAAAACACTTGAGAGAAAACAAGAAGATAACGCAACTTTGTTCTAAAGGTCATTTTAAGAGTGATGACAAGGAGTTAAACTTGACTTTGACAATTCCGTAACTCTGAATTCACTAAAAATTATTGACTTGTACAGTTTAAATGGGTGAACTTATGGTATGTAAATTATGCCTTAATAAAGCAGTTAAAAAGTTTGAGTCATGTTAAGAATGTGATGTTTTCTCATAATCTGATAAATACAAAAGCATATTCAGGTGATACAATTTACAAACAGCTCATTTTCAAGTGATGGTTTTGTTAAAGGAAGTTTGAAAGCATTCAGCTTATGTCAACATTATATTCAAAGAAAGTGTAATTAGTGGGCCCAGCACCAAGCACAGTTGAGTATTTCAACAACTGAATACAGTATCTCTGAAAACCAACAGAGGGAACAGAACATAAAATTCATTCAAGTTTTATTAAAAGGTATTTTTGTTTAGTCACTCATTTTGAGCAATTATAATCTATGTTTTTCAATGTGTAATTTCATTCCTTTTTTAAAAAATTCGAGACAATTACTCATTTAAAAGTACTTAGGGGCACCTAGGTGACTCAGTTGGTGGCTCAGGTCATGCCCCTCATCAGGCTCCCTACTCAGCAGGGCCATCTGCCTCTCCCTCTCCTCCTCCTCCTGCCCGTGCTCTCTCTGCTCACTCTCCTTTCGAATAAACTTAAGTATTTACTGGGTGCACGCTGCAGTACTCTAGGTACTAGAAAAAGACCGAGCAGCTAATAAAGCAAAATCCTTAACCTCATGAAAGTTACGCTCCAGAAAGAAGTCCACAGATACGCTGGCAGTAAACAAAGATACATCAACTAGTGAAGAAATTATATATTAAGAAGGTAAATATGGACAGAAATGAGGTGGTAATCTTTTATAAAGAATAGGTAGAAAAGGCTTTTCTGGTAAAACGGAATTTAAGCGAAGATGACATAAGGTAGTCAGTTAATGAGCCATCTCAAAATAGGATGCTTCTGGTAGAGGGAGCACAGGTGCAAGGGCCCTGAGATAGAAGAAAGTTCAGAATGTTGAAGGACTAAAAGATAGCTGTTTGGCTGGAATGAAGTGAGCAAGGGGAGTAATTCAGGGGTCTTACAGGCAGGATGACCAAATACCTTAGAATTCAAACCAGGATCCTGTCAATGATAAATTACATGAAGAGCAAGGGGAAGCTATTAATATGCTGACACAAGACATAAATTGGTAACTACCCCAACTCTCAGATCGATCACTCTACTTAAAAGCTATGGGGAGGATTTCCACTTCTAAGTGAAATGGAATACCTCTGGAGAGTCTGAACAGAAGGCTGATGTAATCTGTTTCACTTGTTAAAGGGCTCATTCTGGTGGATGCATAAAAACCAGAGTGAGGTGGAGAAGGGAACTGGGCAAGTACAGAAATTAAGAGACCAGTGAAGAAGCTATTATAATCACCAGGCAAGTGGCTTGGAGCAGAACGGTAGAAATTAGATTTCTGGCCTCAATATCTGAAGATGTTCTATGTACACAGTTTATATAACCAACAAAGGGTCTAATTTGTATTAATCAATGGTAAATAAGAATAGTATCACCAATTAATGTATCCTTTTTTTTTTTTTAAGATTTTATTTATTCATTTGACAGAATGAGACAGCGAGAGAAGGAACCCAAGCAAAGGGAAATGTGAGAGGGAGAAGCAGGCTTTCCACTGAGCAGGGAGCCTGATGTGGGGCTCGATCCCAGGACTCTGGGATCATGACCTGAGCCTAAGGCAGAAGCTTTAACAAATGAACCACCCAGGTGCCCGAATGGTTCTACTTCTCATCCTAGATTTCAGAAATATAAAATGGCTGACACAACTGGGCAGGTTTTTCTTTCATAACAAATGCTCTAGTTTTATAGCGATAAGTTCTCGAGAAATAAATACTCTTTAAAGGTAAGAGTACTTGGGAGGTTTCAAAAAGATGTGATCTGTACAAGAAAAATGGCAGGACTTGACAATAAGGATATTCTAGATGGGGATGGACTCATGGGAACTGCACATGAAATATTAAAAATGATGACGTACACCATGTCTCCCCACCTTTCTCAGAAAAAAATTACCAGCAACTAGTAAAAACTGTAAAGAAAATCTTTAAAAAGCCCTCAAATTTTAATGCCACAAGTCAAAAGAAACTGTTCTATCCTCATCAGGGCTGAAAGTGCCCCTTTCAAGTTGTCATCTATGTAACAAGGGTAAGTAATAAACTCATAGAAAGTGAAGATCAAGATGTAAAACTAATAAACATTTAAGTTTCTCGTAACATTTAAGTTTCTTTCAAAAATGTATTCAACTAGGGCTGCCTGGGGGGGTTCAGTCGTTAAATGTCTGCCTTCAGCTCAGGTTGTGATCCCAGAGTCCCTGGACCAAGCCCCTCATCTGGCTCCCTGCTCAGTGGAGGGCTCTGCTTCTCCCTCTGCCTCTGCCCCATACCCCACCCCCCAATGCCCACTCTAATAAATAAAATCTTTCAAAAAATGTATTCAACTATTTAACCTATTTACATTTTCAATAGATATAACTTCTTAGACCTGCGTTTCTGACATGCACCAACCAAAATGATTTTAAAAATAAATTCTGTATATAGTTAACCTGCGCTTCTAAAGATTTTTTTAAAATATTCTAAAATATTCTTAAGCTTTTTTTTTTTTTTGGTTTAAGTCGGCTCTATACCCAACATTGGTCTTAAATTCACAACCCCTAGATCAAGAAGTTGCATGTTCTACAAACTGAGCCGGCCAGGCACCCCAGTATTTTCAGTTTTACCCTTACCTCCAGAGTACTATATATATCCTTGATAAAATAAAATTATAAGTACCTTTTTTTTTTTTTTATTTGGCAGACAGATCACAAGTAGGCAGAGAGACAGGCAGAGAGAGAGGAGGAAGCAGGCTCCCCGCTGAGCAGAGAGCCCGATGCGGGGCTCAATCCCAGGACCCTGGGATCGTGACCTGAGCCGAAGGCAGAGGCTTAACCCACTGAGCCACCCAGGCGCCCCTCATAAGCACCTTCTAACCAGTTACATCTTAATACACAATGCCCAAACTTGGAACTACAAAAGAATTAAGAGTACTAATCTAGCAATTCTCACTCTTTTTTTTTTTTTAAAGATTTTATTTATTTGACAGACAGAGATCACAAGTAGACAGAGAGGTAGGCAGAGAGAGAGGAGGAAGCAGGCTCTCCGCTGAGCAGAGAGCCCAATGCGGGGCTCGATCCCAGGACCCTGGGATCATGACCTGAGCCGAAGGCAGAGGCTTTAACCCACTGAGCCACCCAGGTGCCCCTCTCACTCATTTTTTAAAAAGACATTTAATCTTATATAAAGATTACCTCTGAAAAACAAACCAACTTCACTACTCCTATGTTTTGTGTATACTTACCTTTTGGGGTTCTTGCTATGTGATCGAGACCTAAAAAAAAGAATATCTATTTTTAGAAAAAAAGAATTAAGTGAGAAAAAGCAAAAGTACTGTTAAAATTACTCTTCCTGATTTCTAATCTTTTTATTAATTCTATAAATATAAGGCACATATAAATGCACACAAATTTTTCCAAAATACACCATAAACTATACAGATTTCCCCACAGACTGGCACAGGAGATCCCCTAAGTAGGACACCTGGCTCTTCAAAATGAATATGCTCCTAGGAGACTAGACCACGGTACATCACCACTCAGTAATTCTCCAGAAATCCCTTCCCAACCTGGGAAAGATGCTTTGTTATTTTTATCTGTTATTTCTTCTTTCCCTCTGGGAAGAGAAAAAAATCTGAGATGTACTTTTTTTTTTTTTTTTTAACACGTATTCACTTTCAAACAGCAACCTCATAGTATAATCCCTAAACACCCAATTCAGTCTTAAAACATCTGTTTCTTAACAAGACACGATTCCCTTATTAAAGCACTCTTCACACTCCTAGCGCACAATTAACACTCAATAAATAGTAATGGCTAACATTATGGGTACTAGAGAGGCAGGCAGACAGAGAGGAAGGGAAGCAGGCTCCCTGCTGAGCGGAGAGCCGCATGCAATGCAGGGCTCAATGCGGGGCTCGATCCCAGAACGCTGGGATCATGACCTGAGCTTAAGGCTTAACCCACGGAGCCACCCACAATCTGTGACCTGGACAGATTATAAATTTTCTCTAAGCTTTTCCTGTCATTTGCCAAAGAAGGACAGTAACAGAAATTTCACAAAGCAATTATAAGGATTAGATGAACTAATGTAGGTAAATTCTTAGCACCATGCCTGATACATAATAGGCACTTAAATAAGCGACAGTGATTTTTATCATTATCTTTTTCAATACCACAGTTGGAATCCCACCTTGCTTAACTCTGTACTTGCTTGTAATTTCTTCATCTTTCATTCTTGGTTATATTATTTCCTCAAGTTCACAGGTTTAAAAATAATTTTAAGCACATTTCTGAAATAACACTGCATTTATAACCAATGTTAAAAGAAATCTGTGAGTTGACAGCAAAGGAGTAAGAGTGATATGCTTTCTTGTCACCTATAGATATGAAAATGTAGTCACCGCAAAGAATTTTTTCTTTCTCATTCAACTATCACTTCAGTTGAATCATATAAACCAGTGGCACTATATACAGAATTTTAAAAAACAGGTTTCTAATGCACTTATATAGTCTTATATTACCATGCTGAGCACTATTCCCATAGAAACTCAGTGTACACAAAAGAGAATACTGATAAAGCTATGAGGTAAAACTTATGGTAACTGAAGAACATATTTATCAATGTATGTAAGACAGCACTTCCCCTAAAAAGGCAAAATAGCCGCATGAAAATCATTTTTCATTATAGTGCAAAAATATTACCTGCTACAAGCCATGTAATAAAGTTACTTTAAACATTTTGAAATAGAAGAAATACAACATGCTCGAACCTCGGGGGAAGTTGGTGTGACCAAGTCACATATTATAAAGGGTTTTAATTAGGCACAAAATCTGCTGGGGATAAAGTATTTAAGTTTCAGAAATGTGTAATACAATTAAGGGAACATTATAAATTAGAACTGCAGGTTAATTCTTTTGTGCCATAGCTATCCATTGTAAGGTTGTTAAAAAAAAGTTATGTACTTGAGTTCAAAGAAGATTGCCATCATGATGCCACACAATTTGCTGTCAATGGGTAAAAGTCACTCAGAACATTTAAGCATTCTAAATATGAAGAATATAAATTTATCACCTAATGAATACCAATATAAAAAGAATTGCATACATTTGGCTATTATTGATACAATTTTAATAGTTTAGAGCTTCTAAAATTGAAGAATTACAAAATCAAAGTATGATTAAAATATCTTAAGATTTTATTTTTTTAAAAAGATTTTATTTATTTGACAGAGAGAGAGAGATCACAAGTAGGCAGAGGCAGGCAGAGAGAGAGGCGGAAGCAGGCTCCCTGCTGAGCAGAAAGCGCAATGAGGGGCTTGATTCCAGGATCCTGAGTTCATGACCTGAGCTGAAAGCAGAGGCTTAACCCACTGAGCCACCCAGGCAGGCATCCCTAAGATATTATTTTTAAATAATCTTTACACCCAATGTGGAAATCCAAATCACAGCCTTGAGATTAAGAGCCACATGCTCTACCAACTAAGCCAGCAAGGGACCCCAAAACTCAAATCTTTCATCAAGAATAAAATATATCATAAAAATGAAAACAGTTTTATACCCATCTGGTACAAATCTAGCTGTTATGAAATAGAAGAAAAGCTTTGTAGTCAATCTCACAAAAAATAAGGATGTGACTCACTCTTTATTTAGCCTTCCATACATTTTGAAGGAAATCACCTTGACTTAAATGGCCATAACTTAATATATTTGTATAAACACTTTCACATGGTAATATTTTCAAAAGTAAACAAATCTCCCATATCTAGATTTATTAACACCTAGAATCCTGTATCAATCACATCTCTTTTTAGAGCCAGGGACCTTCAATTTCACATACTTGGACTATTCAATTAATCACTCCATACCTCCTCAGCTTCTCTCTTTCTTCTCTCTCCCTTTCTTCTCTTCGTTTCAGACGTTCCTGATTTCTTTTCTCCTGTTTTTCAGCTACAACTCTCTATAAAAGACAATAACAGGTCAAATAAAAAATGAGAAGCATTATTTATTGGGCCCATTAACAAGAATTATTCTAAACTCTACCATATCTGGTTCCCAATACAGTATAAAGAACATCAAAATCTATTTAATAACAACTTAATTAAAAGTTTTGCTGGGTAAAATCATTACATTTACAAGTCTAGTTTCCAAAATCTTTCCCCCTTCTGGGGAACGCTTGTAAAATTTCATATTTCTTCATGACTTAATATTCCAAAATCCTTTAAGATCTTCTCCTATGAATGCTTTCTAACATTATTTTATATTTTTTCAAGTTTATTTTTTTAGTAATCTCTATACCCAATGCAGGGCTCCAACTCACAACCCTAAGAACGAGAGGTACAAGATCTAACAATTGACCCAGGAAGGTGCACCTATTTTGTATTTTTTAAAGGACATTAAGCATTATAAATCACTATAAGTTTCTATTCTCTGATTTCCAAATTACCATCCTAATTTCATTGTCATTTCCAATTACCATCCTAATTCCACTGCTTCAAAAAATACCAGGAAGACGCTAAAAAGTCCTGTTGCTAGGTCTATATCTGCAAAGATTCCCAAATAGGTACCATTTTTGAGTTTTAATTCAGGGCCCAGTAACCATTTGATAAGGTGAAACTTACTTTGTCATTTTACTTACTTATTTAAGATTTTATTTATTTGACAGAGAGGAAACACAAGCACGGAGAGTGGGAGAGGGAAAAACAGGCTTCCCGCTGAGCAGGGCCTGATATAGGGTGATCCCAGGACTCTGGGATTATGACCTGAGCCGGAGGCAGAGCTTAACGACTGAGCCACCCAGGCACTCCTTACTTTGTCATTTTAAATAAAAACTTACCAAAATCATCCTAGCTACTCAGAATATTTAGAAGATCTCACTGTTGATATAAATACGGAGACGTCCCTACATGTTTCCCACTCATTATTTTAAATACCAAACTAGAGATCTTGGGTTAATTTCAGCAATAAAAGTCACTACCTAGTGTTTGCCATCGCTGAGCCATTCTTTCATTCACAACAAAATGCTACAGTGCCACAAATTTTTAAAAAAATTAGCCACATCAGACTGTTGGAAAGGAACTGATTATATCCATTTACTAATTCTGTTTACATCTTTAGAAATACCCTATGCTGTTTCCTTATCTTCTCAAAAGAATTCAGCACATGATACAGTAAGAACTGTATTGCCTTTCTTATAATAGCCATATATATGGCTTTTTTTTAAAGATAAATTTCATTCTAATTCCTTTCTGAGATGGGAGCAAGAGAAAGTAGAACTAGAAATCTACATACAAGCTTGCTATTTAGTGAAGAACTGCAAAATACTTTAAATAAATAATAGTCTCATTTTCTCAATCTTCCTTTAAAATAATATTATACTAATACTGTTAATTTTAATTCAAAGAAAATAAAAATTTGGAGGGAATTTATATGAAAGAATTTTTTTTTTAAAGATTTTATTTACTTATTTGAGAGAGAGAGAGCATGAGAGGAGAGAAGGTCAGAGGGAGTAGCAGACTCCCCATAGAGCTGGGAGCCCAATGCGGGACTTGATCCTGGGACTCCGGGATCATGACCTGAGCCCAAGGCAGTCACTTAACCAACTGAGCCACCCCGGCGTCCAGTTTTTATTATTATTCTTTTTTAAAGATTCTATTTATTTATTTGACAGAGGGAGAGACAGCTAGAGAGGGAACACAAGCAGGGGGAATGGGAGAGGGAGAAGCAGGGAGCCTGGCACAGGGCTCAATCCCAGTACCCCAGGATCATGAGCCGAGCCGAAGGCAGATGATTAATGACTTAGCCACCTAAGCACCCCAGAAAGAATTAGTTTTTAAGACTGAAGAACCCAGTTTTTAAGACTCCTAATTTAATGTCATACATATTCAACACAAAATACTGCCTCCCAGAATAAGGGGGACATTATTTAAAAGTCTGTTTCTCAAACATAACCCATTAAACCAGTTATTATCTCCATTTATAATCCTATACTATTCAGTATGAATTGTTAGCAGAAATCATAGTCAAGAACATTATACAAAAAGATAACCAATATACATCAAAACAATGGGTGGTTAAATTAGAGCACATGATATTAATTTACCAATGTACCTTTAATTCTTCAAGCTTCTCTCTTATTTCAATAAATCCCAGGTGCAGTTTACCCCCAAAATGATCAGCCAGTCGTCTATCATTATCATGAAGACCTAAATAGGCAGAGCAGACTTCACAGACTCGAAGTTTCTGCTGTTGGAAACTGGAAGCTGGCATAGAATTCCGATAAACTTCCTAAATAAAAGTGAGAAAAACAATGTTCATATAAATCTCTGAGCCATACCGCTACACAAAATACATTATGTTTGTATTAAAAAATGTTTTCTAATGAATAATTAAAGTACGGCTATTTTTGTCACAAAAATGATGGGACTCCTCATATTCTCATCCTCCATCCTTGGGACCTCTTCCACTAGAGGTAAAAGATCCAAGACACAACTGCATTTTGCCAAGAACTACTGTAAGAATTCTACCATGAATTCTGACTTCTACCACAGACTATGACTTCTGGAAAAAATTTTCTCAGTTCTACAATGCTTTGTTTTCTACAATTTTTGTTAAAAATGAGATGCAGCAACCCCGAAACTGTGTTATCAGTGAAGGGCCAAGGAAGAAGTCACCCACACTGGCAGAGAAAGAAAGAATGCATGTCTTTCATACTGTTAGTTTCCTTCTAGTGCCTTCTCTCCCACAGATCACTTTCTCCTCCTTTGAAAATATGGACAGAGCATATAAATGATAAAGACTTTCTTTCTACTGAGAGGAATAGTTCTGTAAGACAAGCAATGAAAGGTGCCTTAATGAGAGAAAGATGTCTTACACAAAACAATTTTAAGTTCATTAATGAAATAACAAGTATGGGTGGGTTTGTGTATTCACTGTACTCCTTTTGTTTGAGGCCAGCAGTATGTCCAGCTAAAAGATATTACATTCCCAAGCCTCCACAGACCTTTGGCTAAGAAGATATTCAAGTGGACATTGCTGGATGGAATCTATAGAAAATCCTTTCAAAGGGAGTCAAGAGACTGAAATAAAAAAAAAAAAATCACCAATGGCTGCTATCACCTATAGATCAGAAACTGATGGGAAACAATATTTACAGTTTCAAAAATGTCAATATCAAGATATTTACTAATTACAAAAAGAAAGCACTCTAACTTCATAGTAGAAAAATAGGCCAATCATCAGAAATGGGACAAATCACTAACATGTGCCTTCTAATGAGATATGACATTACTTAAATGGTACTGTCAAAAATCTAATCAAGGGGGCACCTGGGTGACTCAGTGGGTTGGGCCTCTGCCTGCGGCTCAGATCATGATCTCAGGGTCCTGGGATCGAGCCCCGAATCAGGCTCTCTACTTGGCAAGGGAGACTGCTTCCTCCTCTCTCTCTCCCTCCCTCTCTGCCTACCTGTGATCTCTGTCAAATGAATAAATAAAATCTTAAAAAAAAAAAAAAAAATCTAACCAAGAAGAAAAATTAGACAAACAGAAACTGAAGGAAATTTTATAAAATGAAGCCTGTACTTTTCAAAACTGTCAAGATCCTGTCAGACAAAGACTGAAGGTCCAGATTAAAGGACCCTAGGACAACATTAACAACTAAATGCATTACATGATCCTGAACTGGACCCTAAACAAATAACAAAAATTTTTTAATAAAAATGACATTATTGTGGCAATTGGGAAAATCTTCATAAAGCCTTCAGATTCATAATAGTACTGTATCACTGTGAATTTCTGATTCAGATCATTCTACTGTGGTTATATAATATCCTTGTCTTTAGAAAACATACATGGGAGTATCTGGGGATAAAGAAGCATCTTATCCATAACTTAATGTCAAACAGTTCAAATACATACACACACAAACACACACACAAGGAGAAAGACAAAGCAAATATGGTAAAACGTTAACACTTAAAGGCTGGGTGAAGGATACAGGAGAATTCTTTATTCTATTCCTTAAATTTTTCTGAAGATACTTCAAAAAAAAGTTTTTAAAAAAGAAAACCAGAGGTGTCTGGGTGGCTCAGTGGGTTAAGCATCTGCCTTTAGACTCTGGTCATGAACCCAGTGTCCTGGGATCAGCCACACTGGCTCCCTGCTCAATGGGGAATCTGCTTCTGGTTCTCCCACTACCTTTATCCCCCAACACCACCATCTCATGCTCTCTCCTGAGCTCACTCTCAAATAAAAACACACAAAAAAGGGAAAAGAAAAACAAATGTATGACTCTAGGAGGCAAGTCAACTCAATTTTAGTGCCTTGTTACTCTTCCTTTTTCTAGTTATGTATAGAGAAAATGCTTTAGGCATGGTAGCTCTACTGCCAACACAAACTGGTAAGTATAAAGATGAATCCATGTAAGTAAGGATGGCAGAAATAGTCTGTGTACTTGATGGAATTACAGAGCTGCTGTACCAGCCCCAGACTCCCTAATGACGATTACTTAATAAATGAAAAAAAGAAAACCCTCTTTTGGTTAAGCCATTTAAGTTTTTATCATGTGCATCTGAACATAATCTACAATAAGCAAGTAAATTCATTAGTGCACTGTCTTAAAAATCAACTGATAATAAAATATAACAGGCTAAAGATGTTAAGACACTGTGTGCTACCAGAAAATCTTCAAATACATATATATGAAACTTCATGAAAACTGCAAAATATGCAAGTAATAATGCTTACTAAGGTTCATTACTTGAGTCTTTTGGGGAAATGAGCTATAAAATACTCTGCATTTTAAAATTCATAGGGTTTAGGGGCACGGGGCTGGCTCAGTCAATTAGGTGTCTGCCTTTGGCTCAGGTCATGATCCCAGGACCAAGCTCCACGATGGGCTCCTTACTGAGTAGGGAGCCTACTACTCCTTCTCCCCCCTACTCATGCTTGCTCTCTCTCTCTAGTGCTCTAACAAAGTCTTAAAAAATTTTTTAAAATAATAAAATTAATAGTGTTTACGTTCTGGAATGATACTAATTACATTTAAAGAAATCCTAAGTATTAAAACTTAAATAAAATTAACAAGAATGGCTAAATGGTGTATCTTCTTCCATCCTATTACCTTTGATCTGTCTTTGTATTTAAAGTAGATTTCTTTTTTTAATTAGAGATCTCAAGTAGGCAGAAAGGCAGGCAGAGAGAGAGGGAGAAACTGAGCAGAAAGAGAAACTGAGCAGAGAACCCGATGCGGGGCTCGATCCCAGGACCCTGAGATTATGACCCGAGCCAAAGGCAGAGGTTTAACCCACTGAGCCACCCAGGCGCCCCCTAAAGAAGATTTCTTGTACCTGGCATATAGTAAAGTCTTCCTTTTATTTTTTTAAGACCTAAGCAGAAGGTGCTTAACAAAGTGAGTCACCCAGGTGCCCTAAGTCTTGCTTTAAAAAAAAAAAGAAAAAAAAAAAATCGAGTCTCACCATCTCTGCCTTTTAATTGGAATGTTTAGACCATTTATATTTAACATAATTACCAGTACACTGGGTTTAAGTCTACCACAATTAGAGATGGAGACTTTAATACTCCTCTCAGTAAATAGAACAGAAAATCTATCTGATATGGAGGACTTGATTAATCAATCAACTATCTTGCCTCAATTAACATTTATGAACACTCCACTTAATAAGGCAGAGTATCATTCTTTTCAAATGCAGATGGACCATTCCATCATTCCAAATCAATGTTTAAAAAAAAAAAAGAGTAGTCCATCTGGAGAATGGGTTTAAGACAGACATTTCACCAAGATCACATGCAGGGCACAAAACAAGTACTGATAGTATCTAAGAGACCTAAAATCACACAAATGTTCTCCCACTGCAATAGAAGTAAATTAAGATCAGAAAACTATTTGGAAAAAACACCAAATATATAAAAACACGCTCCTAAGTAACCCATAGATCAAAGAAGAAATCACAAAGAATATTAGAAAATATCTGAACTGAATGAAAATAAAAACAAAATATGGAATTCTGTGGGATCCAGCTACAATTGTGCCAGAAGAAAATCTGTAGCATCAAATGGGCTAAAATCAATTATCTAGACTTCCATTTTAAAAGAGGGCAGAAGAAGAACAAATTAAACAGAGGTGTGATATAGTTAAGAACAATGGAGACTATGGCAAAATGGGAGAATACAACCCCATCTGAAGGCATCCGATTTTTTAAGACACACAAGGTGGGCCAAACAAAATAGAATTCTGTCTGTAGGATATTAGCTTTTGACTTGTGCTACTACAGAGAAAGAATGAGAGAAGGCTCCCAAAGTACTAGCAGAACTGTACTGAGATGTGTAGTGAAGAGAGAATGCTATGGTTGCATGATTGTAAAGTCAAGGGAGGGAGGATATCATAGAAAATGCATAAATGCATTCTGTATGTGACTGCTATGTATGACTAGCTAGTCTAGTTAATTTCATTTTCTAGTTAAAAACTTCAACAGATCAAAGCCTCTAAAGTAAAAACCAAAAATCCCCCAACTTTGATACATAATCCATTACTATGGGATGGACTAATTAAATTTTATAATTAGTTTAAATTTCCTATACTAGCAATAAGTTTTCAATAATTTCCAATCAAGTATGTTTTGACAGTAAGACTGAACATATTACCATTAAAAATTGTATTACCTCCGCTTCTCTTTTCTTTGCCCGTGCTTTCTCAACTTCATCCATTACTTTCTGAGATTCTTCCACATTTCCTTCAGCTCCTAGTTGTTCCACCTTGGCCAACAACTTACCAATTTCTTCATTTAACTCGTGAACACGTTCTGCCTAGAAAGAAACAGAAAAGAAGATCATGAATAAAAAGCAGAATAAATTATCAGAGTTCAAAATATTTCATAAATGCTCAGGAAAGACTCAAGGCAATATGAGGATAAATAATGCTTTCTGAGCATATCATAAATGAACTGGTGGGATAGGAGGGTTTAAACCTACCTGCCCTCTCATTACAGGGAGGTCAGGAAATACAACTGACCTCAATTTAACTATTACTTTACAACCTCTGCATTGGCAACGTATTCCAAGCATAAAATACTGTTTCTTCCACTATACGCCCCATCTACCTTTGCAAAGCATCTCTTGTTGTTCCCCACTTCACAACACAATCTATAGTTATAGCTAGTTTCCCATATTTACTCTTGTTTTCTGCCTCAGTGACTTTGCAGAGGGATGTCATCCCTCTTCCTCAGACATTGTCCCTTACCTCCCTGTCTGAACTCATGAATGCCTATTCATTCAACAAGATTCAACTATTCTGTGAAACATTCTTGATCAGTCACATTTCACCCCAACTTAAACATAAGCAGAGACCCAAACCTTCCTTTGCGCCATCTTTTTATCTTTAATGACACTCTTATGTACATACTTGTGTGTGTGTATATATATAATATATATACTTATATATATATATCAGACGACCTTAAACACAATTATTTGTATTTCCAATCTTTGTATTTCCAGTGCCCAACAAACAGCATAGGCTCAAACAGGAGTTACAGGAATGAACTGGTAGATACTCTTTAAGATAAATATATGACTTTAAAGTCCAACAGGTCTGGCTTATTGCCAAACAATTACCAACTATGTAATTTTGACCACATTACTCAACCTGAATCCACTTCATCAGAGAAGTGGGAATAATGCCAATATCATAAAGTTGTGAGAAATGAGAAAATGTGCCTTGCACATACACTGCAGAGCACATTACTGATTTTCAGTATACTACCATAACATTCTGTCTTCCCTAGCCTTAGTTCATGTCTTTTCTCTGGGATTAATTCTTGCCTTGGAATCTGTGTCCTCCTCCTCCTCTTCATCACCATCATCCTAAGAACATAGTTCATTCCTATTGCTTTAATGGCATATGATACCTATACAGTCTGTATATCGGCCAAAAAGTAAGTATTCAGGCTGTGTAGCCAATTATATTATCAAAGAAGATTTTAATTTGATATGGACATCCAGTCCCAACAAACCAGTGTGCCAATAATCCTTACTTCTTAAATGTCCGTCATTCCAAACTCACCCTTAAAGAAATTTTCAATTCTATTATCATTGTAACTTTTTTTTTTTTATAATTTTATTTATTTGACAGACCAAGATCACAAGTAGGCAGAGAGTCAGGCAGAGAGAGAGAGAGAGAGAGAGAGAGAGGGAGGAGGAAGCAGGCTCCCCGCCGAGCAGAGAGCCCGATGCAGGGCTCGATCCCAGGACCCTGAGATCACGACCCGAGCCGAAGGCAGAGGCTTTAACCCACTGAGCCACCCAGGCGCCCTTCATTTTAACTCTTTAGCAAAATGCTAATTTGTTTTTTCAGGATCTGTCATGGAATGATTGTGTGTTATGCCCTAAACTCTTTACCTTTCCCTGTATCCATCACTTTGCTATATAATTAATACCATCATATTCTGATTCTGAATTTGGCCATGTAACTGGCTTTAGTTAATACGACAGTAGTGGGGCACCTGGGTGGCTCAGTGGTTAAAGCCTCTGCCTTCAGCTCAGGTCATGATCCCAGGGTCCTGGGATCGAGCCCCACATCGGGCTCTCTGCTCTGCAGGGAGCCTGCTTTCTCCTATCTCTCTCTGCCTGCCTCTCTGCCTACTTGTGATCTCTGTCAAATAAATAAATAAAATCTTTAAAAAAAAATGTAAAAACTATATTGAACAGCACAAAATATTTCAAAGTAGTTAAAAGTCATCAAATCAACAAAATGCAATAAATGGACTTTAGATTCTGATTAGAACAAACCAACTCTATATAGGAAAAATGAACACATTCAGGATATTAGATAATGTTAAAAAATTAACTTTATGGATGTGATTTATTATGGTTATGCTTTAGAGGTGAAACGATGTGACATCTGGAATTTGCTTTTAAAATAATGAAACAGGGACGCCTGGGTGGCTCAGTTGGTTAAGCATCTGCCTTGAGCCCAGATCATGATTCCAGGGTTCTGGGATTGAGCCCCATGTTGGGCTTCCTGCTCAGTGAGGAGTCTCTTTCTCCTTCTCCCTCAGCGTCTTCCCCTGCTCCATTTCTCTCTCTCACTCAAATAAGTAAAATTTTTAAATAAATAAATAGAACAATGAAACAAGAGCAAAAAACTATGAATCCATTGGGATTTATTGTACTTTTCTTTCCAGTTTTGTCTTTATAAACTTTATTTATTTAAGTAATCTCCACACCCAACATGGGGCTCAAACTCACAACCCAGAGATCAAGAGCTGCATGTTCTACCAACTGAGCCAATCAGGCACCCCTGTTTCCCCTTTTTGTGTTTAAGTTCACATAAAAAAACTTTTTTTTTTCCTTAAGTAGGCTCCACACCCAGCATGGAGCACAACACGGGGCTTGAACTCATGACCCTGAGATCAAGACCTGAGCTGAGCGATCAACACTTGGATGCTTAACCTACTCGGGCCACCACATGTTCCCATGATGAAATACTTTTTAAAAATGGAGGGTAAAACATACCCTCCCTAAAGAACACTAAAAAATCAACATTAAAAAAAAAATTACTCCATCTGGAGAATGGGTTTAAGACAGACATTTCACTAAAGAGGTACATAAATGCCAAATAAACACATCAAAAAAATGTTCAGCATCATTAGGCATTCAGGAAATGCAAACTAAAACCAAGAAATATCACTGCACACCTTTAAGAATGGCTAAAATGGGACGCCTGGGTGGCTCAGTTGGTTAAGCAGCTGCCTTCGGCTCAGGTCATGATCCCAGCGTCCTGGGATCGAGTCCCACATCGGGCTCCTTGCTCTGCAGGGAGCCTGCTTCTCCCTCTGCCTCTGCCTGCCATTCTGTCTGCCTGTGCTCGCTCTCTCTCTCTCTCTCATAAATAAATATAATCTTAAAACAAAGAGAGAAAAAGCAAAACAAAAAGAATGGCTAAAATGGGGACGCCTGGGTGGCTCAGTTGGTTGGACGACTGCCTTCGGCTCAGGTCATGATCCCGGAGTCCTGGGATCGAGTCCCGCATCGGGCTCCCAGCTCCATGGGGAGTCTGCTTCTCCCTCTGACCTTCTCCTCGCTCATGCTCTCTCTCACTGCCTCTCTCTCAAATAAATAAATAAAATATTAAAAAAAAAAGAAAAAAAAAAGAATGGCTAAAATGAAAATGAAAACCAAATGCTGGCACAGATGTGAAGAAACCAAATCACTAACACATTGCTGATAGAATTATAAACTGGGGGTGCCTGGGTAACTCAGTTGGTTAAGCAACTGCCTTCAGCTCAGGTCATGATCCTGGTGTCCTGGGATCGAGTCCCACATTGGGCTCCCTGCTCGGCAGGGAGTTTGCTTCTGCTGCTGACCTCTCTCCTCTCATGTGCTTTCTCTCTCTCATTCTCTCTCTCTCTCAAGTAAATAAATAAAATCTTTAAAAAAAAAAAAAGAATTATAAACTGGTACAGCCACTCTAGAAAAAAGTTTGACACCTGCTTTCAAAACTAAAAATGGACTTATAATATGACCACATGACCCAGAACTGCCTTCCTTTTTTTTTAATCCCGAAGAAATGAAATATTTATTGCAGTTTTACTGGTGTTAACCAGAAAGTGCAAATAACCTAAACATCTTTCAATGTGTGGTTAAACTATGGTATAGCCATACCATGAAATATTACTCAAAAAGGTATGAACTGATATACATAGCAACTTATATGAATCAAGGAACCTGTGCTGAGTGAAAACCATCTCAAAAGGTTACCTGATTCCATTTATGAAATATTCAGTAAAATAACATAATTATAGAGCCAGAAAATACATTAGTGGTTTCCAGAAGACAGGGGAAAGGGGAAATAGATGTGGCTCTAGAAAGGTAACATGAGGGACTCTCATCGTGATGTTATAGTGAAGTAACTTAACTATGGTGGTAACTACCCAAGTTACTTACAAGTGTGATAAAACTGCACCGAGCTATATATACACATACAGAAGTGCACACACAACTGGTAAAATCTGAGTAAAATGGGGCGCCTGGATGGCTCAGTGGGTTAAAGTCTCTGCTTTCGGCTCAGGTCATGATCCCAGGCTCCTGGGATCAAGCCCTATGCTGGGATCTCTGCTTGGCAGGGAGCCTGATTCCTCCTCTCTCTCTGCCTACCTCTCTGCCTACTTGTGATCTCTGTCAAATAAATAAATAAAATCTTAAAAAAAAAAAAAAACAAAAAACTGAGTAAAATGTCACAATTGGACCAGTATCCATTCCTTGTGTACTGTAGCCATATAAAATGTGAACATTAGGGGAGGCTAGAGGAAGAGCTCAGAGAATTCCCTACATATGTCTCTGCAATCTGTGGATGTAATTATTTCAAAATAAAAAGTTAGAATTAGGGGCGCCTGGGTGGTTCAGTGGGTTAAGCCTCTGCCTTCAGCTCAGATCATGATCTCAGGGTCCTGGGATCGAGCCCTGCACAGGGCTCTCTGCTTAGCAGAGAGCCTGCTTCCTCCTCTCTCTCTGCCTATCTCTCAGCCTACTTGTGATCTCTCTCTCCCTGTCAAATAAATAAATAAAAATCTCAAAAAAAAAAAAAAAAAAAAAGTTAGAATTAGTGAGCTGAAACAGTATTTTGTAGTACTAATGAAATAACCGAAATTCTTACCTTTGCTGCCACTTCAGCACTGATCTCTTCTTGAGTTTCTGCTAATCTTTTCTTAGCCACTTCTGTTCTTCTATCACAATCTGCAATGAATGACTGAAGATGATCCATAGCCTGCAAAATTTAATTAAAAGAAAATTACTGCCAGAAAAATCAACTTTATTGAGGAATATCTTTACTCAAATATTATACATAATTTTCTTATTTTTTAATAGGAGGCTCCAAACCCAGCATGGAGCCCAATGTAAGGCCTGAACTCACAACTCTGAGATCAAGAGTCAGACACTTAACCAACAGAGCCACCCAGGGACCCCATACTTTATTTTTTGAAGTGCTAATAGGGTAGTAAAAAAACAAAAGCAGGTTCAATTATGAATCAAAAATACAACTTCATCACCTATTAAATTAGCAGAGTAAACATAAACAGTTCCCAGAAAAGTGAAACTGTAAGGAAACTACCACTCTCATACTCTGCTAAAAAGTCAGTGCAGTGTTTAAAAAAGACAATGTGGGGTGCCTGGGTGTCTCAGTGGGTTAAGCCGCTGCCTTCGGCTCGGGTCATGATCTCAGGGTCCTGGGATCGAGTCCCACATCGGGCTCTCTGCTTGGCAGGGAGCCTGCTTCCCCCTTCTCTCTCTCTGCCTGCCTTTCTGCCTACTTGTGATCTCTGTCAAATAAATAAATAAAATCTTTAAAAAAAATAAAAATAAAAATAAATAAATAAATAAAAAAGACAATGTGGGGGCGCCTGGGTGGCTCAGTGGGTTAAAGCCTCTGCCTTCGGCTCAGGTCATGATCTCGGGATCCTGGGATCGAGCCCCACATCGGGCTCTCTGCTCGGCGGGGAGCCTGCTTCCTCCTCTCTCTCTCTGCCTGCCTCTCTGCCTACCTGCGATCTCTGTCAAATAAATAAAATCTTTAAGAAAAAATAAAATAAAATAAAAAATAAAAAAGACAATGTGGTAACTGGTATCAAAAGACTTAAAAATGTCTCCTGACTTAGTAATTTTGCTTCCAGAAATACCTTTTAAGAAAGTAATCAGATATACAGGAGGCTTAATATTCAAAGATGTTCCTCACAGTGTTATTTTTATGGTTAAAAGTTGTAAACACCCTAAATACCTAGGTAATGTAGAAATTTTGATCTTTAGCCAATAAAAAAAAGGTTTAATAGAATACTTAATGATACAAGAAAATGTTCATGATTTGTAAATAAAAAGCATTTTACACAGTATCATATGCCATAAAATCCCTGTAAAATAAAGCACAGAAAAAGGGGAACCTGGGTGGCTCAGTGGGTTAAAGCCTCTGCCTTCAGCTCAGGTCATGATCCCAGGGTCCTGGGATTGAGCCCCGCATCGGGCTCTCTGCTTAACAGGGAGCCTGCTTCCTCCATTCTCTCTCTCTGCCTGCCTCTCTGCCTACTTGTGATCTCTGTCTGCCAAATAATAAAATCTTAAAAAAAAAATAGTAATTTATTTAAAAGTAAACTTTTAAGGTTTATTCCTAAATCAAGCAATTTGGACTTTCATATCTTACTGTACAGAAAGAGAACTAATTTAAAATACAAATGTTTAATTAAAAATAAAATCTCAGCACATAGCAGATTCTAGGAATTTCTTGGAAGTAAAAAGCAACAGGTTCATTTAAAAGCTCTTATCTGTAATGATAAAGAAACAGGTATTTAGGGACAAATGGGTGGCTCAGTTGGTTAAGCGTCTGCCTGCCGCTCAGGTCATTATCCTTGAGTCCTGAGATGGAGCCCCATGTCAGGTTCCCCGCTCAGCGGGAAGTCTGCTTCTCCACAACCAGCACCCCCCGCCGCCCCTCCCCACCCACCCTGCTCATGTGTGTGCGGGCTCTCTCAAATAAATAAAAATCTTTTAAAAAAAAAGCTATTTAGCTCTTTTAATTTAAAATTCACCTTTAAATTCACAAGATAGGTCTATTTAAATTTACTTATGGGAAGATTAAAGGGGGATCTGAAAGCAGTTAGAGGAAAAAGATGTACTCATCAGTACTGTTAGGTCAACTAAGTAGCTATCTGGAAAAATAAAGCTAAATCTGTACCTTCAATTCCTTAGACCAGCATAAATTTAACTTCTTTCAAAGATCTAAGTGTATAAAATGAAGTCATAAAAAATACCAGGAGAAACCATGAGAGACTCTCAACACCTCAGAACACGAAGACCCTTTTGAATTAACCCATTAGAAATTTTTAAAGCACTGATATATGAGACAACTATTAAAACATTCTGCAAGGCCCACAACCACTAAAAGAAAAACAGTTAAATATGGAAAATGACCTAATTATCCATATCCCTATATCTAAGTGATGGTTTCTGCTTTATTTTATGCCCAGATTAAATCAAAATCTAGTTGATTTAAGATGTCTCCCCCAACTGTCCCAGTCCCATATTAAATTATGTTTACATAGATGATATTTTTTTTTGTTTTGTTTTGTTTGACAGAGAGAGAGACTGCACATGGGCAGGGAGAGAATGAGAGGTAGAATCTTAAGCAGGCTACACACCCAGCATGGAACCCAATGCAGGACTTGATCTCACAACCCTGAGATCATGATCTGAGCCGAAACCAAGTAGGACACTTAACTGACTAAGCCACCCAGGCACTCCTAATTTTCATTTCTATTAGCAGAAATTCTTAGGAGAGAAGTAGATGGAGGTGCCTCTTGACTGCTTTACCTTCCAAACCAAGTAATATACCTATTACACCTTACTGTAAAAAGTATCATAAGATGTGTGCTCATTAGTATCTTTCATGTAATACTAATTGGTAAGTTTTATATAAATATAAAAAAAAGTTTTCTTATTTTTATAATGAATGATTCGGTTTGTATAAATAAATCAGATCTTGGGCCTTTAAGGTATGTAAATGATACCTTTTAATATTTCTCCTATCAGTTTTACATAAAAAACACTGTACTCAATATCCTCTCTCCCTCTATACATATTCATAGATACAAACAAATATGAATGTAAAAGTTCTGTAGATTATTAAAGGGCCTAAAATACATTAGAAATTTGTTATTTACATGTGCTTAAATTGAGGTTTCCTTAATCATCACAACTTACTGGAACAGTTTTTCAAAAGATTATATGTACTGCAAGGATTTTTACACATTTTCTTAAACTACCCAGTTTCACCTTATATTTTTAAAAAAATATTGTTAGTCAAGGGGCGCCTGGGTGGCTCAGTGGGTTAAAGCCTCTGCCTTCAGCTCAGGTCATGATCCCAGGGTCCTGGGATCGAGCCTCGCATCGGGCTCTCTGTTCAGCAAGGAGCCTGCTTCCCCTCCTTCTCTCTCTGCCTGCTTGTGATCTTTGTCTGTCCAATAAATAAATAAATAAATAGATAGATAGATAAAATCTTAAAAAAATATATTGTTAGTCAAGAAAATTCACGATCTTATTTTAGTACTGACCTTCAAATAAACACAAAGAAGATAACTTGCTAAGAGCCTTTTCCTATAGAGATATTAATCCATACTCAAAACATTTACTACAAAAAAATAATCTAACCCATTAAAGAAAAATTACATACATCAAGTTCAAAGAAAAAATCTTGTTCTTTGGACGCAATTTCATAATCTGCTCTTAAAGCCAGGTCATGAACTTTCAGACATTCTCCAAGATCCATTCTCTGGGGGGGTGGAAAAAAGACATATTATTGAAACAGTAAACACATTTTTCAAAACTTCATTAACCACCACAGTTCTCTTCAAAATACATATTAAGTCTTACAGATGCTTCTTTACTTATGGACTTTCAAATTACAAAATTTCATAGACAAGCATAAAAGCTGATGTCAGAAAAAAATCCACATCAATTCTATCAACAGATGTCAACAGTGATTACTTTCGTACTTAAGAACAGACAGACAAGAAAAACTGTAAAAATCTGAAAAAGCTTCCGGCTTCTTTATCAAATCAAATTTCACTTAACCTATTAACACAGAAAAGATAACGTTAGTTTAAAATTAAAAGAATATGTAAATCAAATTTCTGAATTATATCAATATTCTTTGAACATTCTGATTTTCTTAGACCACTAAACTTGATAAGGATTCCAGATAAGACTCTAGGTGAACTAGTAAAAAGAAATTTATTAACACCCAATATAACTTCACAAAAAACTAAAATCCTCTTTACAAGCATGTATCAGGGGTATAAAATATACTCCCATTGAACCTAGCATCCTCCTACTTAGAATTCCAATTAGACATTATTTACCAAATTAGGTTTTCTCCTGAGATCAAAGTTCCTAGAAATCCATCCATTTTTACATTATCTGGGCAACTGATAAGATATTTCAGGAAATCCTTTAAGAGGAAAATTGAGGGGAAAAAATTGGGCTGGATGCAAAGATATTTACAGATGTGATTAATGGAGATCCAAGTAAAACAGATTTTCCAACTGCAAGTATGCTATCCTATCAAATAGAATGTCTCAGAATTGCTCAAAGGTTGGTAAAAAGAGAATACAATAATTTGAAAAGGTATAGTAAATATGGCCTTTGGTTTTGTTATACAAAGTATGCATAAAGTACAACAAACATTATAGTAGTAAAGTCATTCCTTCAGTTAACTGTGTACCCATTTGTGCCATGTGGTAGGGACACAGAGCTAACTGACACAGATACATACAGTCTCTGACCTCATGGAGCTGACATTTAGAAGAGGGGAAATAAGTAATTAACCATAATTGTGTCTCTGAATACAGTTAAGAGGTTTAATAAAACAGTAACCCTCCCATTATGATGGGAGGCTGCTTGGAGATCAGAGGAGGTCTTTCTGAAGAGGATACATTTAAACTGGATTTAAAATGTGTGAGGAAGCAAACTAACCTTAGGAAAAGCTAAAAGAATCCTTGAGGTTTTATAGAAGATTTACTCTTAAAAAAAAAAAAAAAAAAAGCCAGTGTTAAGCAGAGGGATGTTTCTAGCAGCAAAAAACAGAATAGGACAATCACTGGCATATAGGTCTGTGCCTTAAGCTTTGTTATGTAAGTACCTAGAAATGACTCTGTCTTAACTTTTTGGCCAACAACCTAGATACAACAAAGGATATGAAAGTCTATTTTGTACAATATCCCAAGCCAAAAAAAAAAAAAAAAGTGAATTCACTGGACTAAGATTCAAAAGAATTGGGGCACCTGGTTAGTTTTTAGAGCATGTGACTCTTGATTTCGGGGTTATGAGTTTGAGACCCAAGTTATATGTAGAGATTACTTAAAAATAAATAAACTTCAATGGGGCACCTGGGTGGCTCAGTGGGTTAAAGACTCTGCCTTCAGCTCCGGTCATGATCCCAGGGTCCTGGAATCGAGCCCTACATCGGGCTCTCTGCTCCACAGGGAGCCTGCTTCCTCCTCTCTCTGCCTGCCTCTCTGCCTACTTGTGATCTCTGTCAAATAATTAAATAAAAATCTTTAAAAAAAAATAAATAAGTTAAAAAATAAAAATAAATAAACTTCAAAAAAATTTAAGATTCGAAAGAATTGATAGATCAGGTAAAATTTCTCAAAAATATGAAGTCTTATATCTAAGAAGACAAATTTACAAATAGCTATGAGCAGAAAATTAAGACAAATTTGAAAACACTAGTCAAGAATAAGAGTTATAATGTGGCAAGATTGAGATAAATTAACTTACAGGACATAGTATGAACAAAGTAAGAATCTCTTGCTGAAGGCTGGCAAACACCTCTCTTCCAAAAGATACATTCTGTGTGCTACACATTTCAAAGGGATATAAATAAGTTAGACCAAGTGTTTCAAAACCAAGCTATACAAAAAAAGCCGGAGGACAGATGCAATTAGCCAAGAAAAGTCAAAATGTGAACCTAGACCCCAATCAACTAAAGAACTTTTCAACATGAAGCAGAAATAGATCTTAATATTGCTCCAAGGGACTTCAGAGTCAGATTTTAACTTTCTCTCAAATTAAAAACATAAACAAAAAAACCCCCACCAACTTTCTAATGATCAAAGCTTTCCAAAGACAGAATACACTTCCTGAAGAGTTAGTGAATTCCCAGATAACTGGAAGATCCCAGTACAGTTTAGACAACCATTTTTCTAAGACACTGAGCAAAGAACTGAACTGCTAAAGTAGCTTCCTCTTTCCAACTCTGACATTTTATGATTATCTTAAAAAAAAAAAAAAAAAAAAGCTTTTTCGTTAAACTCTATTACCTGGGTTACTAATTACATAAAAGAATGAATGCAGGAATATAGACAATGTCTTCAAAGTTATCCTTTGGGAATAGTAAGGAATATTCACCAGTATTATAAGTTATCATCCCACTAATGGCTCTCATGTATCACTGCTGCTGAGTATGCTGAGATTCTTCCAGGCCCCACTCCTTCCTCTCATAAATCTATGGATTAATTAAGTCTTCCAGTGATATTAAGCAGCAACTGAAACTTGCTATTGATGTGTGAAAATTCAAAACTGCTTATTGAGCAACATTTTTAAGAAGTTAAAGTGTAATGCTCCTAAAATATGCAGGAAAATAAGACAGCAATGAAAGAGTTGCAAAATACATTGTTACCATCTTTGCTACACCAGACTCGTGTGTGTGTGTGTGTGTGTGTGTGTGTGTGTGTGTGTGTAAGTAGGCTCCATGCCAAGTGGGGTTTAAACTCATGACCTCATGACCAAGAGTTGCACGCTCTACCAACAGAAGCCAACCAGCTGCCCCAGCAAGTGTCTCTCTTAATTGGTATCTTAATACTCTCTCCAACAACTCCCTCTACACATGTATTTCTCTAAGAGTTGGTAATGGGAAGCTACACTCATTTCCTAAAATGTTATGATGCCAGTTGGGAATGCCACTGATCCAATACAGTGGTTTTTAACCTAGACCAGGGGTAATAATACTGATGCAAGTTTTTGAAAATAGGTCCAAGCCTACCCTCCAAAGAGAGAGCTGTAAAAGCCTCCCAGGTGTTTTTAATGTACAGTGTTAGGAACCACTCACTGATCTAGTTTTATTCCTAATCTACAGACAAAGGAACCGAAGCCCAGAAAGACACTTATTCCAGATACTTACTGGGACATCTGGTTACAATGATTTCTAGGTCTAACACCCCTTCTGTTTTACCATGCTATACTAGTGTTCTGCACATAGCAGATACCCAAAAAAGTTGTCTAACTGCCTTTCCTCCAGTTAAGTCCCTTATCTTTATCCCCTGCTTAACTAGATTTCCAATCTGTTCTCAAAAAAAAACCTAAAAGGAGGGCACCTGGGTGGCTCAGTGGGTTAAAGCCTCTGCCTTGGGCTCAGGTCATGATCTAAAAAAAAGGGGGACCGAACCCTGCATCACGCTCTCTGCTCAGCGGGGAGCCTGCTTCCTCCTCTCCTTCTGCCTGCCTCTCTGCCTACTTGTGATCTCTGTCAAAGAAAGAAAGAAAATCTTTAAAAAAATAAAAATAAATTAAAAAAAAAAGAAACCTAAAAGGAGGGGCACATCTGAGTGGCTCAGTCATTAAGTGTCTGCCTTCAGCTCAGGTCATGATCCCAGGGTCCTCTAAGATCAAGCCCAATCATTGGGCTCCCTGCTCAGCGGGAAGCCTGCTCCTCCCTCTGCCACTCCCCCTGCTTGTGTTTCCTCTCTTCCTGTGTCTCTGTCAAATAAATAAATAAAATCTTAAAACAACAACAGCAACAAAAAAACTCTAAAAGGAATGCATAAATCTTGTCTGTTTAACCTAAACATCACTGTTGCCCACCCATACTGGCAGGAATTCTAGGCTTTTCCTCTGCTTTACCATTAAACTTCCATAATACAACCAACCAAAGGGAAAAACCCAACTCTTTGGGTCAAGAACAAAATGAACACCAAAAAGGACACAACTCAAAATTATACCACTGGTGTGAAGGGTGGAGTTTTGGTAAGAGGATGAAATTTAGAGGGGGAGGGTGGATGTATGCCTTGGAGGGCAATTTGCACAAGGGGGAAATTTTTACCACCTCACCAGAATGTGAGCTCCACAAAGACCAGTGTTTTTTTTGTTTTATCTGTAAGTAGTTTGCCTGGTATACAAGATGTTTAAGAAATATTTGTTGAAAGACTCAAACTGGTAAAAGGACAAACGACATGTGGCATAGTGGGCCCTGAGGTTAACAAGCAAGTGTGGTCAAGATCCAACCAAGTACAAAACTGATCTGAGTTCTGGAGGGGAAGGTCTTCTTCACTTCTCCATGGATTATCAATCTTGTTGGGACTTCTTTCCTTCCTAAGTATTTTATGCTACCCTCCTCCAGAAGGTAGACCACTTGGACTTGACACTATCCTGGGCCATGAGCTCTGCAGCATTCCAGTCTAGACGAGCTTACAAAAGTAGATTTGCAAGGCACCAAAATCCTAGGAGGAAGGGCCTAGCTATAATTTTTTTTTTCTTTTGGCCTGGAATAGCCTCAGTGCTTATTCTTTGGGGATCTAGCAGGACAGTAGGTATATACAAATTTTCAGAATTCTAGATACTGGTCATCTACTTTCCTCTCTATCCATACCATCGCAACTAAACACATACTCTGGCACTGTCATACACACAGGGAATATTTAAAATAAAGAACAATGGGGTGCCTGAGTGGCTCAATGGGTTAAAGCCTCTGCCTTCGGCTTAGGTCATGGTGCCAGGGTCCTGGGATTGAGCCCCGCATCGGGCTCTCTGCTGGGCAGGGAGCCTGCTTCCTCCTCTCGCTCTGCCTGCTTCTCTGCCTACTTGTGATCTCTGTCTGTCAAATAAATAAATGGAATCTTAAAAAAAAATAAAATAAAAAAATAAATCTGTAAAAATAATAAAATAATAAAATAAAATAAAGAACAAGCAAGTCAAAGTAAACACAACTACCTGCCAATGTAAAAGTGAGGGAAGGGTAAGTGTGTCCGTGTTAAGGCTCTTCAAGACTGCGGTCATCTAATTAAAAAGCCACCACAAAGGAAACCATGATAGAACCACACTACGACCAATTATGGACCAATCCTCAAAAGCCTCATCAATCCTGACTTTATCACTGACGATTCAATAGTGCTTTGAACACTCAGTGCACAGATACTTGCTGCTGCTTCTCTTGTAAAATAAATGAGCTTCAAACAGAACATAATACAATGTTTGGCTATTTAACTTATAATGGCTCTATTTGTAATGAAAGCCACAGGGAGAGTTTTTGAATTTTTAAATGTAGTAAGTAATTTATTTCATAATTACATTTTTCCCACAAGTTTATTTATGGCATTTTAATTAGAAGACATCTAAATTCTTAGATTGTAAATGGGAAAAACGTTTATTTTTAATTGGAAAAATTCAGTTCTGCATTTTTGTCTCCTCCATCCTAAATATATTTCCCTTGTGAAGTCGTCTAATTCTGAAAACTTCTCTTACAACCTCTTAGCATTTTGTATTACATTTCACTGTTTAACAAAGTTGATTCTGTTAAGTGCTTTTCTAAGTGTTCTTTTGAAATTTCAAAAATGAACATTATCTCCTCAAACTGGACTTTAGGCTTCATGAGGAATATAGTTTCTCTTATTTTTTCCCTCCTACATAAAAGACCAGGTTTTATACAACCCATCACTACTAAATAAATGTGATGATTTAACTAAGGAATTCTACTTCTAAGAACTTGAAGAAACAATGAAGTAAGTACAAAAGGTAAATGGACAAAACTTTAACAATGATGTTTTAGAGTGTAGGGTTTTAACTGAATTATGGTATAGTCATACAATGCATTACTTAGCCATTAGAAATTATCATCTTGATACTAAATGGAGAAAATAGATAGCAAAGAAAAACATAATAAAATGCCATTTTTTTCATGTACAGATTTTCAGATTCATGCGCAGACACTGCTGTGAAGCTGGTCTGATACTGGTCGTATTATTCTTATACTCAGAAAAAAAAATCAATAAAGCCACTTGATTTTGGAGGAAAAAAATTAAGTAACAGAACAGAGGCATGCAGAAATTATACACCAAAATCAACAAATAAATATGGTATTGGAGTACAGCAAATCAAAAGGTTGACCTACACATCTGAGTGTACTGCCAGTTATAAACTAATGGCAGTAATATGTTAATGAATAAAGCAGTGATAGAAACTGGGCATTATAACTACTTCAAAAACTGCAAATATTCTTGCTTTGTTATATTTACTCAGATCAATGAGCTAGATCCTAAAGTGAATTATAAAGCAGGGTAAGAAGATAATCCCTGCTATCAAGGAGTTTATATTCTCAATGAAAAAAATGGAGACCTTAAACTAACAGTTGCAAATACATAACACAGATGCACATGCAAAGATTTTATTGCCAGACTGTGCACCAAAACCAAAAACTATTAACACAATAATAGTCACTGAATAATTTAGGAAATAGCCATATTACAAAATATTATGTAGGCACATTTTAAAAATACAGACCACGGATTTGGAAACTTCTCCAAGACAAGTGAAAAAAAAAATCAAACATAATACCATTTGTTAAAATTTGCACATGTGCACACACACACACACACACACACACACAGAGAAAGGAGAGTAAAAAAGGTACATTAGATTGTTGACAGACTTTATGTCTGGGATGGGGGATGATATATAATGGAAAATATTCATGTTTTATGCTTTTTCCACTTTTACTTGAAAACTTTATAGTCGAAGTAATAAAGTAAGGACAGACTGAGTACTCAGCAACTCAGAAGACCTCCCTTAACATCTATATATTATCCATTTAACTCTGAGAAATTCATTTAATTTCTCTGAACTTCTCTTTTTTCAAATATTTCAGGACTGCTGCACCAATCAAATAGATTCTGACTAGACTGTTGAAAATTTTGAACATGTATCAATATGCAGAATTTTCTCTAAAGGCAAAGAAAAATGCTTGACTATTTGGGCAGAAATAGGATACGATGAAATCTGTATTTTAGAAGCATTAACACCATATTACTGGATGGACTGACAAGAAGAAAGAGGTCAAGGGCAGAACAGGCTACTAGGACAAGCCAGAAATAAAGTCATAGGGTCAAATCAGCAGAAAAAAAAAAAAAAAGAGAGAAAGCAGGTGATGGAGGTAAAACAGAGTGCTACAGAAGAATGAAAGCATTTTAAAGATGGGAAGGATCTCTGAAATCATCAGTTCCACCACCTTTCTACAACAACGAAGTCAAGGCTCAGAGAAGTCCTAAGATCACAAATCTAAGATTATAAGCAGGCAGGAGCAGAGTAAAAATTTAAATCCAGTCCTTAATATAGTTCAATATCCTCTCAATCAACTAATTAAATGGTACTACTGACTAACCAATTAACTAACTGGAAATGAAGTGCGGAGAGGAAAAGATCAGGAGTACTTCAAGCATGAGCAAACAGTGACACCACCAAGAGAAATGACTAAATCAAATGGAAGAGTTGGTCTGTGAAGGAAAGGTTTTGTTCTGGACATGCTGAAGGTGATGTAACAACAGTAAATCTAAGAACCAGTGTCCAATATGGCACAGATATAATGCTACATTCGGTAAAGGCCTGCTTTATCCAATTAAGTTTTCCAAGCAGACTTTTTTACATATTCCTCCATAGAGTTATAGCTCGAGTATTCTTCTAGGAGCCCCTCTTTAACAAATTATATAGGAACCCCAAATCTGACTTTCCTAAGTCAATTTATTAACAATGGAAATACTTTAAGGTATTTTTCTAGAAGATTTTATTTATTTGTCCGAGAGAGACATCACAAATAGGCACAGAGTCAAGGAGAGGGAGAAGCAGACTCCCTGCTGAGCAAAGACCACCCCCCACCCCCGCACCATGTGGGGTTCCATCCCAGGACCCTGAAATCATGACCGAGCCGAAGGCAGACATTTAACCAAGTGAGCCACCCAGTCACCCAAATAAACAAAACCTAAGAAAGAAAGACAGAAAGAAAGAAAAGTATTTTTAAAGAACAGTACCACCTGTAAGATCACAGTATACTGCCAGAGAGAAATTTAATGAGGGAGAAGATGAGGAAGAATACTTGAGAATAACAGTATAAATTCCTATTATCATACTTATGATTTAAAAACAAACCCCACAGGGGCACCTGGGTGGCTCAGTGGGTTAAGCCTCTGCCTTCGGCTCAGGTCATGATCCCAGGGTCCTGGGATTGAGCCCTGCATCGGGCTCTCTGCTCCGTGGGGAGCCTGCTTCTCCCCACTCTCTCTGCCTGCCTCTCTGCCTACTTGTGATCTCTCTCTCTCCGTCAAATAAATAAAATCTTAAAAAAAAAAGATAAATAAATAAAAACAAACCCCACAAAAACAAATAACAAAAAGCAAAAAACATACTCCACTGCTTCATAATTTTAACTTTCTAAAAACCACTTTCATTAGAGCAATAGTTTCACTGTTCTCTAACCTGGTTTTAATTTTTTTTTTTAAGATTTTATTTATTTATTTGACAGAGAGAGAGATCACAAGTAGGCAGAGAGACAGGCAAAGAGAGAGGGGAAGCGGGCTCCCTACTGAGCAGAGAACCCATAATTCTTTTTACTTATTTATTTATACTGCTTAGTTTGTTTAAAACAGTCATTCTTCCCATGTGTTGTTTTATTATGTTTTCTTACACTATTTTAAGAGTCTCAAGAAAAGGTTGAAAGATATCAAAATACAACAATAATTTAGACACAGTACAAAAATAGCAAAAGAATGCACACCAGTTGGAGAAAAAGTGAAACAATGACATGACAGCAGGACAGAGCATGGGAAATACAAAGCCCTGGCTGACCACACGAATCCTTCCACATGCCCTCCAATGCCAATGCTATTTTCTAAAACACAAGTCACCCACACTTTGATTCTCACTTCTTGCATCATTAACTTCGTTCCTATTTATAAAATCTCTCTTCTATGTTCAACGTTTGATTCAAGCCCCAGCTCAGTAACAAGAGAAAGCCCAGTATAATATGGAAAAAGCCTTGAAATAATAAAACCTGAGTACGCATTCAAGTTACGCCAGAGGTCTTAAAGTAGAAATTATGGTATTTCTTTCCTAATTCCAATCCTGGCATTCAAATGAACAAGTCCAACACAAATGATGGGTGAAGAGGAAAAGGGGCACACTGGGCATGCAGAGATTAGTTCCTGCTTTTTGCCACTTCCATTGTATTAACTGCTCATTCCCATTTATGTGTTCCACTTCCAAGTCCATTTTTCCCTGAGTGGATAAAGAACAATAAAGCTCTTCTTCTAGCTTTTAATATTGTTTTTGAAGAACATAGCATGAGATATTTTCTTATTCATCCCAAACCAAGATATGCAAATATATCTAGATAACATTAAAACAAAAATCCCTGGGGCACCTTGGTGGCTCAGTTGGTTAAGCATCTGCCTTTGGCTTGGTCATAATTTCAGGGTCCTGGAATCAGGCCCAGCATCGGGTTCCCTGCTCAGTGGGGAGTATGCTTCTCTCTCTCTCTCCCTCCACCCCTCCACCCCGTTTGTGCTCTCGCATCCGCAGGCTCTCAAATAAATAAAATCTTAAAAAAAAAAAAAAAGTCCTTGCCCTAGAAAGACAATGCTAATTGAGAAGAGAGAACACATATACAAACAAGAAAAAGTAACGAATGCCTATTCAGTAGGATGGAGAGCAGGCACTACACTGGGGTTCAGAGGTTAAAAGGCTTTAGACTCACACAATCACATGTAGCAAGCCAGGCAGGACTTAAATGTGTAAAAAAGAAAAAAGTTACTTCAGCAAGAGAAAAAGAGGTAACCTAAAACGACAATCATGCTAGGGAAGGAAAACAGTGAGATAACAATGAATAAATCAGTCTGGTAAAACAACAGGAATTTTTCAAGGATTTATTCATTCAAGGAAGAAGCAGACTGGGCTAAGGATTTTGTATTTTTGGCCATATGTACAGTAGGTAGGAAAACACCAAAAGTTTTGTGAGGAAGCAAGACAGAAGTTCATTCCTGCTCATAAATGACTGGCTTAAGTTTCTTCACAGTTCTATCTCTTCAAATGTCCCTTCATCAGAACAGTTTTCTCTAACCACCCTGGACCACTGTTTCAGACAGTCTAAGTTACCTAACCATGCTTTTTTTGGTCCTAGAAACTTAAATCATGACCTGAAATCACATTATTTTTCACTTAGTTGTTTGTCTCTGACATCAGAATGCTAGCTCCCACCACTTAAAGGAGAAACCTGTGTTCACTTCTGTATCCCCAACACAGCACACAGTAGGTCCTAAGTACTTGTGAAGTGAATGAATGAATGAGTGAATGAGTGAATGAATGATCTCAGTCATCAGTACCACTCCCAAAGAGTTGAAAAAATAAATCACCTTTTTAAAAAAAAGATTTTATTTATTTGACAGAGACAGACAGCACAAGTAGGCAGAGAGGCAGGCAGAGGGAGAGGGGTCAGGCAGGGGGAGAGGAAGCAGGCTCTCTGCAGAGCAGGGAGCCTGATGATCCCAGGACCCTGGCATCATGACCTGAGCCAAAGGCAGCCGCTTAACCCACTGAGTCACCCAGGCACCCCAAACAAATCACTTTTTGAAGAGAAATTCTTTGTTAACTTTTACTGTGAATTCTCTTTACTTTCTCCATTCAGCCTACCTTCCTCACCTTTTTTTTTTTTCACCTTCTTTTTCTATTTCTTAATTTTGGTATTACTTAAATTTCATTATTCCAAACACTACAATAAATACCATAAAAGGAAAAAAAAAACATGAAAACCAAAATGTGGAAATTTTACAAATTACATTACCCGAATACATTAATATATATGCCTATATTTTTTTATCTTACAGACTAGTAATGTCTATGGGACAATAAACATTCACAATGTTTTACTGGATATGAGTCAAAATAAAACACCAACTCCTTTATAAGTTCCCTTAATGAGTGAGAATCATCAAACTAAAAAGTATTTCAGTAAGTCATCCGTCTTGCCACCTGTACATCAAGGTAAAATTCATCAGTTTAAAAAATATTTCCAGTGATAGAGAATCTGGGACTCTGCTTGATGTTTGCGATTAATCTCCTGGTACAGTAACAAAAAATATCTGTTTTAAGGTTTCGTTTATTATCATGCGATTGCTCTGTGTTCATTGTTTACATCCTCCAAATGATGCATTTATAACTACTCCACTCTCTCTTTTTCACTGAATAGCCTCAGAGACATATTAGTTTCTTCAGACTTGTTAAAACACAGTTTATAAAACTGTACACATCTCTAAAACAGATCTGAAGAGTTCTGGGAATACTCAGAGGACGATCTGAGGTTCTCAGGTCATGAGCATTTATCGAGAATCACTGTACAGAAAAACAAATATGACACCAAAATATGTTAATGAAGCACCAAACTATGAAAAACAAGCTGCCTTATATAACAATGACTTCCAGATCTTACTCTACTTTCCCTGGGAGTAATTGGTCTTTACTATTTTATATTGTTTCAAGATTCATCCTATCAGATAGGTCCAAGAGTTAAAATTTGCTTCAAAATACCAAAAATGGATGTTTAGTGATTATAAATAAGGTAGCATTGTGGTCAAGATTTACTGAAGCTGGTGTATGGGAACATGAAGTTCCTTATACAATTCTCCTTCTATTTATAGTCAAAATTTTCTATTACAGAAGTTAAAGATTCGGGGTGGCTGGGTGGCTCAATCATCAAGCGGTCTGCCTTTGGCTCAGGTCGTGATCCCAGGGTGCTGAGACTGAGTCTGGTATCAGGGTTCTTGCTCAGCAGGGAGCCTGCTTCTCCCTCTGCCACTCTCCCTGCTTGTGTGCACCCTAGGCATGCACCCTCTCTCTGACAAAAAAAATCTTAAAAAATAAAGATCTTTAAAAAAATCACTTCCATAAGCCTAAAGTATATAAAATGAATGACTACAAGATTATTTAGTAGGGCAGAAAAAAGTTTCCCAAGGGCATATGCACCCTAAGTTGAATCGCTCAGGGTATTTGTGCGCCAATTTGCCAACAATGCTATCAACAATATTGAGGGCTTGGTTTTTAAAGTTTAATAGCAAAGTTTAATTACTCACTGGGAAGCTTTTTCTGTGCCTCTGACTTCCTAGACACCAAAGGTGTTTTGGTTTAAGTAATCTCTAGAAATGCTTATTAAAAGAATGCATTTTTGTAACTGAAGAATAAAACACAAATCACAAAATCTGCTTAATAAAAGGACATAAAATATAAATCAAAAGCCAAAACTAGGGACACCTGGGGGGCATCGGTGAGTTGGGAGTCTGCCTTTGCCTCAGGCCAGATCTCAGGGTCCTAGGATAGACTCTCAGCAGAGAGTCTGCTTCTCCCTCATCCTGCTGTTCCCTTGCTTTTACACATTCTCCCCCTCTGACAAAAAAAAAATAAAATCTTAAAAAAAAAAAAAACTGGTAAAACTTTGGGTGCATTAAAACTGGCATTTTTACAAATTGGGGAGCTCTGGAAATTTACTTGTCATGTAAATTGAAAAAAAAAAATGAAGCCAGTTATCTGGACTGATGCTAAGAACTGCTAAAAAATACGAAAATAGGGGCGCCTGGGTGGCTCAGTTGGTTAAGCGACTGCCTTTGGCTCAGGTCATGATCCTGGAGTCCCTGGATCAAATTCCACAGCAGCAGGGAGTCTGCTTCTCCCGCTGACATCTCTCCTCTCATTCTCTCTCTCTCCCCCTCAAATAAATAAATAAAATCTTAAAAAAAAAAAAAAAAAAAAAAAAACAAGTAGGCTATAACCCTACTTATCTTTGTCTCGATTTCTCAATTTTAAACTTTATTTTTTTATACCTTTTTTTTTAGATTATTAAGCTATTTGACAGAGTGAGACACAGCGAGAGAGGGAACACAAGCAGGGGGAGTGGGAGAGTGAGAGGCAGGCTTCCTGACGAGCAAGGAGCCCGATGCAGGGCTTGATCCCAGGGCTCTGGGATCATAACCTGAGCCAGAGGCAGATGCTTAACGACTGAACCACCCACGTGTCCCTCAATTTTAAACTTTAAATTCAATTTCTGAGCAGCAGAATCTCTTTTTAAACAAAATTTCATGGAAAATCTTTATACCTATAATGTGTAAAATTCCTATTGAAATAGGAAAGACTGGCCAGTCCCCATAGGGCATGAAATGCCTCCAAGGATGCTTCAGAAACATTTGAAAGTCACTGACCTAAGTAACTGTGCTATATAAAAAACTAACAAAAACCACAAAAACATTTTTTAAAGTATTTAGATTTAAATACCTCTAAGATTCCTGTGTTATATAATATACTGTAATTCTCTGTGAGACATCTGACAAGCACAATTTCTCTGAGCCTTAATTTTTCCCACCTATGAAATGATGACCTTACATTACAATACATGATGGTCTGTCAACCCTACAATTATACTTGATGAAGGCTGTAATAAAATTAGTAGTGGCCATTTCTGATTTCAGGACAGGCACATCATGAGAGTGAACATTTTCACCTCTGCAGACCTCAATTTCAAGCTTCTGTTACCATCTCTGCTTTATATTTAATGCCTCTAAATTATTACTACTACAGGGGCACCTGGCTCAGTTGCTAGGCATCTACCTTTGGCTCAGGTCATGATCCTAGGGTCCTGGGATAGTGCCCTGCATTGGGCTCCCTGCTCAGTGGGGAGTCTGGTTCTCCCTTTCTCACTCCCCCTGCTTGTGTTCCCTCTTTTGCTGTGTCTCTCTGTCAAATAAATAAATAAAATCTTTAAAAATAAATACATACATAAATATATAAATTAAAATATTACTACTACACACCTTTTTCCCAGATCACAAGAAGCTAAATCTGAAAGGGGTGCTGCCTACTCTTTGCACAGTGACTAGAATAAGAAACTAAGTGTGCCAAAAGGAGGAAAAGAATGAGACTTAAAACAATATTCTCAATGACTAAGGGAATAACACAAGCCTTTGAAATAAAGAAGCTTCCTCAGTTACAAGAAAAGTCATGCTTATAAAAACCATAACCCAAAAATACATATGTACATTATTTTCAATCTCTATTCTACATCTGACCTCCTGACTTCTTAACTTATGTATCAGTTATACCAGAGTATCAGACTAATGAAAGGTAAAATATTATGGAGCATTTTTCATCAAACTGAATTCCAAAAATACTTCATACAATAGTTAGTCATGACTGCATTTTTAGAAATCAGACTTTCCATCTCCAAAAATGCCAGAAAATATACTTCTGTGTATTCTTCTGCTAATTAATTTAGTGTATTGGTGAGTGATATTCTGCTGGAAGTGACAGATCTCAGGAAAAGGGTAAACTTTAGTTATACAACAAAGAAAAAACATTATAAAATCAAATTATAATTCAGTTCTTTTCATCTAACATGTTAAAAAAGAAAGAAAAAGAGAAACAGGCATTTCAACATAAAGAGGTATGAACTGTTAGACTGTGCCAAAAAAGTAGTTCTAGAGAGACTGGTTGCTAAGTAAGTCATAAGTCTGTAATTATAAACCATTTGTACACAGGATGAACTGTTATAAATAGCTTTTTCCTAATAAGGGTCATGAGAAAGTAACACCATGTATGGTTTTGAGTTATCAAGGAGACCACTCTCTAACCCTTAAGTCTTAACAAAGTCCCACAGCCATCTCTACAAGCTCTGTTTCAATTCTCACAGAGGTTCACAACTTCTTAATATCATCTTTACATAAGGCAATCTCAGGTCTATTACACTGACAAAAAAGAGGTATTTTCATCCAGTTTCCCTGGCATAGTGCCTATAAAAGGGTTTTCATTAACCATTTTTAATATAATCCAAGCGCTGACAATTTTAAGCCACAATATTCAATTCTGTACCATAAGAAAATGTTACCAATTAATATTTTTCTATCATCATTTTAAAATGTGTTTCAGAGATGTTAGATTTGAGAAAATCTGCATCTTATAAATCCACCAGGCAAGAACTTACAAAAAGGAAAGTCTAAGACCAACCACTCATCCTTTTTCATTTAAAAGAATAAAAAATGAAGTATCCCCTACAGAGTAGAAAACATGATGAGTAAAACTTGAGTCTGGTCCCAATTGTACTTTAAATCAATAGAACTATGGGATTTTGAATACTCACCTACTATCATTAAAGCTAACTGTGGATCATAAAACAGTTTTAAGATTTCATTTGTTTTGGGGCACCCGGATGGCTCAGTCATTAAGCCTGTGCCTCGGGCTCAGGCCATGATCCCAGCATCCTGAGATCAAGCCTTGCATCAGGCTCCCTGCTCAGCGGGAAGCCTGCTTCTCCCTCTCCAGCTCCCCTGTGCTTATGCTTTATTTTATTTAGCTTGTGCTTTATTTTATTTAGAGAGACAGTATGCGTGCACACACAAGCAAAGGAGTGTGGTTGTGGAGGGGAGAGGCAAAGAGAGAATCCGGAGCGAACTCTGCCCTGAGCACCAAGCCTGACACACTGCTCAATCCCAAGACCTTGAGATCATGACCTGAGCCATGACCTGAGTTGGACATTTAACCAACTGAGCCACCCCAGTGCCCCTAAACATGACTCTTGGTTTTGGTTCAGGTCATGATTTCAGGGTCATGGAATCGAGTACCACAATGGGCTAGGCACTCAGTGCAGAGTCTGTTTGTCCCTCTCTCCCTTTTTGCTCCTCCCCCCGCCACCCCCACTTGTATTCTCTCTCAAATAAATAGAATTTTTTTAAAAAATGAACATAAATGCAAATGTACATTATAAACCTAAAGCACTACTGTGATGCCAGATTTTTATTATTAATGGCAAACCTGAAGAGTATAACACTTGCTATGGCTGGTTTTATAGTTTTAAAAAATAAAAAAACTAACTTTGTCACTCTGTTAATTAATCCTGTTCTCAAAAATTACTTGAAGTGATAATTTAGCCATTAACTAAAATGACTGTTAAATTTAATAGTAAATGTGGAGAATCAAAGTATACTACAGATAATTATACATTTTACGGATTTCAAATGTTTTATAAGTACAGCAGAAAATACTTTATGGACACTCTAAAGAGTAGAAATTAGGGTCAATTATCTATCATAGTTCTAAGTTGAGTGCTCAGAATCTGGGTTACATTATTGCACTTAGAAAAAAAATTAGCTATCACATATACTTTTAAATGCAGGGTTACGGTTTTTCTTTCTTTTAACCTAATACAGTTTTACAGTCTTTCCTACTGGAAAAAGACTGAGGTGTTTCCTATTGTACATACCCTTGATTTCTGTTAGAGCTATTTAACTTCTCCTATCCAGAAGAAACCACTCATTTAGAATACTTTAACTACAGGAACTCATCATGTCTGAAAATGGACCAGAAATCTTTCTTCATTTCAGTCATTTCAGACAAATGAGAAATAAAGCCAGATAAATGTTTAGCTCCTACTAGTCTTTCTCCACCACCACATGTAGCCTGTGAAGGAAAGCTCTTGCACTGAGTAATCATTTCAACCAAACCCCAAAGTCAGATAATCAGATCCTCTGTTCCATTTAAATAGGTCCATCACCATGTGATTTAGCTTTCAAATTAAAATGACAATACTCCAAGGTCAACCAACATCACTAGATATAGAATCTAAATTAAGTAAGCTTTACATTATTGGAGTCAGGAATATAAATGCATTTTAAGAGACACTACTAGCAAATTAAGTTGTGTGAATTTAAGTAATTGCGACTATGTTTTCCTCTCTCTGGCTTCCACAATATAATGTGCACAAATCTAAACATACAATGCTCTAGACTTAAGTCTACTCTGATCAACAGTAAACTATTTTTAAAAAGTTGTTTCTGTAATTTCAGAACTGAAAGTGCAACTACAGCATAAAAATTGCCTCTATATTCCAAATAAGAAGTGCTTTTTCAAAAATTTCTCTGAAGAATTGAAATAATTATAAAGTAAAGGATAACAATGACTTTTTGGAGGAATTCCATTTTTGCAGGTTTAAATCATCAACTTCAATAAACAATATAAGAGATGCAAATCCCTCTGCTAAACCTTTTTAAAAAATCATCAGATAATAATGTGACAAGGAATTAAGTCTTTTTCAAGTAGTTCATTTCTGTAGGATACCAATAATCAAACAGTAAATTTAATAACTACGTACAGTTCCAGAGAGGACATCGTGGGGGCAACAGTTGAGAAGGTGACTCTTGCATACTCTGTCATCACTGAACTTGATTCGTTGACGAGTAGTATCTCCTGTAATATAGGAAAGTTAATAACATTCAAGGTTAGACAACTAAAAAATACTTATTTTCTGAGAGCCCTACTATCGCTAGCTTTTTCTGTGTGGCTATACACACATATATTTATTTATAAATCAGCTCAAGAGGGATTAGTTTTTTATAGAATATCCTACAGAAAAACTATCTTAGACATGCAGTTGCAGTATGTGTACTGCACATGTAATTCAAATAGTCAAAGTGGGAAAGCAATGCATTCTGTTAAACAAAGTACTTCAGGAAAGCATAGGATACAGAGCAGGAATGGACTTTTAAGATTATGGAGTCCAACTCCTTTACATTGCAGATGATGAAACTGAGGCCCCAAGAGGTTAAGCGACTTGCAGCAGACCCACAAGGAAGTTTCTACTGGTATACAGTGTTCCCTACTTGACACTAAGCATAGATTTATTTTGTAATTATTTACATTAATTGAAAAACATAAAAAGTAATCTTGCAAACATTGCATACACACTGCGAATCCCCACTGAACCCCAGACGCCATTTCTTCCACTATTTTGTTCCAGCTGAAGTGTCTCCCTTTTGCTGCTGGGATGAGTTAGAGAGGGTAGAATAGCGTGTTTAAGAGTGTACAAACCTGGAAGAAGGACTTACACACCAGTCAGACAAAGGCACATTGCCTAAATGAAACGTTAACTTTAATGCCTCCAAAGGTACCATACCTTCAAATTTTAGGTGGTCTGTGCTACACATGGCCAAACCCGGTACATTTAAATTTATTCTGTCTTCATATAACACAATACACCTCCTAAGCAACAGAAGCATCCAACCTCCTAGTCAAATATGCCTATCTAACTCAAACTTTAAAGAGTCTAAGAAAAAGAAAGGTAACTAGCTCTAGTAACAAAATATAGATGTTAGTTACAATTTTTTTGCTTAGAATCTCTTTGGAAAAAAAGAAAAGGAAAAAAAAAAAGCTCTTAAGGACATTTTTTCTATGTAGAATGATAAGCCCTAAGAAATGTAGGTGTTTTATTTTAGCCTTAAATTGATATCATCATTGATGAATGAAAACCTACTGATGAATTACTGAAGCGAGAACTGTTGGTACCAAAAGAGATTGTAAATACCTCTGTACTTAACATGATGCTTGGGGCACTCCAAAAACTCATCTAGAAGTGATTCAATTATTTAAATCAATTTGTTTTTCACATGTGAATAACAGAAAGGTTAAACCTTTGCCCCTTTCACATGGACTTTGACATTACTTCACATGGACATGACATTACTTTGAAGAACTTAATGCGAAGTCAACTAAATATGTCATTTTTAGGTGGCGTAAGATTTTGTTCAAATTGTTTTAACTCCATTAAAAAGACTTAAAGAAAATTCTCATTTGTAATCAGGGTATATAAAATTTAAGAAAAGTAATTTATAGCTAAAATGATAGCTTCAGAGCAGTTCAACAATAGGTTTTCTAGAGGCTAATCTCTAGTTAAAGTAGGTTATTTTTGACACCACAATTTGGAATAAATCATTTAGTGTTCACGCCTGCTACTATAATAAAGGTTATTTTGATGGTCCGTTTTTCCTTTTAAACACAACTGCTTTTGTTCCACATTCATTAACACATCTGAAAAGTTAGTGATAACTCACGGCTCGGCGAATGCGGGGCCTTTCTGACACTCCCTTGCAGATTGAAGTAGGCAGGCATAGATACATTGAACCTTTACAAATAAAACAAGGGGCCAGATTGTTCAGTTTGTATAGAATAGACTCTGCCAGCAATTTCAATACAGCATCTAGAAGTACATGTTGACTGTAAAGATTCTTGTATATGAAAACAAAAGTGAACAAAATCAGGGTGTTTTGTTTTTTCAAAATATTGACTTAACAAGTGTAACCCTACATAAGAGTATGACTGACCACAGGAAAAAGTCCAATGCTGAAACTCTGGGAAATGGTCTCTGGGCCAAGAGGGGTTTTAAAAAAATGCTTTTTAAAAGATATTATCTCATTAAAACTTTGGTGAGGGCCGGGCCTAAATTCACATTAGAATGGTACTACAATAAGCAGCACCAGAAGGGCAATGCTATATATTAGGTTTTTTTTTTGCTTACTGGCATGTATGAAAAAAAAATGTCTTATTTTTAAACTGTACCCAAATTACGCTAAGAATTTTAAAGATGATGTAACTTTTTTAAATAGGAAAAAAAAAAAAGACCCTTACATATCTAGGATTCTAACTACTATAATATCTAAGCTTTTTAGCATGCAACAACAATATTGTTTCAATGCTATGTCAAACTAATGGCTCAGCAATATTATAAACCAGGCCTCAGAAAAATACCAAGGTTCTTAGAAGTTTTACTAGTCAAACATTTTATGAAGTAGGGCGACTGTTTTTGCCTCAGAAATCACAACATTAAGTCTAACATTAAGATATACGTGCCCTGAAGACACAGCTATCAGGTACAATATAAACAATTCCAAATACGAATTTAGCAAACATTATCCCTACTGAGCTCTTACAAAAAGCATTATTTCTATAAATGCCAAGAAGCATTTTAAAGTAACTTCTCACTGCGTTAAGAGTGGTTGCTCTAGAAGCGCCTGGGTGGCTCAGCGTGTTAAGCGTCTGCCTTTGGCTCAGGTCATGATCCCAGGGTCCTGGGATTAAGCCCCGAGTCGTGCTCTCTGCTTGGCGGGGCTTCTCTCTCTCTCTCTCTCTCTCTCTCTCTCTCTGCCTGCCTCTCTGCCTACTTGTGATCTCTGCCTGTCTGTCAAATAAATAAATATTTTTTTAAAAAAGAGTGCTTGCTCTATAAACATTTGATAACTGCAAACACAATAAATACAGCTATCAAATAACAGCTTACACATTACAAAAACCTCTAAGACCAAGAAATAATAAAACCGCTAATAATTTCAGATGCAGAAATACCCCAAGATGGACTAGCAACTAAGTATCTGGTAATTGGTATTTTTAAAGTTTTACTTAAGAGACTTTAAGGTTAACATCTTAAAATAATTTGACTACATTACCATGCAGTATTTAATAAACTTATTTGGGCTTATGCCATGAAACGCATAATATAGCTAAACCAACAAAGAATTTTAAAATAAAAATACTGGTAATTTTGGTTTTTATCAAGTTATCTGGCCCAAACCATGTTTTTCAAAAGAAACTAGGTAAAGCAGCGCCCATTTAAAAAAAGGTGGGGGGGGAGACTACAATTAATAGAAAACAATTATGAACCAAATCTTTTAATAAAAAGGATTACTTTGTGAATTCAAATATTTTATCTTTGGATTTTCTGGGCACATATTCATATAAAAATAACCTGAGTTAAAAAACAAAAACAAAAACAAAAAAACAGTTACCCTCTTTCACTAACACTGGATCCAAATGAAAGAATCAAACCTCTTAGTGCACATATCCTCTGTGCTAGTCAATGGGGTTACAAATAGGCATATAATTACAAGCTCTCTACCTTCAAGGAGTCCATGATGTTGACAGAGAAATAGGACAGTTAAATGAAATAACAATAAAGGTAGCATGACCCAAGAGCCAAATGGATGTCTCTAACAGTAGTACTTCAGGAATTCTAAGAGTAGAATGGCCACCAAGGATGGAGAGGTTAGAAAAGGCTTCATACAAAAAGCAGAAGCCAAAATTTAAAGAAAAGATAAGAGGACTCAGACCACAGGAAAGAAGAAGAACATTTCAAACTGGAGTATTATCTTTAACAAAGCTTATGTAGGCAGAAAGATTCAGGGAATAGTAAATACTCCAAGTCAAATTTGGCTTTGGCAAATGGCTACATGTAGAAGAATAGCAAAGCTAGGGCCAGAATAGTATTTTCTGAGTAAAACCTGATTTTTTTCTTCAATCCAGATTTTTAGTGTGTAAACAAAGTTTTAAAAGTTTAAAAATAACAGGACAGATATTAAACCAAGTTATTTGAGTTACAGCAATACAATGTCCTACCCATAAAAACATGGAGGTTTCTCTACCCTGTAACCTCTACAATTATTAATTAGGCTTTGTACATAACTACAACCCAAGTTTTTAGAATTAGTAACTTGATTTGGAACTTTGGTAGGCAAAGTGTTCTTCATTTGAATGGAAGCCTCAAAATTTCTGTTAATATTTATTACTAAGCAACTAATATCAGAGTAACAACTTTCTTTAGTTCTCTCTTTGGTTCAACCCCTTCATGAGTTTCATACATTGTAATTTGTATTTGGGAACACCTGAGTTGCAAGTAAACCAACAAAAACTGGAATGCCTATTATTCCTCTCAAAGTTTCTCAACAAGTTAACAGGACCTAACATGGTACTGAAGCAGTTACACTTGGAGAATACAGATAGGCCACTCTAAAAAGGCAGCTCCAGCCCAGAATGTACTCAAATACTGCTATGCTCAAAACCTCTTCAGTTTGTTGGGAGGGAAAAATAAGCCCACTGTAAATCCCAACACTGCTATTTTATGGTCCTGCCTCTTCTGAAACTGACTTAAACAGTAGTAGTAACACTTAAAACTTCAGCCTAGATGGTATCTGACATCATTTTACATGGTGCATGCTATTTTCCCAATACCCACCCCCCCCCCAGTGCCACCCACCCTCTCCCTCCCATACAAACAATAAATCAAATAAACTTTCATAGATTTAGGTGCTATTTTAAAAACATCAAAATTTTACTTTACCCATTCTCTCCGATGCTCCCTGTATTTTTTTAAGCTGTGAGTGGATGACCATGCTATGTGATCAACAACTGTGAAGGCTAAGCAAAAGTGAACTGAGTTTAGTATCGTAATTAAAAGAACCTTAAACTCTGTAATATTTGACATATATAATGGTATGCGGAATCCTTATTTTACTGCATATTATCAGGCATTAAGGCAAGCAATTTATAAAAACAACTAATTAGTATTTATTTTGTATAGAATTCGCTTAGAGCTTAGCTTAGGGAAAACAGAGAAAACTCAATAGCACACAAAGCAAACGGAAGCAACCCCTAGCTTATAAATGAGGCCAGGAGAGAGAAAGCCCTCCCATATTCTCCAATGTGACAACCAAACCCCTCCCCACAGGTACACTTGTTAGGAGCCAAGTGTCACCATTGGGCTAAGACAGGATAGGTACATTCCCTCTGAAATAAAATCCATACCCCTTCAGTGAAAGGAAAGCAGAGCAAGAAAAAGAAGTATATACCAATAGCTTAGTTTCTCATTTTCCTGTGCCCTCAGAATCATCAAATGCAGAGAAATGTTTCACCCTCTTATTATCACTTCTTGTAATGTATCAGCTACTGAGTCCACATAGTAACACAGAAACTCTATAAAGACTGGTGGCCAATTTCTAGTTTCATACGGGGCAGGAAGCCTGTCCCAGGAAGCCCTTGTCTTCAGGGGTGAAAGCAGGAGATGCCTGCTGCACCATGACTGCTACACTGAAAAACCCATGTGATTACTTTTACACTCTTCTCAAAGTTTCACATCAACTCCACTAACTTCTCCCACCTACCTTTGCTGTTCCTTTAGAATTCAGCCTAAAGCTCATCTATAAGAATGCATTTGTAATTATCCTTTAAAAAAAAAAAAAACCTATTACTCCATGCATTGTTTACACAGTTTAATTCACTGTATATTTATACAGTTGAAAATATAGAATTTGTTTTGTAAAATGACTCATTACCATGACTTAATATATTGTGACTAGAGGGGTTTTGAAACAGTTAACACAACGTGATACATATCAAACTTTTCAGGAATGTATTTATTATGTACTCAAAGATGGCAGTGGGAAAAACCAATTATGGCATTGTCCCTTCCAAATTAAGTCACTTCTATCTAACAGAACTTACAAAGTCATACCAAGTAAGTAGTAGCAAATTTATTTTCCCCCAGAAAATGCAAAACTAAGTGTACTATATGGTCCAGAGAGCTATCCCTCTTAATCCTTCCATTGGGTTTATAGATTTATAATCAAAAGTAAGTAATACTATTTCCCCTATCAGAACCCCCAAAACAAACCCATGCAATGCCCACTGTAGAGCTGCAATGCCCATTGTAGAAACTTCTAGAACAAGTTCATTCTTACTGAATATAATCAAAGATTAATAATGCTAAAGTTAACTTTTTAAATCTACCAGCCTACTTGTCTATGAAAATCCATGTAGGGGCGCCTAGGTGGCTCAGTCGCTAAGTGGCTGCCTTCAGCTCAGGTCATGATCCCAGGGTCCTGGGATGGAGCCCCACATCGGGCTCCCTGCTCAGTGGGAGCCTGTTTGTCCCTCTCCCAGTCCCCTTGCTTCTGTTCCCTCTCTTGCTGTGTCTCTCTCTGTCAAAAAAATAAATAAAATCTTAAAAAGAGAAAAAAAAAAGAAAAGAAAATCCATGTAACAGAATCGTAACCAATGAGACAGAGGAACAGCCTAGTAGGTGAAAAAGCTTACAGGATATTTAAGAACTGACAGAATGGTGATGGAGAAGTGAGAACAGGAATACTAAAGTAGCTACATTCCAAGGGTTCTATTCCACCCCTAATCTTCTCTCATTACACAAGCAAAGACTCTCGGCCACAGCAGGGCTGGTGGTGGAATGGCACTTTAGGATATCTACCAACATGTTTCTCCTTTTAGATTTAAGAGATATATCAGAAAAGCCTGAATAAACTGTTACCTAAAAATGAAGTTCTAAAAGCAGATTATATAGAATGTGTTTTATGGTATATGTCAGAAAGGAAAGATGGTCATTAAAAAGCTGCAGCCTGCTAAATTTTCCATTTTGATACTTACTTGCAGAGCTGCAAATTCTGATACAGTAACACTTATATTGGGAATATCTGGTGCCTTCTATCATCCAGAACTTTCTATACACAAAACCAGAAGTAATGAAAGCTATCTCTGGCTATGAAGAAATAGCTGAAAAGAACCAAAGAGAAAGTGATTGGTTGATTTATCAAAAAGACAAATTCTCGTCAGCTGGCTATAGCAATAAAAGCTAAGAGGAGCCTCCCCAAATCAAAAAATAGTGAAGGAAAGAAATAAGAAAAGAAATGAGAATATCAAAGGACAGAAGTGACAGACAATGATAAAGGAAGTCAGAATGAAAAACAGATTACAATGAAGGAGACTGAGCCTTGCAACTACTCAAACAGCAGAAATACTGTGTCGCGCTGGATACACACCAAATTCGCTAGGATGGCCTCTTGGGAAAGAACTGTGACTGTGAAGTGGAGCAGAAGAACTTCATTTGCAATATTTTGTTTATAGTTTGAACAAAGTAACATTTGTTCACTCCTATAGGTGTCTGATAGTCTTTTGCATTTTTTTTAAGTTTTTGCCAAATTAGACCCATACAATCAACATCATAGAATTCATCAATTAAAAATAAACATAATTGTTCATGTGTAAACCTTCATTTCCCACTAGCCTGTCAGTTTAGAGTCCTACATCACTACTTTATTGCAGATACAAAAGACAACAGAAACCAATGTGTCCATAATCTCTAAGGAAAAGAAGTAACTAAAGCAAATCAGCAACCTGGGGATATTCAGGAAAAGAAAGATTCTATTCCTATTAACAATTACTATACCCTAAAGCACATCAGCCAGTAAATAAAGAGAACACTATGTCCAGGGAAGTATCCCTTTAATACCATGAGGCAAGTAAAATAACATGGGAATTTCTTAAAATACGACCACATGGTTTCCATAATCAACTATTGTTCCAGCAAGCTTGTCCTGCTGTTCCCCTATCCACAAGGTAAAACCACAGCCACTTCACCCACAGTTTCTAGTCCAGGGGTTAATCTTTTATAAGTAGCCTTTCCCAGAGCCAGGCACCTTTCCACATGCCCCTTGTGAAACAGGTTGGTGAAGTCCTGCAGAACTGCTGGCTACCATTGGCCAAAACACTACTGAGGAGGAGAGAATTCAAGCTAAATGAAGTAATTTCACCCTTGAGGGCTAGACGAACCTCTTTAGGGATTCTAGATCGCTCCATCTCACAGGTATGTGCTTCTTCTAGTCATTTCTACTTCAGGGCTTGGGTATGTAGTTAAAACAGCTTTTTCTTTCTCTAGAACGGTATTTTCCAAAGTATGAGATTTATACAAAAGATGATTTTAGGTATTATCCACTTTCACCAACAGGATTTCACCAACATTTTAAGCACCACTGAATCATTTAGTGATTATTTACCATGATTAACTTTAAAAGTACATGATCAAGTCCATACCTCTAATAAGGTAATGTTTAGCATGTGTGACAACAGAGTCTAAGCTTTTTCTTGAATTTTTTTGAGTCTAAGTTTTATCTCTTAAAATATCATGTTGTTGGGGAGCTTGGGTGGCTCAGTTGTTGTCTGCCTTTGGCTCAGGTCATGATCCTAGGGTCCTGGGATCAAGCCCTGCTTCAGGCTCCTTGTTCAGCGGGAAGTCTACTTCTCCCTCTCCTACTCTCCGTCCTTGTGTTCCCTCTCTCTGTCAAATAAATAAGTAAAATCTTGAAAAAAAAAGTTAAAAAAAAATACCATGTTGTTCTCATTGTATTTTTCTGGTGACATAAATTTTCATTTTAAAATTAAGTTTTTAGAAAGTGAGTTTATGTTTACAAAATATTAAATAAACAGAAAATAGGGTTAAAAAACAGTCAAGGTGGTATGTGAGATGAACACTTGGGAAACACTTATCTAGAACAGAGTTTCTCAAACCTTTAATGCACATGAGAGTCATTTAGAAGGTTGTTTAAATCACAGATTACTGGCTCCAATCCCCAGAATTTCTGGAGTCAGCCCAAGAATTTGCATTTTCTAACAAGTCTCCAGGTACTGCTAAAGTCTGGGGACCACATTTTGAGAATCACTCACCAAAACAGTGGTCAACAAGCTTTTTCCTAAAGGGCCAGACAGCAAACATTTCAAACTCGCCAGCTATAGATATCTCTTGCAGCTACTCAACTCTGCTGTTTCAAGGCAAAGCAGCAAAAGACAGTAGGTACACAAATGGGCATGGCTGTATTCATATAAACATTTATTTACAAAAAGCAGTGGGCCACAGTACCAATCCTGATCTAAAATATACCTTCAAATAACTAAAAAAGGGTATACTGCGTAATCTAGTAACAGGACAAAATAAAGAGGCAATGAACAGCTAAGTATCCCAGAGATAATAACCAATTAATATCCAACTTATTTTGTTGAAAGGTAAAACTCTGGAAAGTTTTACTCTGAAAGAGAAAACTGAAGTCTCAAGATGATAAAAACAAAACAATTTACCATGCATTCAGGAGACATGACAAAACACTCAGCAAGGGCATCTGGTTAAATTCTTTTCATGTTGAATCACACAGGTCAAACATCAATGCACATGGTTCACAACTAAATTAGCACATATGGATCAATATCTAGTGAGGTTTTTTTCTAGAAAAAAATTTTAAAAAGACTCCTTTCACTAGCCCATGTTAAAAGAGCAAAATACATTTACTCGGTTTTTGTTTCTTTTTTTTTTAAGATTTTATTTATTACTTATTTGACAGGCAGAGATCACAAGTAGACAGAGAGAAAGAGAGAGAGAGAGGTGGAAGCAGGCTCCCTGCTGAGCAGAGAGCCCGATGCGGGGCTCGATCCCAGGACCCTGAGATCATGATCTGAGCCGAAGGCAGAGGCTTTAACCCATTGAGCCACCCAGGCGCCCCCGTTTACTCAGTTTTTACAAAACTACTCTATAACCTCAGTCACCTTACAAAAATTGATCAACTGATATATTTTGGCCTTGCTTCCAATTTCTACCCTAGCGGCTACTACTGCATGAGAATTTAAACCAAAAAGGTACAGAATGACTTTTCTGCAGGTGAATTCACAAGATTCCTGTCAGAAATGTACCCTCTTACTCCCTCATTCCTTCTCCTGCAAAATGTTCCACCTTTCATCTTCTTTGTCTACAATTTCTTAGTTGACCAAGTAGCTAAAATAAACGTTTATACTTCCTTGTAGACTATACTAATAGCCCCAGGTTTGTAGGATTCAATCCATTTCATGTACCTTTCTAGAATTCCATCCTTGAGGAGCATTTGCCTCATTGATCTAGTTTTGCCCACACTTAGGTGACCTTCAGTTTTAAGCCATCTACCTATCTTTGCAACCCCACCGCTTGCCTGAACTCTTAGCAACTTCAAGCTTTAATGTCTGTATAAACCACCGAGTACTCAACACCACTATCTGACTCATTCAAAGACCATGATCCATGACACCTTTCCTACCTATGCTGAACGTGCAGCTCACCACCATTTTTCCTCATGTAACATCTTATCCAAATCAAAGCATTTATTTGTTGCTTACAGAGCTTATGTAGTGATAAACAAAATGATTTTTCTTTGGTTTCCATTTATTTCTTTACCCAAAGTAAAAGAATATCTCACAAACATAGGCTTCCTTGAGGAAAGCTAAACGACTGTAGAGAATCCAAGAAGAAAACAAGATTACATGAAATGATACCATTACTATTTTCTGGGCTGTTTTGCAGACAGAAATATTCAGAGTTCAAAATGTAAAATGAGTTAAAGTTTGTTTAAAACAGGCTCACCATATGGATGTTAACAGGGCATTCAGTGTTTTGATATGCCTGAACCTCTAAGTCAAATATTCAGTAGAACTCTTATTTAGCCTCATGTTTAACTACTGTTTAACCTTATTTTTGCCAAAATTTCTTAAGTTAAAAGAATTACAAGCTCTGGAGTAAGATATACCCCATTATTATTTTTTAAAATGTGTGCTTATACATTAAAGGCTATGCCTCCTTCACTTATAATGAACAATCCAAGTGGAATAGAATGGTTTACAACTGACCAAGAAATAAATATGGCTCATTATGCTAATGAGAAAAATTAAAAAAAAATGCTCTCAATGTTGATGACAAGTCAAGAAACACAGATTACAGTAAAGATGACTTTATGAAGAAAATCCACTGAAGATAACACTGCTTCTATCTTTGATTCAATGACTTATTTTGCAGAAAGGCAGCAACGTCATACTATCCTACAGGTTCAAGTTACGTATCACTAAACTTATATTAGGAACAAGTAAATGATATACTGAAATTTATTTTCCTGGTTACCTCCTAGGATGAGTAGTACCCTTTTAATTTTACATTCTATAAAACTACTATACAATGTAACTGACAAATTATGACTAAATGCACTCTATTAACTAAGGAAACACATCACTGTATGTTTAGAAGGATTACCCTCAAAAATAGGTACAATTATCTGAAAGCTTTAACTTGCCCTAGACATTCCCTAACCATAATGGGCAACTAATGCTGCAATAAAATTCTATTCTGTTTTCTACATTCTATTAGTTCACTGGTCGCTTGGGACATGAACTAGAGGAAGGGGAGATGCTGGGGATGATTGTCATTCCCCGCCCGTTTTAACCTTTCCAAGATGATCTCTGCCATTTAAAGGCTGTAAGTAATTAAAAAATATGGAGTCCTCAAACTACTTCTCTAAATCCCCTGGTTTCTAATCTCAGGATATAATCTAAATTCATACCCACAATTTTGTTTAATTCCTATCCCTTGCACCTTGCCAGGCCTTTTAGGGGTCAGGACCAGAGGCTTATAACCAAAATCTATTTGCTGGCAAAAGTTTTAGCTAAGGGACATTCCTGCAATTAACCAAACTCAGAAAAAATAACTAGTCTATGCAAGGACACTGAGTTCCTCCAACTTGAATTCTCCTTTGCTGATCCTCCCTCCTTTCAAATGGACTATGCTCAGGGAGAAAAAAAAATTATCCCTCTCCCGTCTACTAATGCCAACAACTACAACAAAAAGGTATTTATAAAGATTAATTTACCTCAAACTTCAGATAAAATAACATACTAATTTATATCTACTTATGGTTCCTCTCTCTTAAAAAAACTTAAAATATACTTATTTTTCAACATTTTTTGAGTGTAACATAGTAAATTATTTGGTTTCCCATTTAACAGATTATTGATTTAACTTGAGGCAAAAAAGGTTAAGTGACTTACCCAAGGTTACAATTAGAGGTACAGCTGGGGCTAGAAACCAGGTCTCCTGAGTCTCAGCCCAGGGCTCTTTTCCTTAGCCCATGATGCCTTATCAGAAAAATCCAAATACAGTCAGACCCCCAGTTACATGGGTATGAGTTACACTGATTCACATATACAAACTTTATATAGTGTGACCAATGTTTCAACTCACGCGGTACCCTGCTTCCATTTATGCAGTATGCCAGGCATCGGCACGATTTTCAGTGGCACACAGGCGGTTGCCACCACCAGGGCCCTAGGCAAAATTGCAAAGAAGGCAAAGTTTGTCTTTGGCCCTCCCACCACCCTTATGCATTTCCTCTCCCACCACCTGGTCATCCCCCTGCCCAGCCTCCCAGCACCATCATGCTGCCCTCTGGTTGTCCAACGCCCCCCACTTCCACCACTCACCCAAGACTGTCCTTTCTGGGAGTGCCCAGTGATCCAAAATTACCTCTCCATTTCCCTGACACTAAAATTCCTATTTCTGAGAATTTCAATAAAAATTAGGTAATCTACAGGTTTAGCTGAATTAAGTAACTCAAAATAAGGTACTTTTAATAGACTTACATCTCCAAAGAGCTTAAAAAAGAACTTAATAAAAACTGAGTCAGAAGGGAAGAAGGAATAAGTATTTTTATAGGTGGAGGAGAGGGGAAGGTGAAAGGGAAACAAAGTTTTCCCAGTGCCCTAGGCCTCTTGTGCCACTTCAGATTCCCTTAGAGACAGGCCACTAAAGGTTGAGGAGGGGTTATTACAACCTTGAGTCACACGATCCCAGAAGACAGTAGTTGTTTTACAGTCAGTCTCTGGGATGATTGTTTTGGGGGGGGGGTGCGGAACCGCCTTAAGCACACCCTCCCCTACCTACCTTTTCCATCTCTCTCCCACCTCTTGGATCCCCATTTCCACCTCTAGTGCCAAAGACACCCAACAGCATTCCCTGTAAGCTGTTCCTTTGTCCAATACAAAGCTTTCCATTTTATGGTTTTAAAATTATATGGTGTTATTCAGGAACATATTCTCCTACCCCTGGATAACTTGAAGTTTACTGTATGCTAAAGAAGAACAATCCTAATTATTTAAAGGTCCTGAATCGTAAGATGAAATATGTAAACTCATTATCTGGTCAGGAAAAGAATGTTCTGATTCTTATCTTGTATACATAAAAGAATATGGGTATCTAAAAAAACATTCATTTCTTTTCCTTCAAAGTAGTAGGTTTCTTACTTCTGGCCCAACACAGCAGTGAAAATCCAGTCATTTCAGCTAAATAATATCGTGGACTCGTTAACATGAGTTCATTGGTAAATCCTCTTAGTCTGGAGGCAAAAAAAATCCGGTAACATACACATAAAAAATGTAAATTTATTTGTATACAAAGCAGAATGGATTTTAAGAAATCCATGTTTCTGCTGACTACACACACAAGAATATATTTATATATATATACATATATATATTTTTTTTTAATGTAGCTTTGCAATACTAGATTGGCTACCTCATTTGGAAATGTATCAGGTGATATCAGGTGACAGCAATTACTTTGATCCAACTACCCTCCCAGTGAAATTAGAAAATTCAATCCATGCAGAAGGTACCAAAAATGGTATCCATCTAGGATTAAAAGGTTCATGTAAAATCTTAAATGATTTTCTTACTTTTATTACAAAAATTACTCTGTCAGCTAAAATCCTGAATTAGGTCTCTTCCCAATACAGTCTTCATTATGGAAAAGGAGCAATGTTAAGACATGCTGCAGTTATAAAAGAACCATTCTTATCTAACAGTGAAAAATGAACAGGTAAAAAAGTTTCAGGGGCATTTTTAATTAATGTTAACTTTCAAGGGTTTACTACACAAAATTCATTTCCTTCCCAATTTTCCCCTCCTCTCTACACAACCACAAGTAGGTTTTGCCACACCTCCACCTATTTGTCTGTACGTCCTATGAAGACAAATTCCCAATATGAGCTTTTATGAAAACTGAACTGTGAATCCTGAAAAGCCATTCTCTGTATGCACTGCGAAAAATACCTCAATTCAGTACATTTTTTTAAATCTACTCACATATTTTGCTGCAAAGTATTCAAGAAAATTACAAGAGCAACTGTTAAAAATGTAAGTGTGCCTTTTTTCTTACGCCAAGCAATTTAAGTAACTTTTCAAGAAAAAAGCATTTCTTTAATGGCTAAGAAACGATCTGCTAAACAAGCAACATAAAAATAAGCAAGTGTTTTGCTTTTAAGAAAGTACTGAACTAGACCTTTCCTCCATTATTAGCATTATTTGAGCTCAATTTGATAATACATTATCATCACCAAAAAAGCAAAAGCATTTCATCTTTTTATTTAGAAATTCTCTTTATGACAAAAATATCCGCAATTAGTAATTTTCTACACAAATTCTAACCTAACTGCCTAAAAGGACCGTTGTTTCCCTCAATTCTATTTCACTGGGCACCACATTTTCAAAATGGTTCTATTTTGGGGCACATGCAAGATCTGTCAATATTTACTGAACAAAGCTTTTATTAAATTCTCTAACAAAATGGAGGTCTCTCGGAAAAAAACAAGCCATAACATTTCTTTTCACAAAATGGGGCCAAACACACCCACTTCAAGAAACCATGGTTTGGGTCAGATTTTTCCATGAGGATTGTTTCTGTGGGGATCGAGAGTACACTTCTGGGACTGGGTTCCTAGTGAAGCTTCTCTCCGGACCCAGGTAAGGGGTGGGGGGCGGGGGAGCAGGGGTGGGGCAATTCTCTCTGGATGCTCTGGAGGGCGGCGGCGAGGGACGATCCCAAAGCACAGGGTTAAGGAATTCAGGGGGAGGAGGCCTTAGCGGTTCACCGGTACCTAATCAGCCACAAAACAGGATGACCGACTACGCCAGGAGATACGTGGGCTCTGCCGTCCCAGACAAGTCAACATTGAATCTCAAACTCTCCTTTCTGCCTCCAGGCCCCGCCTGACCCCATTGGCAGCAGTTCCCGCCAATCCGCTCGGTCACCGCCCCCTAAGCCCTCCTGCCCAGCCCTGATTGGATGGGACGGGAGCCGGGACCTCGTGTTACCAATCTGGGAGCCCCTTACTCAGCCACACACGCAAGCCCAGGTACGCCCGTGGAGCCCCTTCCCCTCGCTTTCCCCATCCCCTCCCCCACCCCCAGGGCACTGGCAGACACTTACCGTCCCGGGAGGTGCCCATCAACTGGTCCAGCATTGCGCGCATCTGGGCCTGCGCCGACATGGCGGCGGCGTAGCGAGCGGGCGGGGGTGGGGCGCAGACCGGGCCCTCTCGGGCAGGGGGGACAGGGGAAGGGGTGGGGGAAGGTGAGACGCTGTCTCAGTTGCCGCCGCCGCCGCCTCAAGGCGTGTGGAAAGGGAGCCGCAGGGCTTGTAGGAGAGTCCCGACTGCGCTCCTCACGACGATGTGTAAGTAGAAGGCAGCAGCCCCCGAAAGCAGCCCTCGTTCCCTCACTCTCCGTCGGCTCTTGGGATAGAAGCGTTACGGGCTAAGCAAGCTCTCGCCTCCAACACCGCCACCCGCCAGAAGCCGTCGGCCCCCCCTTCAGGCTCTGACGCCGCTCGCCGCCACCGTCGTAGGGACGTGAGCGCGCACGCTCCTCGCGCTTAGTTGTTTCCCGCGGGGGCTCCACCAACTGGCGTCCAACTGTATTTGCTCCACCCGCCCCGCCCGGGAGAGGTTCCACCCTAACGGCTCTGGGGCGCGTGCACGCGAACTTCTCCCGCCCCTTTCCCCCAGATCTCGCGAGACTCTGGTTATCAAACGACCCTCGAGCCGGATCCGCCCGAGGCGCCAAACCTCACGCTACCAGCTGCAAGTGGGCCAGGGCTGCGCGGCACTATGCGGTGCTGGCGAAACAGACCCAGATTAGCAAATGGGCCAGAGGGCTACCCCGAGTCGAAAGTGGGTGGAGACCTTGCCCGTCTGTTCGACTGAGGTTAGCAGTCTTAGTAGCTAATAGATGCGTATTTCTAATGATTATTCGCTGCCCAATTAACTCGTTTTCAGGGGCCCACCCAGAATACTGTACGCTCCACACTTCCCCAGTGCTGCCTTGACCTCCAAAAGGAGCCCTGGAGATGTGAAATCCGGGTCATTTCCCTTCCTCTATGCATAGAGGCTTAACAGCACCCCTCACCCCATTAGGATAAATTAAGTTCAGGAAATATCACCTGAAATTAATACACTAGGAAACAGATGATCTACACCATTCAGACTGATTATGATAATTTTTAACGGGAAGCTGTTAGTCTAAATTTGGAACTATAAAAATTAAGCAGTATTCTCAGAAAGGAAAGGTGATCTTGTAAAAAGTTTCTTTTCCTTTCCTGCTTAAAAGATAAGTTTGAAGAATAAAGCCTTTTCAGTGTATTAGCAGCACTGACAGTGGGGGGGGAAAGCCTGTGTGGTCATAGCTTGCCATCACTTTGGATTTAAAATTTTAGTCGAGGGGCGCCTGGGTGGCTCAGTGGGTTAAAGCCTCTGCCTTCGGCTCAGGTCATGATCTCAGGGTCCTGGGATCGAGTCCCTCAGCCGGGAGCCCGTTTCCCCCCTCTCTCTCTGCCTGCCTCTCTACCTGTTTTTGATCTCTGTCAAACAAATAAATAAAATCTTTAAAAAAAAAAAAAAAGCAGCTTTAAAATTTTAGTCGAGTGATTGCTAACTGGAACTTTAAGCAATTTATTCCTTAATCTCGTATTTATAGATCTAAACTCTCATACCTCATAACATTGTTGTGAGGACTAAATAAGCTAACAGAAAATGCTGAGCTTGATATTTTGACTTTTTTATAAAATATTAATTCCTTAAAATATGACATAGGTACTTCCTAGATACTTGGAAAAGTAATGGTAACATTTTTTCATTAAAAATTTATGTGCGGAGCGCCTGGGTGACTCAGTGGGTTTAGCCTCTGCCTTGGGCTCAGGTCATGATCTCAGGGTCCTGGGATGGAGCTCCGCATGGGGCTCTTTGCTCAGCAGGGAGCCTGCTTCCCCACCCTCCTGCCTGCTGCTCTACTTGTGATCCGTCTGTCAAATAAATAAAATCTTTTAAAAAAAAATTTTTTTATGTGTATCAGGAGCGCCTGGGTGGCTCAGTCGTTAAGCGTTTGTCTTCGGCTTGGGTTCTGATCCCAGGGTCCTGGGATGGCATCAGGCTCTCTGGTTGGCCTAGAGCCTGCTTCTCCCTCTCCTACTCCCCCTGCTTGTGTTCCCTCTCTTGCTGTGTCTCTGTCAAATAAATAAAAATATTTTTTTAAAAAAAGTTATGTGCATCAACCCATACCACCCTGAACGCGCCCGATCTCGTCTGATCTCGGAAGCTAAGCAGGGTTGGGCCTGGTTAGTACTTGGATGGAACTTATAATCTATTAGCAAGAAAAAAACAAATTAATAGTTGTAGTCCCAAGATCCGTTTAAATGCACATTGGGCCAAGGGGCACCTTGCTGACTCAGAGGTTGATCTCAGGGCTGTGAGTAATGTGGGGTATAATCTCTACACCCCACATTGAGTGTAGAGATTACTGGGGAAAAAAGAAAAGTAAGTAACTAAAATGCATATTGGGCCAGTAAAAAAAAATTTTTTCCCAAAGATTTTATTTATTTATTTGACAGACAGAGATCACAAGTAGGCAGAGAGGCAGGCGGAGGGCGGGGGGGGGGGGGGGGGGGGGGGGGGGGCGAGCAGGCTCCCTACTGAGCAGAGAGCCTGCCTTGGGGCTAGATCCCAGGACCCTGGGATCATGACCTGGGCCGAAGGCAGAGGCTTTAACCCATTGAACCACCCAGGCACCCACCAATAAAATTTTTTAAATTATGTTGTCTTTTGTAGCTGACAAAATAGTTTCCCTCCATTATTCAAAGAACTCAAAAACTATTAATATCATTGAAAACAATTTACAGTAAAAGTGTACTGGGGCTCCTGGGTGGCTCAGTCTTTAAGCGTCTGCCTTCAGCTCAGGTCATATCTCAGGGTTCTGGGTTTGAGCCCCACATTGGGCTCCCTGCTCCGTGAGAAACCTACTCCTTCTCCCATTCCCTCTGCTTGTGTTCCTTCTCTCGCTGTGTTTCTGTCAAATAAAATCTTAAATAAATAAAAATAAGTGTACAGATTATTCTGTCCTAGAGGGAGGTATAGTATATATACATATATACAGTATGAGACAATATCCTTAGGTGGAAAGTAGAGCCACATGTTGAATAATGTGTCAATGAAGACAATTTAGTTTTTTACTTCCTACTTTTCTGGTTGCTTACATTTTAAATGGGTCTCCTAAAAACAGCATACATTTGTGTTTTTTTTTTATTTAATCCAATATTCACTTTTAATTGAATTTATTCATTTATATTCATGTAATTACTCACATGTTTGGGCTTAAAGTTCATTTTGTCTATTTGTCTCATCTATTCAATTTTCTCTCCTTTCCTGTCTGCTTTCTAATCATTCCATTTTCCCCCCTTCTAGTAGTTTGGAAGTTTTATTCTTATTTTAGTAGTTACCCTAAAAGTTATAATAGGCATTCTTAACCAGTACCTTTTCACTTTCCCCATATAATACAAAAAACTTAGAAAACTAACTCCAATTAACCTTTCCTGAAGTTATATACCCATTACCATGTGTTTTAGTTCTATGTTCTTTAAAACGAAACTTCATATACTGTTCATTTGCCACTTTTTTTTCCTCTTTATTCCTTCTGGAATCTCTGCCTTTCCATCTGGGATCATTTCCCTTTTGTCTGAAGTTTAAACTTAAGGACACGAGTCAGCAATATACAGTCCACAGGCCAAATCCAGCCCACTGCCCATTTTTCTGAATAGTTTCATTGGACTACCTCCAGGCTCATTCATTTACTATTGTCTCTAGTTGCTTTTGCACTTGCACTACCACAGCATTGTTGACTGGTTGTGACAGATACTGTATGGCCAGCAAGACTAAAATATTTACTACCTGGCTTTATACAGAAGTTTGCTTAATCTGCTTCAGAGTTTGCTTTTACATTGGTCTGCTAATGGGGAACTGTCCCATTCCTGTTGATCAGAAATGATCTTTCTTTTCCCTTTCTTAATTCTAGGCGGGTATTTTTATTGGGTATAGAATTCTAGGTTTGAATTTACTTTCTTTCAGCATATTCATTCCACCTTTCTTTTGCCTTTTACCTTCCATTGCTCCTGTGAAGTCTGTCACTCCTTTGCAGATAGTTGGCTGCTTTAAAATTCTGTTCTTTTTACTCTGGGTATCCTGCAATTTTACTATGATGTATCTGGGTGTGGATTAATTTTTTTCTGCTTTTAGGATTCATTCAGCTTTTTTTTTCTTTTAAGACTTTATTTATTCATTCAACAGACAGAGATCACAAGCGGGCAGAGAGGCAGACAAAGAGGAAGGGAAGCAGGCTCCCTGCCAAGCAGATAGCCCGATGCGGGGCTTGATCCCAGGACCCTGGGATCATGACCTGAGCCGAAGGCAGAGGCTTTAACGCACTGAACCACCCAGGCACCCCATGTTTAGCTATTCTTAAATATTGTTTCTCACTCATCCACTTCTGAAACTCCAAGTAAGTGTTTACTAGATGGTTTTCACTGTAACCTCTGTATCTCTTTAGTCTCCATTTTCTACCTTGTCTTGCCAAACTGTCTTCTTGATATTTTGACAAATGTGATAGTTCATTAGTCTCCTTTCAGCTGTATCTAGTCTGCTGTTAAATAGATCAATTGAATTTATTTTTTCAGTTCTAGAATTTTTATTGGTTTCCTTTTCAAGTCTACTAGGTCATTTCTTAATAGTTTTTGGTTCCCTGATAAAATTTCCAAGCCTGGCTATTCTTTGACACTACTGAACATAATTTCTTTGTAATCTGAGTTTGCTAAATCTGATTATCTGAAGTTTTTTGTAGTTTTGTTTCTGTTGCCTGTTATTTCTGCTGGTTTTCACTCATGGACTCTTTGTTTTCTTATATGTCTGGTTATCTTTATATGTTGAGCCATATTTTTGAAAAATTACATATAAGAGGGCTGCCTGGGTGGCTCAGTGGGTTAAGCCTCTGCCTTCGCCTCAGGTAATGGGCTCAGGGTCCTGGGATCAAGCCCCGCATCAGGCTCTCTGCTCAGTGGGGAGCCTGCTTCCCCCTCTCCCTTTGCCTGCCTCTCTGCCTTGTGATTTCTGTCAAATAAATAAATAATCTTTTTTAAAAATTACATACAGGAATAATACAAATCTAAGTAGGATATGATGCTATCTTCCTCCAGAGCTTTTTATTTTTCTGATAGGTAACTGTAGACCTTACTAGTCAAGGACCACTCTAATACAGGTTCAAGGCCTCAATTCCTCTTGACCGCCAAAATGACAAAAAAATCGGCCAAGAATCTGGCAAGGACTTTTTTACTGACAGTTCATCTTTGAGGGTGAACGTCAGGGTTCTAGATTCAAGTGGATGTGGATTTTTTAGAGTGCCTACCTTGGTGGGCCCTAGACTTTGTGTTAACCCTAAAAACCCACCAAAAGTGTAGCTCAGTTTCAATACAAAGCTATTACCTACACAACTGGCAAGTGCCCTGAAGCCAAATTTGTGCCTTTATGTGCTACATTTACAAGGGACAAGCAAGTGGTTCAGGGAAGAGGAACAAGAGATAAGAGGTCTGGACTAGAGTATTAGAGAGATTCAGGGGATTCTTAGGAAGTAGAATCTAATTAATTCAGTGATTATTTAACTGAGGGTATGAAGAAGTAAGCAGTCAAGAATGACCCTGTTTTCTGCTTTGAACGACTGAGTACAGGTGTCAGTACCAGAGGAGATTTATAGGGGAAGATGATGAGGTTCCATTTTGGATGCTTTGAATTTGAGATGCCTTTGAATCATCTAAGTGGTGTTGTCTTTGAAGCAGCTGGACATAGAGGGCTAGAGGAGGGCTTGGACTGGAGTTAGCCTGTTCATGATAATTGAAGCCTGGGAAGTAGAGGTGATTTCACCCAGGGAAAGCATATCAAGTGTGAGGTAACAACCTAGACTTGAACCTGAAGAATGCAAATATATTAGGGACATGCAGGAGAGTAAACTGAAGACAGATGGCTAGAGCAAGAGAAGAAAACAAGAATGTGATGTCATCAAAGCCAAGAAAAAAGAATGGTCAGTAGTGTCAAATGCTTCCTAGAGGGGCACCCAATTGGCTCAGTAAATGAAGCATTGAACACTTGAGCTCGATATCATGAGTTCAAGACCCACATAGGGGTAGAGTTTAGTAAAAAACAAAAACAAAAAATCCTTCCTAGAGATCAAGCAAGGTAAGGAATGATCCACTGAGTTTAGTGACCTGAAGGTCATTTGTAACCTTGCAAAGCAGTTCAGGTAGAGTGGAGGGGCAGAAACCAGACTACAGTGGACTGAGGATGATTGGGCAGTGAAAAATGCAGAAAATGATGCAACACGGATTATTAATCTCAAAATTAGTAGGTTGAGCAAAAGAAGCCTACTCCAGAGTACATACTATGGAGTGCATTTGGATGAAATTCCTAAGCAGGCCAAACTAATTTATGCTGACAGCAACAGGTCAGTGGTTACCTGAGACCAGGGGTGGAGAAGGGGAATTGACTACAGAGGGGCACAGGGCAACTTTTGGGTCTGATGGAAATGTTCTATAGTTTTAATGGGGTTATTACACAGACGTATGCACTTGTCATTATTCACTGACCTGCACATTTAAAATGGGTATATTTATTATATAAATTAAACATCACTACAGACTATATTTCATGTTTTAAAATGTAGAAAATGAGGGGTGCCTCGCTGGCTCAGTCAGAGAAACATGTGACTCTTGATCTTGGGGTTGTGAGTTCAAGCCCCATGTTGAGTGAAGAGATTACTTAAATAAAAAACTTTAAAAAAACATGAAAATGTAGAAAATGAGTATAATTCATTAAATGACTCAATTTGTGAAGAGGTAGTAGCTGTAAAGGCATTTGTGTAAAAAGTTTTAGTGTTTTTATTTATTTTTAAGATTATTTATTTTGGGAGAGAGTGGGGGAGAGGCAGAGGGACAGAATCCTTAAACAAACTCCCTGCTGAGCATGGAACCCAGTGTGGGGGCTCCATCTCATGATTCATGAGATTGTGACCTGAGCTGAGTCAGACACTTAACCAATTGAGCCACACAAGCGTCTTTATCTTTTTATATAAAAGATTTATTCCAGAGGGGCACCTGGGTGGCCTGGTGGATTAAGCATCTGCCTTCAGCTCAGGTCATGATCCTGGAGCCCCAGGACTGAGCCCAAAGTTGGGTGCTGTGCTCAGCAGGGAGTCTGCTGCTTCCTCTCCCTCTCTCAAATAAATAAATAAAATATTTTTAAAAGGGGGCGGGCACCTGGGTGGCTCAGTGGGTTAAACCTCTGCCTTCAGCTCAGGTCATGATTTCAGGATCCTGGGATTGAGCCCCACATCGGGCTCTCTGCTCAGCAGGGAGCCTACTTCCCCCTCTCTCTCTGCCTGCCTCTCTGCCTACTTGTGATCTCTCTCTCTGTTAAATAAATAAAATATTTTTTTAAAAAGGAGGCGGGGATTTATTCCAGAGAGAGAGAACACGGTGGGGAGAGGCAGAGGTGAAGGAGAGAGAAACTCAGACTCTGCTCTGAGCATGAGGGACTGAGGAGCCCCATAATTGATTGTTTTTATATGGAAAAGCCTTGAGCCAGTTATTTTTTTTTTTAAAGATTTTATTTACTTATTTGACAGAGATCACAAGTAGGCAGAGAGGCAGGCAGAGAGAGAGGGGGAGGCAGGCTCCCTGCTGAGCGGAGAGCCCGACGTGGGGCTCGAGATCATGACCGAAGTCGAAGGCAGAGACTTAACCCACTGAGCCACCCACATGCCCTGCCTTGAGCCTGTTTAAATGCTACTATAATTAAGCAAGAGGAAGTAGCTGAAATCAAAGGAAAGAGGGTAAAAGAGACAGCAAATGAAGGAATATGATAAAGCATGTACCACATCAAAAACTATAGCAGGGGCGCCTGGGTAGCTCAGTTGATTGGGCATCCGACTTTTGGTTTCAGCTCAGGTTATGGTCTCAGGTGCCTGTCAGGCTCCGCTGGGTGTGAAGCCTGTTTGAGAGTCTCTCTCTCCCTCCTCCCCTCTCCCCTCTCGTTCACATGTGTTCTCTAAAATTGATTAAAAAAAAAAAAAAAAAAAACTATAGTAGGTTAATACAGTGCCAAAACCTCAGTTCTCAGAACTTCCCAGTATAGAAAGTTTATCTTTAATAGTTTATGTTCCAAAATCATTTCCTTCTATTTCTTTTTTTTTTTAATTAATTTATTTATTTGACAGAGACTGCAAGAGAAGGAATACAAGCAGGGGGAGTAGGAGAAGGAGAAGCAGGCTTCCTGCTGAGCAGGGAGCCTGATGTGGGGTTTGATCCCAGGGCCCAGGGATCATGACCTGAGCCAAAGGCAGATGCTTAATGACTGAGCCACCCAGGTGCCCCCATCATTTCCTTGTATTTCTAAAACTGAGTTCAGCTAATTCTTTTTGGTAAGTTCATAAGAGGCACAGGTTTGAATATATATGAATAAAAATGGTTTGAGCAAATTATTTAAACTATAAAAACAAAACAAAAAAACCCATCTATAATCCAGAAGGCAGATGGCAATAGGATTTAAGAGTTCATGATAAAAGAATGAGTAAGATAAATAACTGAGGTAAAATGATTAAAATAGTAAGATTTTCTTATTTATGTATTTATTACAACCACCTTGTTGGCATTCCCATTTTATAGAAGCTCATGTCAACTAACCTGCCCAAGATAATATAGCTGGGAAATTATAAAAGTGGATTAAAACCTAGGTCTCTTGTTACTTCAGACCCATGATATCTTATGCCAGTTAGGCTATTTTGCCTCAAATCTTTATTGTATCTACAATATTGTAACAATAAAGGAAATCTGGGGCACCTGGGTGGCTCAGTGGGTTAAAGCCTCTGCCTTCAGCTCAGGTCATGATCTCAGGGTCCTGGGGTTGAGCCCTGCATCGGGCTTTCTGCTTGGCAGGGAGCCTGCTTCCCTTCCTCTCTCTCTGCCTGCCTCTCTGCCTACCTGTGATCTCTGTCTGTCAAATAAATAAATAAAATCTTTAAAAAAATAAAAATAAATAAAGGAAATCAAAGCATCAACCTACTCTAATCCTCTTGCTTTCTTCATTTTACCAAAGTAAAACATCTTCAGATAATATTATACTCATGCCCATGAAATAAAGCAAGGGAAAAAATGTTAAGTATTTCTATCTTTTTGATCCATTAATTGAATAAATGCTTGTTTGACCTCTTAATACTGCTGTTTTCGTGTTAATCTCGTATGGTGTTTTGAACTGCTTTATGAATAGATCCATTCAGATTGGATGCCTCCGTGTGAGTAGTACTCACTGAGCCGTGTATTCAAAATACTGAATAATGCTATGTGTACAGTCACTGTGGAAGGTGCTTTGGAGACCACAGTGATGAATGAGACATGATCCTTACTCTTTAGCAGCCTGCAGTCCAGGGAAAAAGAAGTCATAAGACATGCCTATGAGAAACTGACATGGACCACGAAGCGGGCACAAAGACTGCTGCTGATTCACAGAAAGAGTAATTTCTGTTTGAGGATGTTAGAAGCCAAGAGAAAATTGAGGAGAACAGTTTAATAGTTCAGCCAAAAGATTATCAGTGCTTGAACTAGGAGAGAGGCAATGAGGACTGGTTGGGGAAAGGATAGTAGAACACTGCAGAAGCAGAAATTGCTGATTAGATATGGAGAGGAAGGAGACAGGAATACAGAATGAAGTCAGCATCTACTTGGTCAGTCAAGGGCATGGTGGAGCCTTTCACACTGACAGACAATTCAAGAGGAAGAGCAGTTTCACAGATTAGAAGGCAGAAGTCAGTACGCTCATTCCATCTCCCTCTCTGTAGATTTCCTCCCTGCGGCCTGAGTGGTGGCCATCTTCCTATACTGACAAGGGTCGATTCTGTCACCCTGTGAAGGTAATAGTCCCCAAATGTGCTAGCCGCTGGAGGCTTCACAACTTGTTGACTGTAATTCAGCCCACATTTTTCTATACCCCTTCATTAACTCCCTGCAGTAACCCAATCTGTTACTCCTTTCTGTCAGGACCTTAAACATATATTTGTGTATTTTTAGATAAAATGTATATATGTATGTATGCATGTACGTATGTATATAATTGTATGCTCGTATATAGGAAATATCTGGAAAGATACACACCAAACTGTTAGCAACAGTTTCTACCTGGTAATGGGGATGCAACAGGGTAGGGACAAGGGATAAGAAAAAAGACACCTTTTATTTTATATTCTGTACCATTTGAGTTACTTAAAACAGTAAGTTTGTATACTTTGAAAATAAAAATAATAGTTTTAAAAGTAGATCAGAAGCATCAATCAGCCTAATACAAGAAGTTCAGTAAATTCGCTGAAAGGATGAAACCTCCCTAAGAAACACTCGGTCAACAAAATTACAGAGAAAAACCCTAAACTTAAACAAAAATTTAATGATAAATACATATTGAAAGATGATTAAATTCTTGAATGATGGCAGCATCCAAGGACTCTCTCCATTCTCATGGCTCCCAGCCCTTCCCTCCAGGCTGCTGGGGTAACTTGAGACCCACTAAGCCAGCGGACTCCTCCACTGAGCGCTCACCCTTGCCATGAAACTCCTGATGAAGGGCCACGTGTTCTCGAATGCTGCGTAGGAGGCAGAGATAGGTGGCGGCTTGGAAATGAAGCTCATGTTGGGCTCTGCACAGCTTCTCGCTGGTAACCTAGAAAGTAGCAAGGTCACAGACTTTATTAGCAGCCCAGCCAAGATACATGGCCACAAAGATTTCATAAGCATTCTCTAGAGTGAAAGTAAATGCAGAGAGGAAATATAAACATGTGTATGTGTATACTAATTACATATGTAGAGACACCCTGTAGTTGATTGAGAAAGCTGACCTCCAATTAATTGAAGAGGAATTTTACAAGGAATATCACTGAAGAGTTTGAGCGTCCTCAGATTTTAATACCCAAAAAAAGTTATTTCAACTCCCTTGTCTTGCAAATGTTTTACAAATAAGGAAACTAAAGCCCACAGAGACTTCAATGGTTGGCTACTGGCAGAGATGGGGAACTATAATCATTAATGTCACCTAAGGAATAAAATATAGAACTTCCTCCCCTTCAAATGAAAGTCTGCTTTTTATATTTCTGACTTTGGTTAATGTGGTATAGGTCTTTCATTTCACTGAAAAGTAAAACCATTTTGTATGGAAATAATAGCTTTGTCCTCAACAGTAACAAAACGAAGGTTTTATATATAAAAGTAATATGCATATATTTGTATTACTTATTTTTTTTTAAGATTTTATTTATTTGATAGAGATCACAAGTAGGGAGAGAGACAGAGAGAGAGAGAGAGGAGGAAGCAGGCTCCCCACCGAGCAGAGAGCCCAACGTGGGGCTCGATCCCAGGACCCTGGAATCATGACCCAAGCTGAAGGCAGAGGCTTTAACCCACTAACCCACCCAGGCGCCACTTAATTATACTTTCTATATACTTATCCATCTGCCAAATCCAGATTCTGATGACCGTAAGTAGCTGGAAACTATATCCTTTCAGAAGTCCCCAATGACTCCAAACCTTGTTTTCTCTTCTTCCTAATTAATCTCGATTTAGTACACTGGCCTTTACTTGACTAGTTTTGTGTTCTGAGGTTGTGAGCAGAGGGCAGAAAAGGTGAAACAGATGTGTGCATGGCTTCAAGTGACTTGAGGCCTGTGTATATCGAACTGCAGATTAATCTCTGGGCACCAGTACCTATGCAAACCCCTTTCTTTCACGTTTCTTTATTTGAATATGTAGGGTTAGAATCTGAAAATTAGAAAGTGTGGTTTAAGATCTGAAGAGCCCACACAAAAATGTGCAGATCACATATGTGAAAATGGCACTCAAACTGCTCGAAAAAAGAATTCATCTTTAATCATTCAACTTTTTATAATTAAAAATTTATGAGCAACCAACACCAGTGTCAAACATTAACAAATGGTAATATCCATGTCTATTATATAAGCCCAACTGACAGGATTTGAAACAGCAATTCTGCACTAGTGTAGGAGAATACGGATCTTGACTCAGCTGAACTTGAATCATGAGTGAGGAGAGAAGGGTCAACAATATAAACAGAAAGTGGGATGACTAGGGGGCTTAGTGGGTTGAGTGTCTGCCTTCAGCTCAGGTCATGATCCCAGGGTCCTTGGATTGAGTCCTGCATCGGACTCCCTGCTCTGAGGGGAGTCTTCTTCTCTCTCTCAAAAATTTTTAAAAATCTTAAAAAAAAAAAAAAAAAAAAAAGTATACACAGTAAGTGACTAAAAAGGACCAAAAAAGACCAAATGAAAAAGAAAACTCAGGGCGCCTACGTGGCTCAGTCCGGTAAGCATCCGACTCTTGGTTTCAGCTCAGGTCATGATCTCAGAGTCCTGGAAGAGAGTGCTGCTCTGTGCGGAGGCCGCTTGAGATCTCTCTCCCTCTCCTGCTTGTCCCATCTCGCTCTCTCTCCAATAAATAAATCTTTAAAAAAAAAAGTAAAAGAAAACTGTATTTTCTCTAAGGAGAAAGCAGAGGTTCTTCCCTAAATGAACCCCTTCAGTTTAAGAAAGGATAAAGAAAATGGGCATAGATGGTTATTGAGTTAGCTCTGAGCGGGCAGAAACAGAAAGCATTCCCCATAGCCTCATATGCATTGCACAGAATGGTGTTTCTGGAATTTGTAGCATGAATTTCAAATGTATTTCCAAGGAATTTGAGAGCCATTACCAAGTCTCTCTCAAGGGCACTAATGTTGCCTCCAGAAAGTACAACTATAATCATGTCACCTTAAAAATCTTAGAATGATGGTGCCTGGGTGGCTCAGTCAGTTAAACATCCACTTCAGCTCAGGTCATGATCCCAGGGTCCTGGGATCAAGTCCTGAATCCGGATCCCTGCTCAGTGAGGAGTCTGCTTCTCTCTCTCATCTCTCTCTCCTTCTGCCCCGCAACCCCACCCTTAACTTTCCTCCTGAAATCCCACTTCTTCTTTATAGGAGGACCTCCTATTGTTTATTAAGTGCTTTGCTGTAAGGCTCCTCAGTTGGACTGCAAGCTTTGTCTTAAAAGACAGGATTCATGTGCATCTTATTCATAATTTTAGGCAAGTTCCTAAAGTCCCTACCATTTGGGCCTTTTAAAAATTTCTGAATTTTAGAGGTGACTGGGTGGCTCAGTGAGCTAGGCATTAGACTCGGTTTTTCAGCTCAGGTCATGGCATCGGGGTCCTGGGATCAAGCCCCGTGGCAGCTCCACACTTAGCGTGGAGTCTGCTTGAGACTCTTGCTCTCTCCCTCTTCCTCTGCCACTTGCCCACTCTCTCTCTCTAATAAATCTTAAGAAAAAGGAAATTTTTGAATTTTAGCCCCATGTGGGCATAGAGTTTACCCAAATAAATATATGCATATTTTTAATTTAAAAATTAAAAAAAAATTGAATTTTAGTTCTAAAACATTGCACTCTAACTTCCATGGCTCAAAGATTGAGCGAGATGCTGGTTCTCCTTTTTCCCCACATTGTTCAAATGACAGTAAGCTACCTACCCTACAGCCCAAAGTGATTCTCTAACCTATTATTTCAGAGATTCCTTTCAACTTCCTTCGAAGCCTGATCTGAAAATCCACAGGCAACAATTAAACGTAAGAACCCTATCTGTGAACGGAGGTTCTAGCTGTTCCTATGCATGTACCCTCACTGGTCAGTGTCCCTGACCCTCAGTTGTCCCACCTGAAAAATAAAACCGCTTCCACCTGCTCTTGCCTAAGGGGAATATGGAGTGTGGGATTCACAAAGGAATTTCCCAAGGATGGCTTCCCATATGTTCAAATTTATCTGCTATGTAAGGAAAAAATGTATCCGGTCAGATAATCACGTTAATGTTGGGACAGCACAATCTCATGACAGGTTTCTAGTTCAGCTCTACAAGGCACCATTTCCTTAAATGGGGTATGGGATACAACACAGTGTCTGCCAAGTTAATATTTCTCATCTTATTACACTTCTCTTTTCTGCATCAAAAACTGGTTTTCAGAGTAACTACTAGAGGATGGGCGAGGAGAATGGTGGGTAAACGCTGTAGCTAGTAACCCTACACTCTCCAAGTACATCTCTTCTTTTCCCCCATCTCTTCGACTTCACTGATCTTTCTCCTCCGCACCTGCAGAAGACCAGCCAATAAAATCCTCGGGATGTCTCCATCCCCCAGCGACTTTCCTGTCCGGCTGGTCCTTGGTTAGTTCCTGGGAGACCGGGGCCTAGGGCCTGGATTTATTTGGCCAGAACGCGGGCTGGGTGGGAGGGTCCCCAGTGCTCCCAACCCCTGCCCATATTCCCCACCCACTCCCACCCCCAACCTCACTCCCACCCCCAACCTCACTCCCACCCCCAGTGGAAGGGACGCTGGACTCAGGAACCCGACTCAGGCTTCCGTACCCGATGTGCACGGAAAGCTTTCACGAGGTACCGATAGGCCGCGGTGTCGCGATAGGGTCGGCCCGTGGCCTCGTTCATGTAGCGCAATTCCCGTAGAAGACCTCGTAAAGTGCGCGCCGGGGACCCCAAGGCCGCCATTTTCCCGTCCTCGGAGCGCGGTGCCCAATGGCGCCCTACGCCCCCTCTAACTTCCTTCCCCCCAGCTCAGCCGCTAAATGGTACAATCGGACGCAGACTACTGGGTCCCCCCATCGAACGCAGAGTAGTGGAATATCTCACTTCCCTTCTCTGCGGGGCCTTACTAATCAAACACCGAGCGGAACCCTAAGGAGTTAAGGGAGAAGCAAACGAAAGCCGAGTTTAACTGACTCACCGGGTCCGTAAGAAAAAGTGAGAAAGGCTGGGCTAGGGGAAAGGTTCTTCGCTGACTACGTCATTTAAAACGTCATTAGCTGACCGCTGAGTCTCGAGAATAAGTGCGCCTGGTGGGAGTGGGTGTTGATTTGAAACAGAACACGAAAGATACGTTTTGGTACCTAGAGGGGATAGCAGAATTCAAAGTACTGACTTCCCAGAAATCTTACGGCACTATACGACTCAGAAGAAGGAAATGGGAGTATTCTTATTCTCTCAAACTGTAGCCCATCACCTAGGAAAACTACACATATCCTTCCCATTTTTAAGAAAATTAAGTTAGCATATTTCGGTGTAGTTCTCTAAAAACGGCAAAAGTCATGCTGAGGACGAAAAGCTAACCACCCCAGATGGGACTCGAACCCACAATCCCTGGCTTAGGAGGCCAATGCCTTATCCATTAGGCCACTGGGGCTTCTGTAAATGAGTCGCTCCAGCAACGTATTCAATTCTTTTTTCCTCTTTGGTACGTCATCGTCATCTAGGTCGCCTTTTAACCTATCCTAAGACACCACACCTAGTACCAACATGAGGGGTGAGGCATGCTGGGAGTTGTAGTTCAGCGAACAAATGCCCGCGTTCCAGCTCCAAAGGTTTTACCCTCAAAACAGCACCGCTGCGCCGGACGGAGAACGGGCGCGCGCACGGTTTTGCGTCCGCGTTTGCCTGCCCTGTATCCCTGCGCCTGCGCAAAAGTGGGCAAGCGATGTCGCGGAGCAGAGCGCGCTGGGTACACTGGTCGAACCTCGGAGACTCGCCCTCTGAGCTTCTCCCGCGTCGGATTTTTACCGGAAACAGGCGGCCCCTTCCGGTGTTTCGGCCTTCCGGATTTAGCTTGCCCCCAACCCGCCGTTAGGTGGCGTCCGCATCGGTCACTTTCTGTTTCCGGTTGAAGCGCTGAGGCCATTTCCGCAAAGCCATTGGCGAGTAGGGGACGAGTGTGTTACGTTTTGAGTTGCCGGGTGGAAGATAAACGTGGGACAGCGGGGATTTATTAATTCACTGGAAATTGGTTAATCAAATAATTAGAACCTCTTTTTCTGGCTCTGGTCCTAATTGTGCAGCTTGGACAAGTCACCTCTCATTGTCAACAACCTTAACTCTCGCAGTGGCTCCCTCTTGCCCCTGAAACTTTTGGACCTTTGCCTGTGTCGTAACCGTCATCTCTCCTCGTTTCCTCACACCCCTTGCGCCTGGTGTCCCAGCTTCTCTCGCCTTCTGCATTCCTGTTACTCCCTCCGCCTGAGGTTTAACCATTTTGTGTTAACATTCCTATTTATCTTCTGGGTTTCCAGTTTTCCTCGACAAGTCTAGGTCAGGAACTGCTCTAGGCCTTTGTGGGTAATACGGTAAAGTTAAAACCTCCTCTGAGCTCCTGGAGGTTCTCTAGATTACGAGTTAATCGTACCTTTTACAAATAGGATACCTGTGTCTCCGCTCCGTCGTCTTCCGCGTGAGCCAGGAAGCAACTGCTCAGATTCCTGAAGTCCCACTTTTTTTTTCCTTCCTTTTCCAAGATTTTATTCATTCATTTGAGAGAGAGAGAGCGGAGGGATCGGGCAGAGGAAGAGGGAGAAGCAGGCTCCCCGCTGAGCAGGAAGCCTGATTGCAGGGGTTGATTCCAGGCCCCTGAGATAATGACGAGCCAAAAGCAGACGCTCAACCCACTAAGCCACCCAGGCGACCATGAATTCCCACTTTTAACAGCTCCCTCCTCTTGGGTCCCTGTCAGGGTTCACCAGACTTAGCTGTGGCCAATTTCGAGGCAACAGTTCATAATCCGGCTAGAATCCTGACACAGTATGAACATTAGAGGAGACCAGACTAGAATGACTTAATATGAATGAACTAGGGTTTGGGGAGAATGTTATCAGTTATTCTTTTCTTAATATTGTTAACTAGAAAACCACAGGCTGAAAATGGCCTCACTTAGATTAAGGCCCCAAGTCAGTACACCAAGAATTAACACCTAACCTGACTGCAGTTAGAAACCCTCAAGAAATTGAACCTATGGGGCATCTGGGTGGCTCAATGGGTTAAGCCTCTGCCTTTGGCTCAGGTCATGATCTCAGGGTCTTTGGATGGAGCCCCACATCAGGCTCCCTGCTCAGCGGGAATCCTGCTTCCCCTCTCTCTCTCTGCCTAGCTCTCTGCCTACTTGTGATCTCTATTAAATAAATTAAAAAAAAAAAAAAAAAAGAAAGAAAAGGAATTGAACCTATAACCAGTCAGTATGGAAATTTACTGGTCAGCACTAGGAAATCGATAGACTCCTTCCGTTACCCTCAGGAAGGCAGCATTGCTTAAAACAATGGATTCTTAGCTAATAATTCCCTTTTTGTAACTATTTCTATCTTTAAAAAGCCTTTTGTTTTCTGTAGCCCTTTGGAGCGCCCCTTTATTTGCTGGATGGGATGCTACCTGTTTTATGACTTGACTAATAAAGCCAATTAGATCTTTCAAATTTAGTCAGCTGAATATTTGTTATTTAACTATAAATTTGTTTAACCAGCTTTCTAAGATATAGCAAATTTAAGCCAGCTCTGAGGAAGTGGGAGAATTTATTGGAAATAGGCCTTCTATAACTTTATATGTTGTGGTACAGAGTAATTACTAATTCTGAATTCCTTTTTACTAAATGGCCAAAAGACTTTTTTCTTCTGCTCTAAGCCATTCTTACACAAAGAGTAAATAATCATGAAATGTTAGCTATATGTAGCCACTAGCCTCCAGAGATGGGCTTCCAAGAGTCTTCTCTTTTTATACATAACTTGCTCCTGACATCAGTAGGTGAAGCTTGGGATGCCTGGGTGGCTCAGTGGGTTAAGTGTCTGCCTTCTGCTCAGGTCATGATCTTCTGGGACTGAGTCCTGCATTGGGCTCCCTGCTCTGCATTAGGCTCCCTGCAAGTCTTCTCCTTCTGGCTGCTGCTCACCCTACTTGTGTGCTCACATTCTCTCTCTGACAAATAAACAGATAAAATCTAAAAAAAAAAAAAATTTTTTTCACCAGTTTAAAAAAAGGTAAAGCTTATTTCCCATCCCACCCGCCCCTCCCCCTCTTGAATCTGAGCTGGCCTTCTGATTAGCTTTGACCAACAGAATACAGCAGAAGTGATATTCCAGGCCATCTATCCAAGACCAGGCCTTAAAACTAGCAACTTTCACTTCTGCGTCTTAGCTAGCTACCAGGCTGTGAGATCCCCAAGGCCTGTGGAGGAGTACTGAGATAGCACCAAGTGAGTTCTCCGCTGAGTTTTTTTGTTTTTGTTTTAGATTTTATTTATTTGAGAGAGAGAGAGAGAGAGAGCATGAGAAGGGGGAGGGTCAGAGAGAGAAGCATACTTCCTGCCGAGCAAGGAGCCTGATGTGGGACTGAATCCCGGGACTCCAGGATCATGACCTGAGCCAAAAGCAGTTGCTTAACTAACTGAGCCACCCAGACACCCCAAGAAAGGCATGTGTAAACCATCTTGAATGTCCTAATCCAGCGGCACTTGCAGAAGACCACAGTCTCTGCCAGATAGAGCAGAGAATTGCCCGGCTAAGCCCAGTTAACTCCAAGAATCATTAAAGGTGATAAGATGGCTGTTGTTTGGGAATGATTCCAATAAGTTTTGAAATTACTCTGCAACAACAAAACAGCAAATCAGTCTGATAAAGTTTGTGGGAACAATTTAGCCAAATTTCTCAGTTTTGCAGCTTTGGAAAGTTTTTAGGTTCCTAGTTGCAAGACTACAAACTCAAAACCCTACAGCAGAGACCAGGCGGGTAATACAAAAGTAAAACTGGCCAGGTGGGTTCCTACATCCTGCAAAGGAGCTAACTGCTTTTCAGCTCAATCTCTGTTGCAAAGTAGGAAAGTGTTGCCAGTGTTCCAGAGCCATTGACTTTTCAATAATTGTAAATCCAGCATTTTTATGAAATGCCCTAACTTTTAAATGTTACTGATCATGTTAAAAAAGTTTATCAAATAAAACCCTTCTGTTGGCCTTATATAACCTAGGATTGCAAGTGTGTGAGTGATGACGTCCCAGAGCACTTTACAGGTAATGTCTCACTTGACCTTCACCACAATCCTATGAAGTAGTATCTCATTTTACCCACTTACAAATGTGGGAACAATCTCAGAATAGTTTCATGGTTTAGTCAGCATGATCAACCGTCTGTGGAAAGCTGGAGTTTGGCTCCAGACAATCTAACACCAAAGCGTATTTTAAAAAATACATTTTTTAAGTTATAGCAGAAAATGGATTTTTATTAAAAAGATACAGGGTAGGGGCGCCTGGGTGGCTCAGTGGGTTAAGCCTCTGCTTTCAGCTCAGGTAATGATCTCAGGGTCCTGGGATCAAGCCCCGCATTGGGCTCTCTGGTCGGCGGGGAGCCTGCTTCCCTTCCTCTCTCTCTCTGCCTGTGTCTCTGCCTACTTGTGATCTCTGTCTGTCAAATAAATAAATAAAATCTTAAAAAAAAAAAAAAGATACAGGGTAATTTTCAGAATTTCCTGAAAAGGCCAGAGACCAGACTTAGAAGCCACACAGACAAAGATCTCACCCAGAATCCTGCTTCTGATCTGATCCAGTGAAAACAACTGCTAATAGCTTGCAAGTCAGACACAATGACAGTGGACAGGAGCTGGGTGCCAGGACACCAGAGCTGCTGCTCCGGGACAGTAGCTATAGCCTGTGGTTTCTGTGCTTTTACTTGGGCTACAAAAGATAACATCTTTACCTAATCACCACATTCTGGGTGAGGACTTCTCATTAGCATGGCCTGGATCCTATTCCTAGGTTTTGGTCAAGGGTGGTTGGGAAAGCAACTATTTGATCTCATGGTGAATTTTTATTAAGCATCTGCTATGAGTCAAGCACTCTTCTAGATGCTAGGGAAGCAAAAGCAAACAAAAGTGAAACTTCTATACTCGTGAAGTTTCCATTCAGAAAGACAGACAGTAATCAGATCAACATCAAATTTATCAACCGGTGGTGAGTGCTATGGAGAAAAGGAAAGCTCGGGGCAGCAGATAGCAACCTGCTGCTTCATATACGTTCAGGGATGTCCTTGCTGATTTGGTGACATTTGGGCAGAGACCCAGCTGATGGAAGGATCCAGTGTCTTGAGCTTGTGTGTGTGCAAATGTCAGGGTGGGAAAGTACCTGTACATTTAAGTAGAGAGACCCAGTCTCCATTCTCCCAACAATCACAAGATCACCATTCTGTCCTTCAAACTCCGTAAGGGAAGAGGAGGTGCTCTGGGACAAGTGTTCTATGCCCAGTGAAACTGTGGGAACAGACCCAGAGGATTCAGTCTTAACTCTGCAACTACAGCAGTTACTTGGCGACCTGGCCAGTCACATGGGAATCTGGGGGAGTTTTTGATGGGAAAGCGCCAGGACTAATGAAAGAGGGCATATCTAAGAGAATATACACGTGAAGGCACTGGTTCCATCCCTTGTGATACTCTAGATGTGTGTCTGAAAGCGGTGATTTCTCATTTTTTAATGAGGATAATTTTATTATTTACTCATTTAAACTCTACACCCAACATGGGGCTTGAGCTCACTGACTGAGCCAGCCAGATGCCCCCCTAAACTTTTTTGATTATGTGGCCAGTGGTAAAAATCTTGCATCTCCCCCATAAGTGTTTGTGTTTATTTTTAAACTATATACATGCACTACTGAGACATATAGTACATACATTAAAAATACACACAAAATAGAATTAAAAGGCTGTTTTTAAAAATGAAATACACAACATTTGGAAAATATTTTTATTTTATTTAGTAATGGTAAAAAAAATCCTACGTTCTCTCAGCAAAGAAAGAGTAGTGTTTATTTTATTGAAAACAATGTAATTCAGTACTTTTCAGTATTTTGAAAATGTTGGTTTAACACATCATTTTGGGCAACAGAATCACATAGTGATAAGTATTTCTAAAGACCAATTTTCAAATTTCTCTCTTCATCACATAAGTTTCTTAAAAAAAAAAAAAAAAGCAGTTAATGCCTCCTTTGTAACTTTAAAAAATGACTTCTAACTTAAGGGACCCATTCAGCATGTTCATTTCCTTCACAATACCAGCTACTAGACGCTGTGACCATCAGGGGTCCACCAGCAAGCGAGAGCCCGCTGCAGACCTTCCAAGCAAACAGGGCATTAAGAAGCTTAGGGCACGTTTAGAAGGACTGGACGAGTTTGGGGAAGTTGCCGCCAAGGTTCAGCAGGTCTAAGCAGTTACTAGGAGGTTGGGGCGGTCACCCAGGTCAGAAAAATGCAAGGTACCCCCACTGCTGATCAGATCTGCACCCAGTTACCAACATGAGGGCTCACAGATCACCTAGACCCTAGGGGAGAACTTGAAGTCTACCGTGACCTACCCATTTTGCTAGGTGCTCCCACCTACAAAAATCTCACCTGCATACACCGGCAGAAAGAAAATACATCCAGAACTTGAAGGCAAAGGAGTCTGGGAGGCGTCATTTCCATAATTCCGGTCCCTGGACCACGGAGAGTGAGAGCAGCACACACGGCTGCGGGGATGAATGCTGGCTGACAAAAGACTGTGGACCCCGCAGGAGCATCCCCCTGATCATCTCTCATCCTCATGGAAAAGGAAGGCAATTAAGAAACACTTGCCTCTCTTGTAAAAGAAAAATAGCAATTAAGTTTTCAGTTGTAAAACTCCTGGGAATACTTCCCAACAAGATAATCACTCAGTCTCTTGGCAGTTTATAGGATTTTCACGACTGCTTGGCATTACACAGTAATTTCTTCTGTTGAAAGATATTACTTTTCATCACGTTAACCTAATTAATCACCTCCTGTAGCCTATAAATTGCAGTACGTTGTAATAGAAGTAAATGGGACTATGAACAAGCAAGCCGACGTGCTAGATGCAGGTAGAAAGCAGCGATCTATTCCTCTCCCCACCGTGGCTGGCAAACCTCCTAGCTGAATTCCTCCTCGCCAGCATGAAATTGTGATGGTTCACGCAGCTATTCCAAGAGCTAACAGGACGATTAGCTGTTTTTCTTTGGTTTTAAGAAAATCCAGGCCGTATGACATTAAAATTCCAAACTTCACCCAGTAGAACTTCTCCCTGTTGTCGGCTGAGGCTGCCATGGGCCAAGAAGGGTGGAGGACACGGCCAGCTTCTCTGTCTCCCTGACCTGTTCTTTGCTCCTCAGACACGGCCTGTTTGTGGAACAAGCTAGACTTGTCAGGGGTCAAGAGAAAGCCACTTTATGCTCTCACGAGCTCCCCTACAAACCTGCTGTGATGCTTTGTTTTTTCCTTCTGCCTGGATGACATCTCCGGCTTTTCCAGTCTCTGCAAAGTAACAAACAGGTTGAAGAATTTCCAGCCTCCCCTCGTCATTTCAGAAATAGCCTCTCTTCCTGGGTACTGGCAAGTCTCACCCAGTCATCTATTAAAACTTCAAATGTCAGTTAATTTCCAACTTCTCCCCTTCCCCAGCATGGCCCATCTGAGGGAGGATGGGGGTCACGGTCAATGCCATTCTGATTTGTCACACACACTTCCTCTTTCCAGCGGCGGCTGTTCTGGGCCTGTTCTCCCTACTCAAGTGGCAGACCTGCCATCTGGTGCTAGTGTCCTCTGGGAGGAGATTTCCTCACACGTGCTTCCTCCTGAGTTCTCCAGACTCTGTCCATCCCCACGATCTCTCATCTGAAGTTCCTCTGTAGGCCACGCCTTCTCTAGTTACTCAGATTCCTACCCCAGGCTCCCCGCCACTGATGTCATCTCAAGCCTCCAGAGGTTCCCTTCAGCTGGATTCCTTCTTAAAATGAGCAAACCTCACTCCTTTCTTGAGAACTACATCAGGCCCACAGGAACTCAGGAGCTTTGGACGTGCAAGCCATTCCATTCTGAACCCAGGCTTGTCTTCTCAAGGAGCTGGCCACCCGACGGGTTGTCTTTAGGCTTTTAGGAGGGAGTCAGACACCAGTCCCTGTGTCCCTCAGACTCCACAGGATGTGTCAAGCTCTTCAAACGGTCCTCTTGAAGTGCCCCCTCATTTGGCATGAGGCAAAGAGGAAGCAGCCCCACTCTCTCCTGGTTGGGGAGACTTTAGGAAACATCCAGCATACTGACAAGGACGTCCACAGAAATCTTCTCACGTTCTCTTACATCTCCTGGGGTGGATTCCGAGCTAATCCTTCCCAGTAGTGAGCTAGTGCTTCCCAGGATCCATTCCACAGTCTCTTAGCACGGGCGGCATAGGTGACCTAGCTCCTCGTCTCTTTAGAATGTGGACAGACTTGGCGCCTACTGTTTTGTTCTCAGCCTTTGGGGTTTCTGGTGAAACTGACATAGAAAGAGTCCTATTTTAGTAAGTGAAGTTGCTATGGTCAACCCCTCCTCCTCATGGAACTCCTGTCCTTTCCTCAGGACCTGATGCACTGGGGGTGACAGACAACAGTCTGACTTATGAACTGGGCTGTGAATGCACAGTTAATAGAGAATTAAATACTAAAGAGCTATATAATTTTATATTAAATATTAATATGTACATTTGACATATTTACATATAAACTATTTTATACAAAATATTTATAGGATTTTGGTTTTGATATTATGAAAGATGAGATGTACAGAGAATTCTCTCAATATAAAACACCATAAGCGCTGGGTGAGATTTTAACAAATACACACACAAAAAAACCACTTTTTCAAAGCGTGACAGAGCTGACAGTAAAGGAGCCAGAATAGCCAGAGATGGCAAAGGAAGAGGAATAGGAGAGTGAGTATGAAGCAGCATTTGCCCTGAAGAGATCTATTGATTCCCTGGAGGCCTAGAGTCTGGATTTCAATTTGCCATAGGCCATCAGAAGCAAAGAAGGCCTCAGACTAGCATGGGAAAGGTCAGATCAAAAAGTCTTAAAAAGGGGCGCCTAGGTGGCTAAGTGGGTTAAAGCCTCTGCCTTCGGCTCAGGTCATGATCTCAGGGTCCTGGGATCAAGCCCCACATCGGGCTCTCTGCTCTGCGGGGAGTCTGCTTCCCTCTCTCTCTGCCAGCCTCTCTGACTACTTGTGATCTCTCTCTGTCAAATAAATAAATAAAATCTTAAAAAAAAAAAAGTCTTAAAAATTGGGGTACCTGGGTGGCTTAGCTGGTTAAGCGTTTGGCTCAGGTCATGATCCCAGGGTCCCGGGATGGAGTCCTGTGTGAGGCTCCCTGCTCAGTGGGGAGCCTGCCCCTCCCCATATCCCTCCCCCAACCCTTTCCCCTGACTCCTCCCTCTGCTTCTGCTCTCTCTCTCTAATAAATAAATAAAATATTTTTTAAAAAGAATTATTAAAAAACTCTTACAAAATGATGGAACCCCCCAAATTGACCTCATTGGTGGGAATGAAAAAAATATCCCTGATCTCACTAAGAAGAGACTTTTCTGTTTTGGGTTTTTTTTGTTTTTTTTTTTTAAGATTTTATTTTTTAAGTAATCTCTACACTCACCCAACATGGGGCTCAAACTCACAACCCTGAGACTGAGAGTCACATGCTCTACCGACTGAGTCAGGCAGGCACTCCGAGACCTTTCTGTCTTAATCTCAGCTCAGGGTGGGCTAGCAGGGTGGAGAACCTTCTGTAAGAGCTCCTAACCAAAAGCAATAACCGGCACATGCTTTAGTGGCTGAAATTCATCCTGTCTCTGAGGCCCTGAAATCCTTAAGCTAACGCTTAGTTTGGCGTGTTCCTCGGTTGGTAATGTTCCTAGGAGCCAGGAAAAAGCAAACTCAAATATTCTTTAGAGGGACATACTTTAAATCTAGGCCTCAAAGAATGCCCATAGCTGAAGTTAAAAAGTGCAGAGATATATAATAAAAGATCGCCGAACACAAAGATAAGCCACTGTGAACAGGTTAGCGGAAAACAATAACCACAAGACTGGACCCAAGTTTGGGTCAAGATCTGACTCTGGTGCTTGGGACTTGGTCCTGAGAAATGCCCTCTGAGGCTCCCAGCCTGGTTCTTAAAAGCACATGCTAGAGCCCCACCTTGGCCTCTGCCCTTAGTATACATTCCCAGCTAAGAAAGGTGTTTATAAATCCTGGAAAAAACCACCTCACAAGTGAAAATAATCAGATATTTGAGGAGTAGAGTCACACCAAAAGAGACAATAACTGGAACAAACTGTACTAGACAAACCAGAATGGAACAAATCAAGAATTTAAGATAAGCATAGTAAAGATCCTTCCTGAGATAGGAGGACAATAATGACAAATAAGCAGCTCTCGAGAACCAAATGGAAATACTGGGTATGATATAGTGAATAAACCTGATAGATTGGATAGAAACAAGAATGGCTGCATAGCTGAAAAATGAATAATGATTCAGATCAGCTCAAGGAATTTTCCCAGAAGGTACTGGAAAGAGATGGGGAATATAAAAGAATGTTGAAGAGACAATGATGTAAATATCTGTATGATATGTGTTCCAGAAAGAGAGAAAATAGATTTAGGAAAGAAAATATTTACAGAAATCATAAGAGCTTTCAAAAATTAAAGATAAAAAAAAGATTCTAATACATAGGTCTCATGGAGCACCAAACAGAATAAATATGGCAAAAATAAATTTTGACACATTATGGTGAAATTAAAGAACACCAAAGACAAAAACAAAATTCTAAAAGAAGGAGCAGATAGTCCACCAAAGAGTAAGAATTTGATTGACATTAGTTTTTCTAACAAACACTGGAGACAAAAAAGCAATCAAGTCATATTTTCTAAGTGTTGAAGGAAAATAACTTAGAATATTATATCCAGCTAAACTAGTCTATAAATGTAAGGAGGTAAAAATGGTAAGTTCAAACATGCAAGGCCTTAGAAAGGTTACAGCACAAAGACACAAAGTTTGGAAACTCTCCTTGAAGAAGTACTTTTATACTTAATATACTTAGCTATCTACTATAATTATACCAATATACTAAGTACTTAATAAGCACATGAAAATATACTCAACACCATGAGTCATTAGGGAAATGCATATCAAAAGGATGAGTATCACTTTATACCTACTACAATAGCTCTCATCAAAAAAATGGAAAATAACAAGTGTTGACAAGGACACAGAGAAATTTAAGCTCTTCTATATTGCTAGTAGAAATGCAAAATGTTTCAGCTACTGTGGGAAACAGTTTTGTGGTTCCTCAAAAAGTTAAACAGAGAGTTTCCATATGGCCCAGCAGTTCTACACCTAATCAGATATTATTAGTACATACATCTAAGAGAAGTGAAAACATACATCCGCACAAAAACTTGTACAGTAGTCCCCTTGACCCACAATTTCAGTTACCCATGGTCAGCCATGGTCTGGAAGCAGATGATCTCCCTTCCGACAGCGTCAGAAGGTGGGTGGTAGCCTAATGCTACATCATAATGCCTACGTCATTCACCTCCTTTCATCTCATCATGAGGCATTTTGTAGGCAAGGGTGAGTACAATACAAGAAGATATTTTGAGAGGAAGAGACCACATTCATGTAACTTCTATCACAGTATATTGTTATAATTGTTTTATTTTATTCATTATTATTGATAATCTCTTATTGTGCATAATTTATAAATTAACCTTTATCTTCGGTATGTATGTATAAGAACATAGTATATGTAGGGCTCAGTACTAAAAGTGGTTTCAGGAATCCACTGGGGGTCTTGGAACATATACCACTTGGATAAGGGGGAACTACGGTACAAAAATGTTTATAGCAGCATTATTCATCCTATCCAAAATGTGCAAATGGCCTAGGTGTCTATCAACTGATAAATGGATAAATAGAAATGTGATATATTCATACAATGGAATATTATTCAGAATATAGATACCTGGGATATAAAACAACAATAGGGCAAACACATCATAAAGAAAAATGAGAGACATTATATATTGGTGGAAAAAACAGTAGATCAAAAAGATATAACCATAATGAACATGGATGTACCCAATAAAATTAATGGTTTCCTGAAAAATTAGTAAGACTGAAGAAGACTGACTAAGACTGGCAAGACTGAAGAAGAAAAAGGGAGGGATGCTTATAAACAAAACCAAGAATGAAAGAGGAAAACAAGGATACATTAAAGATTATGAGAATAAAAAAATTATGAATACATTTCTAAGAAATTTTCTGGAGGTGTAGATAATGTTATTGGTCTCATAGGGAAAGCACCTGATATAATCCAACTCATACCTATGACCAACATTCCCAGAAAATTAGGAATAGGAATTTTTTAAGGACTCTTTAGGAATTTTTTTAGGGATTTTTAGGAATTTTTTAAAAAATATTTTATCTATTTATTTATTTATCAGAGAGGGAGAAAGAGAGAGAGCACAAGCAGGGGGAGGTGGCAGGCAGAGGGAGAAGCAGACTCCCCGCCAAGCAAGGAGCCCCATTTGGGACTTGATCCCAGGACCCTGGGATCATGACCTGGGCTGAAGGCAGACATTTAACCAGTTAAGCCACCCAGGCATCCCAGAATAGAACTTTAACTTCATAAAAACTATATACAAAAAAACTAGAATAAACACCACACTTAATGGAGAAAATAGAGATAAGGAACAAAGATGTCACTTTTTTTTTTTTTTAGATGTCGCTTTTACCACTACTCTTTAACACGGTATTAAAGGGCCAGTGTAATGATCTAAGATAAGACAAAAGTGAAAGAAGTGGGAGAGGAAATTATACTGTCCCCTCCCCCTAGCTTATCTATCTATGTATCTATGTATTTAAGCAATCTCTACACCCAATATGGGGCTTGAACTCACAACCCAGAAATCAAGAATTGTATGCTCTACTGACTGAGCCAGCCAAACACCCCCCTGTCATTTTTTGTAGATTATATGATCATCTCCATTGAAAAGCTAATAAAATAATCACGAGTTATTTGAATTAGAGAGTTTAGCAAAGTTGTTGAACACAAACTCAGCTTTCAGAAATCAGTAGCATTCCCTGATACTAGTGAACACTACTAGAGTGTATAATGGAGAATAGCGTGCCATTCATAAAAGCAATTGTAGAGTACCCGGAAATCAATGCATGAACAATACCTCTATAGATCAAACTTAAAACTATAAAGTTAATAGAAGAAAGTGTAAGAGGAGAACTTTGTGACCCAAGGGTAGGGAAGTATCTCCTAACAAACCCCTCGACACATTTATCTGTAGAAAAATGGATCAATTTGACCATTAAAAATAAAGATTTTCTGTTCAACATAGGATGTCATGGACAAAGTTAAAAGAGAGGTTATAGGTGAAAATATCAAACACATCTCAACCTGGTAAGAGATTAACATCTGCAACAAAAAGATAAAATGCAATTGAATGATAAGCAGAGATGAACAGGCACCTCGCAGAAGACTATCCGTAGCCAATAAGAAACTGGTGGCAATCTAGGTATCTACCACCGGAGAAACATTTCTGTAAACTGTGGTGGATATATAGTATGGAAAACCATGCACAGATAAGCAACACACAGGATGCCCACATAGCAACACGGACAAATCTAAGAAAAGTGAGAAAAGGAGGAAACAGCAAGATTTATAGCCCCAGACCATTTGTATGAATTAAAGGTGTACACACACAAAATAACACTATTTTAGAAGTATACATGGATGGCAAGGGGCATGTATCAAGTGGGCACCTATGAAATACGGGGGACTGGGGACTAAGGAAGGAAGGAGAAACTGAATCTTATATAATAAAGAGAGGGAATGAGTTTTTGTACTGACTGGTGATGACCATGTGCTATGACTTGAGGCCCCTGATTAATGCATTGCTTTGCATTTGAGGTACAATAAAGCAAAAATAAACTACATATAGCACATACATGTCATTTAGAGTGGGAGTGGCCATCTGGCTGCAAAGGGAGAGCCTGAAGTCGGACGGCTGTGTGTGGAATCTGACCCTTTGATTGTCCATGCGGAGACAGTGTTGATGACACGAACCACTGGGTAAAGCTTTCACCTACACCACGCTCACCTCTAGACTACTTAGTTACATGAACCAAAAGATGCCCTTTACTGTTTTATTTAACAGACTAGTTTTTAGAGAAGGTTCTCTTTGACACCTGTGATCAAAGAATTCTGATGTTTATCCACTTCTGTACTTTAAGTATTAAAAAAAGGAAATTTTTTTTTTTTAAACACTACGGCTTCACCTCTGTAGTTTTGGAAGTTAGGAGAACAAGAGGAAGCATGAGTTTAAAGAAATGAATTTAAGAAAAAAGGCAGGAGAGAGAGAGAATAACGTAGCCACCGTTAATTAGCTCGTATGTGCTAGGCACTATGCTAGGTGCTTTCCATATCTAGTCTCTAACTCAGGCACGCCCCCACCATTGGCTATCATCACTGTACATATAAGGAAACAGGCTAAAAGGAGCTAAGCATCTTGTCTAAATTAGGGCCACAACTTTATAGTAGGGACTTGGGAACCCATCTGTCTAATGTCAGCGTGTTCTCCTTCATGCTATGCCACCTATTAGAAAAAAGAGTGGGGGAAATGGTAGAGGGACAGACACAGGGACACAGAAGAGGTAATTATACAGACAGAAAAAACAAGCCACGTCAAGGCACACACCGATGGGTGAGAGCATCATTTTCGAGGTAAGGATCCTCATGACATACCGGGGCATACTGGCATCAGAGGGGCCCGTCCTTCGAAAAATCACATGATCTCACTTGCCATGTAATTCAACCCTCGGTGCACCCAGAACCAGCTTTTCTGCTTCGATTTTCAGTTTTCAAAACCCTTAAAAAAAAATGGTTTATCAAGTACTTCTCAAAGCTTTACTTGGATAAGAAGCAACGTCAAAGATCCCAGACACTGACTTTCACCTCTAGTACGTCAGGTCTTTATTACCTATACCAGGATGAACTTCTATATGCCTCCACAGATATCACAGTCAGCCTTGTGACGGTCATCTAAATGCTCATCAGTTAAAAACAGATACAATAAATAGTGATGACACCACAAGTTGGAATACTGTGAGCTGTCAAAAAGAATGACCCAGACCCCCATGTACTGATGTGGAATAACCTCCAAGATAACGGAAAAAAAAAAAAGTACATTTGCTAAATTTATGCTTAAGAGTCAGGTACGTATTTATACTTATAACTGCAAAAATTGGTAGCACTGGCTCCTCTGAGAAAAGGATATAGAACCATGACTAGGAAAGACATACTTTGTACTCACTATATGCCCATGTACTTGTTACTTTTTCTTTTCCTATCCCAAGTGCAAGGATAATCTTTTCCCACCCCCCAAAAATCTTTATTTTATTTTTTAAATTAAGTAGGCTCCATGTCCAATGTGGGGCTTGAACTCATGACCCTGAGATCAATGACCCAGAATTGCGTGCTCTACCGAGCCAGCCAGGTGCCCCCAAAACTCTTTATCTTAAATCAAGCAGTTCATTTTGTCTTCTCTCTAAAACAGATCCAATTTTGGGACCTAATAGGATCTGAGTAGAAGAAATACAGTCTTTTCTTTTCCCTTCTCCCAGTGATGACACAAGGAAGAGCCTCTTTCCCATCTCTCTCCCTTTCTTCAACCAAGGCTACCTGTTTGTTTCTTTAAAACAAACAAACAGAAAAAAAAAAAAAAACAACCTTTCTCATGCCATCCATGTTTGTTGAAAATACTTTGAGGTAAAAGGATGGAGAAAAAGCACTCATACCACCACTCTTTAAATTTTGGGAGTGTTAAGTTTTTCTATTTATTTTTCCTTGCCTATGTGCATTTACACATATAATGGCTCTTTCTTAATGCCTGGACATCTTTGCCATTTCTTATTTTTAAAATATTTTAATATATTTTTAATTTACTTAACCAATCCTAACATGGCCTTAGACTGTTTCAAACTTTTACATCATTGCACAGAATCTTTGTACAATCCATTTCTCCCTTAGAATCAACTTATAAAAGGAAAGGAACTCCACCGCCCGTTAATTTGGCCTTAGAGCTCCATCTGTAGTGGCTCTTGTGTGTGCATGTCCTAGACAACCACTCTCCCGTCCTAAAGCTCAGGTCTGACACCATTTCCTGCCCACGTGGACAGTGTCAAACATAGCTCCTGCTCCGTATATCTTTCTATACTCCCTTGAAAAACCCCACCTTCCAGACACTTGACCTTCATTCAACTCTAGAAGACTGGTTGCATTTTTCTACCTGATGACTTGCTGGCTCTCTAAAGGTTATTCTGAAATCCTTAACTCCTGGAGCTAGGTTATCTTCTTAGAAACTTTTCAAACCACAGAATATAATACATAATAAGGTAGAACTAGTTTGAATGGTAAGAGCTAAGGCTTCCTGGTGCGGATTCCTAGGTCACTATGCTAGGTGCTTTACAGGCCTTACATAATTTGTTAATTGGAGTTACATGAAAAAAATTCCGTGGTCAAATAAGCTTGGGGAAATTATAGATTTAAAAATATCTTGCTTATAGGGGCATCTGGGTGGCTTGGTTGTTTGACCTCAGCTCAGGTCTTGATCTCAGGGTCATGAGTTTAAGCCCTGTATCGGGCTCCATACTGGGCATGGAGCCTACATTAAAAAAAAAAAAAAAATCTTGCTTATAATAACACCTTTAATGTGTTAATACACATTTACAAGATGGTGATAACATAGTTGAGTGTAGTTAAATAACAATAATTATCTTTAGGGTTATTACTTCCCAAGAACTGGCTTTGGCAAGTCTGTCCTTAACATGTTTTTTAGTAAAAACAACTGCAGCTTATTCTCCTCCATGCACAAGGACCAACCCTTTTAAAAGTTCATGTTAAGGATAAAGCACCAAAAATACATGTAAGTAAAAGGAAAAAGAAAAAAAGCACTTATACAACCACTCTTTATGTATTTTGGAGTATATGTCCTTTTTCGGATTTTCTACGCGTATATACATACACAAATGACAAACTGTCCAATTTCTCCAACAAGTTCCTTTCTATCTCTTCATCCTTTCCCCACCCCTTCCCCAGAGTTCTAAGGTTGACTTCTTTTTCCACCCTTTATCTTACTTGTACTTTTTCTAGAAGTCTTCTACAAGTAAGGATTTAAATGATCGCTTCCTTTTCTTTGGTCTTTATTTTTTTAAAACTTCTAAAGTAATCTCTATACCTGTTGTGGGACTTGAACCCACTCCTCCAAGATTAAGAGTCACATGCTGTACCGACTGAGCCAGACAGCCAACCAACCCCATGGAAGATCACTTCTGCAGATAATTCTCACGTCTACATTTCAAACCTTGAGCCTGGTAGCATACACACACGCGCACACAAACACACACACGCACGCACATGCACATGCACGTACACACACGCCCTATAGCCTGAAGGAAGACCCTAGTGGGCCTGTGTTCTAGGACTTCCAGCCTGGCTTCTACTAATCCCAGTGCACACCTCATACCAGACCAGTCTCTTTCCTGCTTCTTCCTGACTCTGCACAGGACATTCCTTTTTCCTTCTTCATAGCCAAATCCCAGTATCCTGAGACCCGGCTCAAGTGCCATCCAACTGACAAAGTCTTCCCAGCTCTCTCCAGTCCTGTTTCTCCCCTGCTCTGAACTCGTATGTCAGGCAGCAATGGACCACACCTTTGTGACAAATTTTGAACTGTAATCTTTTAACTCGTCATGAGATAGCAAAGTGTTTGTTAATACACTGACGTGGGGACCCTGCCCTTTACTTCTGTTTCTGATAGTGCCCGGCACAGTACAATACAGACAACCGATCCTCAAACACTACTGATAGAATGAGGTATTAAAACCCAAGTTAGCCAAATAATACAACGGACACGAGAATAATATGTACATTCCTCTTTATTTAATACAACACATAACACATACAAAAAGAAAAAAAACACTCATGTAAAAGGTCCTGTCACAGAAGGATAGACAGGAAACATCTACACTGAATCAAATAAGGCTCCTGCTTTAAAACAGGGGTTTGCTAGCTATACCTGGAATATGAGCAAGGCTGTTGCAAAAAAACAAAAAGAAAAGAAAAAAAAAGAAAAAAAATTCCCTGCACTGAAGGGGTATATCCATAGGGCTAATTTACTAAATTCACAGATCCATATTTAGGAATGTTTAAGCCCTCTCACATATCCAAAATTCATCAGGGTTTTATGAAATGTGTGGTTATTTTTTTGGTTAAAAAAATTTACCTGTCCTTCTTTCTGCTTAGAAAACAGTGACAAGAGCTCTCTAAAAACTAGAGACCACCAAACCACCCAGAGTTTGGAAAGCTTTACCATTCAAGTTCAAAGGGTGTGCAGAACAGAGAATGCAAAGGCAAGATGGCAGTGGGAAGAATTTAACTTCTCAGTCATGTCCTGGCAGCCCGTATTCAATCCACCGTGGGAAAAGACAAAATGGAAATACCTAGGCTCAGTGCAGGGGTCAGTAGCAGCAGTTTGTCCATATTCCTGCTCTAAGTAGAGCCGGAAATTAAACAAGCACCAGTTCGTCTCAAAAGAGCCTTATACAAACACACACACATACATACCCACACCCATTCACATGTCCTCACCACCCCCTTTTATTTAAATTTATTATTATTTTTTTTTTACTAAAATAATACAAAAAAGGGAGACGGGTATATTTACAAAAATCCATGGCTGGTACAGTACATAATTTTTAAGACACACTAAATGCTACAATCTTTCAGGTCCTGAGATTATTACAAATATCAACTCAAAGCTGTGTTCAGGTCCAGTTTTAAAGGAGGAAAAAAAAAATCCCAAAATATTAAGTCACACACTTATTTAAAATACAGTATATCCCTTCAAGTTAGCAAAAACGCATCTCCCTATAAACAAATGCAAGACAGCAATGAGCGCCCTTCACCCAGAGGAGCTGCAATTCTCTAGGCTCCTTCCTTCAAGATCGGTTGTGGAACATGCTGGCATCTCTGTCAAGTGTGGAGGCGGCTAAAGAGGAAGATGTGTACCTGGAGGGAAGTTCCTCTAGAGAGTGAACGTTCACTGTATCGGTTAAGTCCTGTTTTTCCTTCTGTTACCAAACAAAAGTCTTTCCCTTATCAAAATTCATACCACAAGTGTTGGAAACATGTGCTTACCCAGACTAAAAATCAGAATCCTTATTCCCAGTCGGTTATAGCAAACAGATCTGCAGTCCCACAATAATTTTACAACTGCAAATAACTTTCTTGCTTGTAATAAAAGAGAGAGAACACCCATCACTTAGTTACCTCGGTAGACTCTGATTAGCATATTATTTGGGGCACAAAATTCTCACCAGCCAGAGATTTCTTTTCCTTTTCTTTTAAGCTTGACAATGTTTCGTGAGCAAAACACAAGGGCAAGCCCCAGATAACATACCTTTCTTAAGGACAATTTGAGATTTTTGATACTTTCTATAATTTTTTAATGACAGCCAACAAAAGGACAATACAAAGTTTGAATCTTTTCTGTGGCTGGATGTACATCAGAGGAAATTATTTGTAGGTTGGAAACCTGCCTCTGCTGGTGGAAAAGGCCCCTTGCTTATTGGAAGGTCTCAGATGGTATATGTAATTAATTATGTAGGCATAGCCAGGATTTTAAAAGTCGGCCAAAGATGGCCAACTTTCTAACTAACTATATAAAACAGCAATAGATTTTATCAGCTGAGAATAACTTCTTTGTCTTTTAGTGCCCCTAGCCAAAATCAGGGTAATCCTTGGTAGTTTGGCAAGTATGGGAAAGAAAAACTCTAATGTCCCAGTCCAGGGCACACGAACCTTGCGAACAGCACAGAATAGCAAAAAAAATGCGGAAAGGTTATGGCCACAAGAACAGAAAATACAAGATAGGTAAGGTCTGACAAATTAAAGGCAAGTTGTCACAGAAAAACATGCCGACTGGCTGGTCTTGGTTACTGCTGACTCTTAAATGTGCTTAGAGGGTAGATGGAGTTGTTAACTTCAAAAACAGAAGTATTTCCAAGTTATCTTGAGTAATAGTTATCTTTTTTGTATTTCAATTAGGTTTCCATTAGTGCTCTATTATAAAATATTTTAAAACTAGATTTAAGATAAAATAGAATTATATTATCATTAGCAAAATGGGAGCAAATAATGTACAGAGTTTTTTGAGGAACATAAAACTGGTTCTAGGAATTTATACGGCCCGTGTGATGCAGACCTTTGCAAAGCAGGTTTATTCCAGGGGAAGGATATGAAAATAAGCAAGGCAGAGTATTATGAGAAATAAGAGCCCTTAACAAAGGTCTGCATCTCATTTGAATAACCTTGAAAAATATCAAGAGGAAGCCATGAATTGTAGCAACCACAAGGTATAGTAGTAGAGAAAGCTAGTTTTTAATACAAGGGAGAAGAAAAAAAAAAAACAATTCCAGTCACCAATGAACTTGATGCCAAATCCTGGACATAGAGACCCTTTAATTAGACCACTGAGGTTTCTGAAAGTATCCTTGACCTGTTTGGGATACAGTTTGGAAAACTACTAATGGTTCACCATAAATGGCAATATGTAAGAAAGATTGAGAAGTTAAAGAATAACAGTACGAAGAAATTAAATAAAGATCACAAATAGCTACTTTCAAGCCAATGATACTTTGGGAGTATCTGAGAAAAATGTTAATTTTTCATTTCAAAGTTGTTCAAAGGCAGTCTGATGATAAACCTCCACTAAGTCCCTGTCCTAGTCTGTGCGAGGACAGGAACAGTGTCCTGGACTATGCCTGCAGTCTTTACTTCTGAATGCAGTGGAGACCCAGGAAAGACCGCCAGAGTGAGTGAGAAAAGAAGTGAAAGTCTAGTCTTTCCTCTTGGGACTCTTAGCAACTGGGTGATGAAATGGTTAACTTAAGAGCTCAAACTAGAGGTAAGAAGAAGGAAGAAAGGAATTCAACATTAAATATTCAAAGCCATTTTTAATTAGAGTCTGACCAACTGTTCAGCTCTACAAACCTGAACACTGTGCCACAGAATCTAGAACTTTCTCAGAACTGAACCCTGGGATGATTTCATCTTAACAACCCAAAGACATTCCATGATTCTCACTACAGTTTTGCACCAGTAAAAGGATCTGTACTTAAGTTTTTCATTATCAAGTTCACATTTCAGGATAGATGAACACACAAAATATCTGTCTTATGCTTCTGTTAATTTTCTCTAGAGGAACAAACACACATTCAACAAAACCCTTATGCCTTATTTCTTTGGGTAGAAGTCATTTAACAGTTGTATTTGAAGAATGGAAAAGAGGGAAAATGTGGAAAATAAAGAGTATGTTTATCTGCATAGTTGATATTTAGAGGTTACTAACTAAGGCGTTATCTTGAAAAAAAGCAATAAAAAGCCAAAAGGTGATTTTTAAGACAAAAACATCCTATCACTAGATTAAATGGGCCTTGGCCCGTTGTGGGAATTAACACAGATGCTTTGTCTGCTTGGGCCTGGGGCTTTCTCTTGACTCACTTGAGCTGGGTAATTTGTTCCTCATCCTCTACATTCTCTTTCCTGACCCTGAATATGTGCTGTAATTTAAATCTACACACACTCTATAATAATTTTTGCTTAGCATTTAGCCCTAACTACAAACACAGCATCCATTTTTTCCTGTTGCTGTTGTCTGAAACGATAAAGGAAAATTCTAAGTATCACTATCTAACATGCCAGGATGAGAGGGGGATAAAATGATCTTCATTTCTTCTTCAGAGATGGGCAAAACGTGCTTCCTTCTGTCCCTTCCCACCTCACATCCCAGCTAAGAAGTGAATCCTGCCTCCTCTCTCCCATTTTCCTACAACCTGAGCAGTGGATGGCTCTGACTCTTTAAGGGGTGGAAGAAGCCGGAGTTACACAAAGGTAGACCGGTTAGTGTCTACCCAGCTGTGTGTAGTGCTTGCCCCGACGGCACAAAGTTGGATAGACCTGTAGTGACAGGATTAGTACACAGTCTCTGATGTACAAGGACGAGGAGACGCCCATTCATTCCTCGAAGGTTAAAAGCTTGGCTGTCCATCACCAGACAAGTGACATAAGGAAATTAAATTGAGAAGATGGAAAAGTGAGGCAGCTAAAACTTGCAGGATCATTTGTCAACTCCAATAACCAATCATCCAAACTTTACCTAGCTGTAGCTCCACAACCTTGGCAAAAATCACACGTGTATTAACATCATAAAAGGCTAAAAAAAAAAAAAACAACCCTACTTATAATTAAGAAACTTAGTGTTACTCCCCCGAACCCTTGTTAACCTGAAACTAACCATTTTAATCCCACCACAAATATGTTTAAATAATATGCATCTAAAGTAGAATTCCAGTGATTTTTTTTAAACTTAAAAATCATATGGTACTTTTATACCCATCACAGGGAAACATTTTTTAGCCTCTGTGGAAAGATGGTAATACTTTTTTAATTACATAGGACATTTTAGAAAAACTCAAAGTATTTTTGAAATAGTAAAGTCTCTGATATCCCTGGGAGGTAGGTGAATATTATTATACCCAATTTTCTAATGGGTAATCTGAGGCACGAAGGTTAAATGATCTTCCCCCTGTTAAATACAGTGATTCCAGAGTAGCGCGTCTGAGCTGAGGCTGCCTGATAGTGCTCCCGCTATCCGCTGACTACCAGGAGCCGCTGCTTCCTGTCAATCACCAGTCTCCTCTTCCCAATTAAAATGTCTTTAAAAGGGGGCACTTATTAGATATATTTGTACTGGTCTCTGAGGATTGGTTCAGCTTAGTCTCCCTTTGTGTGTCATATCTGTTTTCAACAAGGAACAGATGAGTCTCAGATACTGAAGATTACGCTATTGCGCTCCAGGGAGAACTCTAACCAGCCGTAAAATCAGATGAAGCCAAATGTAATTATCTGGCAAATGAAAAGAAAACCGAAGATCTCTCAAGAATGCTGTAGTTAGGTGAGTGTTTACGTGAGTATCTGAAGTCTAAGTTTATTAACCTTTTCACAGATATGCAGCTCTACGAATTCTTTGAGAATCATTTTCCAGAAGAAAATACGATGCACGTTGCATGTGGACAAAGCTGGTAACTTCCTTCAAAACGTACTCAGATAGAACACCGAGCTCCTAACTCTGGCTCCCCACGTCTTTACGCCACAGCGCACCTGTATCAACCTGACCCTCTAAAGACTCTTGTTATTCCAATGCTTTCTCCAGGATTACTCATGCCAAGTCCGAAGGGCAGAGAGCAGTGGGTTACATCCAGGAATAGTCAATGAGTCCACTAAATTTACTTAAATTGAAATAAATGACTTATTCTATTTATGTATTTTTGTTAATGTCTACAAACAGATATTCAAAGGGGGAAGATAGCAACTTGTGTAAAGACAATTTCCCAATCTACCCATTTTAATTGACTAAAAGCAATGGAATAAACAAGCCAGAAGTTTTGCAAACATCGAAAGGGCTGTGTTTGGAAAGGATGCAATGGTACAGCAGCTACTAGTTATATATATATATATATTACATATGTATACATATATATACACATATATATGTATTATGTATCTTACACATATATCCTTATACATATAAAGAAAAGGAAGAATATTACAGCATGACATGACGTTGGCAAGTTTGAGATTCTTCCTCCTGAAACCCCTGACTTATAAGCCTGTACTTAGGATATCTGAGAACACTTTTAAGAGGGGGAAAAAGAAAGAAAAAAAGGCACTTAACAAAGACAAAGGCCTGAATTGAGCATGTTTTAGAGGAGTAATATAAGCATTTTACCAGAGCTAAGAAATGATTTACAGAGAGTTAAACTTTTCCCCTTCAATTTTATAAAATAAAATTGCATAACATGTTTGTAATCGGTCATTTACCCACTACTGCATTTCTGTTTCATTATTACAAAAGCAAAAAAAACAAAACAAAACAATCATACATGCACAATAGAAAGTACAAGTGCCCCTTGTGAGAACATATGGTCAGCAGAAACTACAGTGCTGAAGCACAAGGGAAAGTTCTCAAGTTTGGCCTGATTATAGATTTTTCTCACTCTGCTATTTCTAATTTAAAACAAAGAGAAACAAAACAGCAACAAACAAAAAAAGAAGCCAACACAAATTCAAAACCTACATGATAATAAAAAGAATTCGGGACCAGTGTGCTTTTATGGTACACTCCTAAAATAAAGTATCCTAACTCTATGTATGGGTCAAGTTATATGACAAAACCTCCTAGAGATAAAGAACTGTAAATCAGATTATAATCGACCAATACAGGCAAAGTTCATTATACAAGTGTAGCAGCAAATATGATAGACAACTGGAGTTCTAGGAGACTGTCCCAAGGGACAGAGAGTTCTCACAATCAATGGCAGTTTGAATAACAGTAGAGTTTCCATCTCAGAAACTGTCTTGAACCAAGTAGAGGCAGGAAGGGGTGTGGTAAGGGCAACCGGAGAAGAAAGACTAGAGGGGCCTGCCCTTTCCAACCCTGGGTAGTAAACAATTTAGATCTGCTTTGGGAAGGGAAGAAAAAAAAAAAAAAAAAATCCTGGGTTAAAAATCTTTTCCAGTAAGTTGTTTTCAACAGGTGTCAAACCCACAGTATCCAAACAAGTATGTGCCCGGTTCTTCCTCCTACCTTGGTGATGCAAGAAACCCTACTCAACTTCTGTGATATTAAAAAAAACGTAATTTGGGCTAACAACATCCATCAAAGGGGTGGCAGGCATAAAAGAATGTATGAACACGAGCCTCTGATTTCCTCAGAATATCAGGATTCTGCGACTTCAGATTAACTTCACTTCTTTTTCCCAAACGTTTTTCTTCAGGCTGACCTCAAACCCCTGATTTCTTTTACCCTCCGATCTCAGAAGCATATGAGAAAGAATTATCATTGAGTTATAGTGGAATTATTGCTTGCATTGATTCTGGAGGCTCTGAATGAGCTTGACACTTTGCTCCCAAACAGTCTCCAAACCGAGGCTCAGCACGGCTGTCTCTGAAGACAACTCTGCTGACCGTTATTGCTTGTGAATACTGAGGATTAACTTGTATGTACAGTAACAGCTTATACATCAGTGAAGGCAATTTTAATACAAGACAGTTGAAAACGAACAGCTTAATTTTCCTGAATCAAGAGTCCCGCCGAGCGGGACATAATTAGGTGTGCTGATTATTTTTGCATTGGGATGTTGCTAATGCTCTGCGGAAATACACATTGCTCTATACCCTTTCTGATTACTCACCATTTTAAAAAATAACATAATTTGACTTTTAAGTGCAAAAATACAGTATGAGTCACAAGTCTCTGGGCTAAAAAATAACCAATTTATATGTCTGTATTTAGTAAGAAAAACTGTAAAGACGGGTGCCCGTAAAGTATGGACACCATTTTCAATGTTATGATCTAGAAAAGAAATAGTTCTGTATTTACAGGTAGGAGCTCTCTGATCATACTTATCTATTTAGAAATAAAAGGATGCTTGTTTCATCTGAACAACACAAAAGGGTAGACTTGATTGAAATGGACGTAAGTTAGCAAAAATGTGGTATGGGGCTGAGGGTGGGATCTGGCAGCAGTCCTCACGGAATCAAGACTGAAGAGAATAGAATCTCATCTCCCTGTATATGGACTTCTCGGAGCCAAGGGTCTCCAGATATTTTTACTGGTTAGTTACAAAATAATACTTGGGGGAAGAATTGATAATCCTGTTCTTCTCTAACGGAGACAAAAGAATCATCAGGGATCTTCACGTGGCATGATTCAGAACTGATGGATTTCAGAAACTGAAATTATTCCCTGACTTAAACTAGTGATGCATTTTTACGTAGAAATAAATTTATGTATACACACAGATGAACACGTGCACAACTATCAGCAGGAAGAGAGATTAATATGCACTCAGACTCGTGGTTCGGGAAGTGAGACCAAGGTCAGCTTCCCAAAGGCAAACTCCTATACAGTATTAGCAAAGACTTTTTTTTTTTTTCCCCCCAAATTAGATAAGAGCAACAGGTATACTACACTGGAATAACTCAAGAATTGGGTAAGCTTCCCTAATTAAATAAACCAAACAATCTTTAATCAAACATATTCAATTCAAGTCAAACCTCTAGGCAACATCGCAACATCCTTTGGAAGCATCCTCTGGGGTGGACAAAACATTCTTATTTGTTCTACTGGTAAACTAAATTCTTAGAGGCAAGTAATTGTAGCAATGATTCCTCTGAAACAGTCCTCTGCCTTACTGTAACATTTTGGAAATAAAGTTTTCAGTTACTTATTAACTTTTTGCTATGAAACAAGCCAATGTGACTCTGAAGTCAAAATACAGGTACCACAGATCTGAAAGACCCGTGGTGACTCATCCAGTCCTGTAGACTATTTGGGACCTTTGCTTAAAAAGGAAAAAAGGGCCACATTAATACACTTTTTTAAATAAATTTAAAGGTATAGGGTGACTTGTAATGAAAACATGCAAATCTTGCTACTACCAATCTGATGCCGTTTTTTAGGCGAGTCTGTTATAAACAGATCAAGCTTACACCAATCTTGGGTATGGTTTAAAAACATTCAGAAGTCTAAATAGGGAGAAAAAAAGAGTGATAGAGATTGATAGAGACAAGACCGATGATGACGAAAAAAAATCAAGTGTATCCAAAAAGAACCATAAATTTCTCCCTTAACATCCTTTGTTGAATATGTATTTGCATAAGGAAGCGATAATAACTAAGCAGTCTTACTACTGTCTGCAGGTTTACTAACGTATCAATATTCTCAGTAAATATTAATAAAGCTTTAAGATCCCAAATGCTCCAAATCCATTTCACTACACTGGATACAGGGAGTAAAAATACATTGTGATTGTTATAAAAAATAATCCCTTGTACACATGATCTAATGTAATTCCTCCCTTTAAAATACTATCTTAAAAATTCCAAAAATATAATATATGCCATTTGAATGACCAATGAAGAGGCATGTGCAGTACACACTTACACCTGTCTATATCACCTGAAGTACCACTAGCTAAAAGACCAGGAGAAGTCGTGAACTGAGGGGAAGCTGGGGAAATCTACAGTTCAGAGCGGTAGGCCTGCAAGGGCTAAGAGCACCAAAGTCGCAGCCCTACGTCAAAGATCCCCATTTCTGAAGAGAAAAATGTGAACAAAGCCACATTTTAACATCAAGAATGGAAATAAGAATTAACCAGTCAATACCAGATGCACAAATCACCTGAAGAAGAGTTAAGTACCTGCTTCTGAATGGAAGACGAAATTGACCCTTTTACAAAAAGGGGGCATCTAAGTTTCGTCTGTTAAGAGCAACAGGCTCAATTTCTTGACTTTTAAAAATCTTGATGATTTAATAATATATATCACTGTGCTAAAATAACTTTCCTGAAGCCTCTTTAGTCCACTGATTTACACGGGGAGTTGCTACACACTGGAGAAGATTCAAGTTTGTTCAGGATTGTGTGAGGGTATGATATTTACTCAGCTACTGTCTGTATCAGACACAGGGTCATAAAATTAGTGTGGCAATTTGCTGCATAGTCCACTCAAATAGACATGATTGTTACTCCTGACAAACTGGCCTAATTCCAGATATATTGCCTTTTATTATGCAATTATGTCTACAAGTGTTCAGATCCAACCCCCAGGATGGATGGAGTATACCCAAATCCTCAGATTCCTTCTTCCTTCCCCCCCCAGGGAAAAAATCAAATTTGTACCTCTGTGGGTTTGACAACTGAGTCTCTTTCAAGTCAGTTAATATGATAACTTTGTCTTTCTTTAGAGGAGACCAAAGGTCACTAACTTTGCACGAACGCATTTCTTCCTCCTGCACCTGGCTTTACTCAAGTAACGTTCTCTTTCCTTTTTTCCTCCTCACCACAGTGCTTGGGACGAGAGAATGTAAACATCGACAGAACAGCAGCCCTATGACCACATGAGGACTTTCCCATCAGGTAGATTCCATCAGCCAGCTGAATGTCTCATCTCCATTGCTTCCTGGGAAGTCACTGAGATTTCCGTGGTAATTTAGTGTCCCCTTTACTTTGGCCTCCATCTGAGAAAAGAGGTGTTTAATTGGCATGGGTTGGCATGTTATAAAAAAAAAAAAAAGATAAAACAAAGAGAACAATTAACTTTTAATCTGCATGTGAAGGACATTGCTAAAAAGATAGCCTTTAATATCTTACATGGTACAGCATTAGATTGAGAAACATAACATAAAGGAGATAAATTAACTCAACAAAAATGATCCTCTTATCTCAAGTGACTGTGGTTTAGTTGGTTTTCAGCTGAAATACTATTTTCAACAAGTAGTTATAATCGACCTCAGAGCCGATTGTGACAAATGCTGTGAGGATTATAAAGGAATATAAAAGACATAATCATCATGTTTAAGGAACCTACCACATCTTTCAATTCCTTTAGAAGACAAGGTCAATTCCATTTTTCTGTGAGTGAAATTAAATTTCTTGCCATGACACAGCATTTGATAATGAATTCCCAATTATTTACATAAATGAATGCAACACACTGCAAAAATCCAGCTGAGCTTTTGTTTTGGTCCTAACTGGGCCAGAGTTGTAAGTGATAAGGAAAGTCTGCTCCTGCGAACAATGGTTTCTAGGTTTACATATGGCTTTTTAACTTTTGTTGGGAAGATGTTGGTTATTCTTTTTAAACTGGGCGAGAGTAGGATGCAGTAAGCTTGAGAGCTAACAGAACGTTTAAAAAAAAAAAAAAAAAGTCCTGCTTTAGCAAGGACAATGAAGCCTCCCTCTTCTAGGCCTGAGAGAAAAAGTCAGGGGAAGGCATGAATGGCTGAAGCACACAGGTGAGAAAGAATAAAATTACTGTACTGTAAGATCTGTCCTAACGCTGGAGGAGACCATGAAAGTCACATTGCTAGGTTCATTCATGTGATATCTAAATTACTCCCGTAAAACATAAAACAAAAAACTGCCTCTATTGAAGAAAAGCTAGATCAATGAGACAGGATAATTGTTTCAAAAGCTGTATAAACAGAACACTATTAAAATAATTTTGGTGACATCTAAGGAATTGGCTTTTCCATTTATAATGAGATATTATGTGCTTGTGTTTGTAGAGACAATAATTTTGACCTGACGTATAAAATTAAATTCCTAAAATGGCAAGGAAGGACTATGCTCAAAGAGGTATTGGTAAATTAGCAAAATAAAATATTCATATTAAGTGAACTGTGAGATTCTTTAGACCAAGGTTTGGCCCAAGGCCCAGATGTGGCCCACCACTGCTTTCTAGTTTTACTGGAACCCAGCCACACTTATGTTGGTGTTTTTGTCTATGTTTTTGTCTGCGGCTGTTTTTGCACTACAATGGCACAGTCAAGCAGTTGTGATAGAAACTACGTGACCTGAAAAGCTGAAAATATTTACTATTTAGGCCTTTTTACAAGAAGTTCATATGCTATATAAAAAGACTATATAAAAGTTATAGTCATTCTTTCAAGGGCTGAGTCTGGGGCAGCTTACCACTTAGTCTTTTACAGAATTAATTATAACCCGCTGCCTTGAGATTGCCACACAGCTCCCACTTCTGCATGTGGTCAACCGTAAACTTGTTCAAAGATCATTTTAAATGCAGTGGCCAAAAAGAATAGTGAGGTCCCAGTTAACCCCCAAAGCTGAACAGTTATTTCTGTTCAAAAGATCCTGAAAATGGTCTTCAAGAATAGTATCAACAGGGTGCCTGGGTGGCTCAGTGGGTTAAGCCGCTGCCTTCGGCTCAGGTCATGATCTCAGGGTCCTGGGATCGAGTCCCGCATCGGGCTCTCTGCTCAACAGGGAGCCTGCTTCCCTTCCTCTCTCTCTGCCTGCCTCTCTGCCTACTTGTGATCTCTGTCTGTCAAATAAATAAATAAAATCTTTAAAAAAAAAAAAAAAAAAGAATAGTATCAACAGTCCACCGAGGTCAACTGCTGGTGAAAGCAAGAACCTTGAGGCCAATATGTGATGTCCAGCATCTACTCCCTAATCTCAGATTTCACACGGATCTAGCTGGCCGGCAAGTATCTAATGCATACAGTTTGGATCGTATAGACTGAATCACTGCTAAAAGGCAGAAAAGTTGAATGGTTAACAATACAGCCCGTCAAGTCAGACTGCCTGGATTTGAATTTCAGCTCACTTCCTAGGATTATCATCTTGGGCAAGCTGCTTACCTCGAATACAGTTTCCTGATCTATAAAACTAGGGATTGTCATTAGCTTACTCATAGGCCTGTTAGAAGCTTAAATTAGCTAATACATTAAGTAGTCACAGGACCACCTGGCACTTAGTAAACCTTCGATACATATGAATTATTACAATCACTGGACATGACTTTTGTACACTGTTTAAGGAATCCTCCTCTTTGTCCTCATTTCAATATAGCAAACACATGTCTTCAAAAGGTTTTTTTTTTTCACATGTAACAAAAGGTCTCATACCTATTTCCTTTTTCTTATAAGGAGTTTGTTGTTAATAAGGATTTAGTCATATGAAAATCTGTTTTTTCCAACCTTTGTCATCTCATTTAGTTTTCAGAAAAGGTTTATAATCCAATTTATAAATCTATATACATATTAAAAGATGAAAAAACCGGTGGCTTTCTTACCATTGAATGTTTGCTGTAAATGTGTAGGCAGAGGTGAGTGGGAAAGTGTTGCTGCATGCTGAGCTCCTGGCTGTAAACCCTTTAGTAAATCTAAGAGAAAAACAGGCCTGTCAGTAATCTTCAACCTAAGATTTGAGCCCTCTTAGATCAAAAATAAAAATATTTAATTTATCTAATGTACGACATAGCCCCTGACTTCAGAGTCCTTCTTAAACTAGAGCACATACACTGAAAAATTTATATGTATAAAAATATGTGTATGCAAATAACCCAGCAACTACAACTCCCTTTTATTAGTTTCATTAAGACAGAAATGTGGTATAGATGGTTCCTTTAAGAACTGTAAATAAAATCTGATTCCAGTAATTTGACTTACATATAAATGAAATAAGTTGCATTTCTTAAAAAAATTCTATAATCTTCACTAACTCCACAGGGACTACTCTCAATGAGAATAAATTCATGAGGTTTCCTGCTCTGTCAAACTAGGTAGCCCAGTAACTAAAAGAGCCCCACTTACTCTGAGTTAGGCTATGGTGGAAAGCGGCTGAGGTAGATCCCGAGGTGGTTGTCACTCCAGCTGTGTCCGTTCCAAAGCCAAGTAGCTCCAAGGGAAACTGGAAGGGCATGGTCACTGGAACAAGGCCACCCAGCATCCCAAAAGGAGTCACATTTTGATTTGTTACAGACAAAGGTGATGTCATGAGAGTCAGAGGTGAGGCATTAGCCAATAATGATGCTCCTGCTGTGGACTGCAGAAACCAGGGGTCAAAATACATAAGAAATCAAATCTTTAACCTGAATTGATTTATTTTATTTAATATCCTTATGGGCGCAAGACTGTGTCCTATATCTAACAGAAACGTTAGGAGACAGAAAATGAAGACTGAGGTGAAAAATACATTTCTAAGAGCCACCCACATTGGTTTAGGAATGAATTCTCTACTCGGCTCTTCATTGCCAGTTTAAACTCTTTATTTTAAAGCCTGTATTACCACTCATTCATTCATACCTCACCTCAGACTTCCACTTTTCTACTTTTGCTCCTAAGCCCTCCATCTGAACCACAGGTCATTAATTCCATAACAATTTCAATTTGGTCTTTGAAAATGCTCGGTAATTTCACTGTTTGTTTTACCATCTTTCCTGATACAACTCATGTGGTTAGTGTTCTAGATGAGGACCCTCTCAGAGCCTGTAACACAATACCCCCTGCTTTCATCATAACACCTTAAGAAATGAGGCCATCTAGATGTTCTTCCTCTTCCTTTATTAGCTCTAACTGCCTCTCCTCCAAAACTAACCATCTGACGTATGCCACGAATCCTCCTATGCCGAATTTTCTGGTACAAATATCTAGTTTTATATCTTTCTCCAAGTTTCCTCTGCCTTGTCATATACAGAGACCTCATCTTTTTTTTTTATCTTTAAACAACCACAGTTACTCCTGGCTGTTCCTCACCCCCTAGAAACAACCTTATTTGTATTTCTTTTGTTAATCAAATTTACTAAATGATACCCTCCATTCCCCACATTACCTAGTTTCTCCTTAACCCCTGAAAGCTGGTTTCCATGTCATTACTTTTCTGAACCTAAAGAATCCTTACAGTAAAAGGTGTTTTAACACTCCTCTATCTGGGCTTTGATGCCATGTGTAAGAAAAGTACATTTAAATCAGAAATACGCTAACATTAACTAACTTTCCCTAAGAAATTACTTACGTACACTTCCTTAAGCTAATTTAATTCTTTGAACAATTTTCTCTTCAGCAATAATCTTTTCCCATTTTGGCTTTCTTTTCTACATGTACTTATCAACTAACATTACAATAAAATTGTCTCAGTATCAGATATTATCTATGATAGTTTGTGCAACTGTGACTTTTCTTTTGTAGTCTTATTTTACCAATTCTAAGTTTCCCTGGCCGAAATTTTTAGTTCTAAATTCCGTCAAGAATACTGAATTCTTCGAATTTTAGTCAGTAAATCGATGTTAACTATCATCAGGTTTATTTTGTGTGCTCACTCCTCATTAGTAAACATTACTAGTAAAGCGCTGATCATTTTATTTCTTAAGTTAATATAGGAGAAAAAATTTACGTGATCTTCCCATACATATATGCCACAGCATATACATTTCTTATACCTAACAGTCCATGCCACTGCTAAACAAAAAATGAAGAACACCTTCCAGAAGGCTTTAAATCTGGTTTCGCTACTCTTTCTCCAATAGCATTCCCTTCCTTTATTTTCTTTGTTAGCCCTCAAATTTACATCCTCATCTCGGTTTCAATTCTGTAAATCTAAAAGCTCAGGGAGGAATGGCACTTGGCTATGGAACACTCATCAACAACTGAACTCAGCAGCTCCTGTAATCATGTGACCCCCACCTTATAGCTCAACTGCTATCATTAGTAGTCTCGTTCTTTCTGGACACCCGGGCTTAAAACCTTAGTTTTTAGACATCATAAAAAAATGGACAAGATGAATTTACTGTCAACATACCCATTCTTTTTCTTTTTTTTTTAACCACCACTTCCTCCAACACTTAAGTACAAATCTTCATCACTTTATGCTTGGACTTGGCCACTTTTCTATTTTCTAGTCTTTCCCTTACTGGGCCAACCATGATATACAAAATGGATTCACTGGAAAGAATTACTAAATTAGAAATAAGGACACTTTGAAGCAACTTAGATGGAAGGGATTCTGCATCAATTTAAGAATTAAAACTTTTAAAAATCATAATTCTCTTGTAATCTCAGGATAATATGAAGCACACACTCCAAGACCATGTGCCCCAAGTGGAGGCCCCTACAATGGAACACTAAGTACTGCTAAGAAGGAGAACTCAAGCTTTTCTGGAGAAGGCTAAGCGAAGTATTAAAATAGCTGGAAAAGGGGCGCCTGGGTGGCTCAGTGGGTTAAGCCGCTGCCTTCGGCTCAGGTCATGATCTCGGAGTCCTGGGATCGAGCCCCGCATCGGGCTCTCTGCTCAGCAGGGAGCCTGCTTCCTCCTCTCTCTCTGCCTGCCTCTCTGTCTGCTTGTGATCTCTCTATCAAATAAATAAATAAAATCTTAAAAAAAAAAAAAAAAATAGCTGGAAAATATAAATTAGGGCAACTTTCCAAATTAAGTGAGCGATCAAAAATGATGTCATGCCATAACTGTGTAACAGTTTGTATTTTCAAAAAACTTCCATGTCCACTTTTGTTTATAAAACCAAAATGAAACATCAGGCTATCTAAATATTACATAGCGTTCATAAATTTCTCTCTCCCTATAAGATGGAGACCTTTCAAAAGTTGGGTATCCTACTGTTGATATCATCCAGAAGCCTAGAGGAGAAGCTGTCAACCAAAACAGGCAAACAGTTCAGGATAATGCTCCATAATCAAAAATACTTCCATGACCTACATATTTCATTTCCAGGGGAAAATAATGAAGGAAAACCATGCTCTTCCTGTGGTGGGCATTCTACATATCTATGCATAGATGTATGTGTTTGTGTATATATATATAGAGAGAGAGAATTTTTAAAAAACCACCTCCCCATTCTCTACAAAAACCAGGGAGATATTTTGAAATATAAATCAAAGAAGACCCTCCAATGGCTTCCCACTGCACACAGATTAAAACCCCAAGTTTTTATCGTGGCCTGCAAGGTCCTTCATCACATGGTTGTGGTTGATCTCAGACCTCATCACTATCCATCTCTCCCTAGTCCAGCCATGCATACCTACATGTCAGGCTCTTTCTATTTCCATGTTTTCACACCTACCACCTCTCTAGCCTGGACTGTTTGTTCCCTCCTATCTCCAAATGACTAGCCTGTTTATTCAATTCTCAGCTCAAATGTTATCACCTGAAAGAGGCTGTGCCCAACTCCCTTACCTATGTTAGCAGCAATCACACTCTACCATATTATTAAAGTTTTAATTTTTCATAACACTTAACATTTTTAAAGAAAAGTTGTTTTTATCTTTCTACCTAGAATATATGCTCCCTGACAGAAGAGACCTTGAGTATGGTGTTTACTCTAGCTCCCCAGCACCTAGAAGAGTGCCTGGCACATAGTAAATACCTCAGAAACATTTGCTTAAGGAGTGAATTATTTTGGGAATTATAAAGTGGCAAAGACAGGATTCACAGAACATCAGTTAAGTTGAAGGGCAAGAAAGAAGAGGAAAGCCTTGAGCAGGAAGTTAATAAATACAAAGCAGGGAAAGGTAATAATCTGAACCCAGAAAGATTTTAACTTCTGTTAAACCTGTCCTTTTCATTCTGCAAATGAACAGATAGCTGAAGATATCTTTCAGACAGGTGCTGAATGTTTTACCGGCACAGACAGGGAATCTTCTTTTAGTGTTAGAGTTTTAGAGAGACGCGATCTAGAGACCAAGAGGTTTCAATGAGAGGCTATGTTAAAAAAACAAAAACAACAACAACAAAAAAACAAACCACAGGTTCTCCCAAAGTTACAAAAAACCTTATTCAATTACTGATCTTTTCTTCAGTCAAACCAGTAAGAACAAAAAGGATCAGATCTGAAGGCAGGATCAATAAGACCTTCAAAGCATAAAGTCATTTCGGAAAGGATGAAAACCAGAAGGAAGTAGTTAACTTTTTGGAAATACAAATTTTGCCATATAGGTTCCCTGCTGACAAATGAATTGGTATGCTAAGCATCTAGGTTCTCCTGGGGTAGATGATCAAATACAAGAAGGACTGGCAGGAAGGGGAAGGGTGAGGGGTGGCAGCAGGGTGGGGACAGAACTCAGAGACTCTGGAGATGACAAAGGATAAAGATTTAACATTAAATTCAAAGTGAAGGGGGGGGATTTTTTTTTTTTTTCTTGAGGAAAAAAGCCAAAAACTTAAAATAAGAAAGCAAATGAAACCATAGTTTATGATTTAGCTCAACAGAGACAATATTTTACATAGTCATGGCTTTAACCGAAAGTTGTAGTTTTATTCTTTATTCTTTTAGGAGAATGGCAAAGGTATAAAAACAGCTAAAAGCTTTATCATGACAAGAAGAGATAATAGTAAAATGAATAAATTGTCTTCCATTCATTCTTAATATTTAAAAACACAGAAAAAGCTATGAGAATTAGAAGTAACTGATGCTGGGAAGGAGGACCCATGTGGCAGGAAATGTTTTAATTCTGAATTTCTGTTATAATTCTCTCCTTTACTCAAACTGAGGATTAACGTTAAACATGGTCAACATTTTAATAAAGGTAATACAAAGAGGAATGTGAACTAACTTCCAGACGTTAGTTATAACTTAAATTTTAACATACAATCCCTCATCAGTATTTTTTTTTTCATTTCATTTCTGATGAAAGTAAAATTACACAGATAAAACATCAGTGAGTCCTAGATTCCAACTAGTAAAGTATCAGTTAATTGAATTTTGTTTTATATTAGAGTTCTGGAATAAATGAATTCATTACTAAGCCTACCGTAATGGCAGAGTAATGATCTGGGTTTCATATGTTTATGAATACCAATGCTCAGTTTGTACTCAATAGCAGAAAACATCTATAAACACCAAGGTAAAAATTCTTTCATTAGATGTTCCTATTCCACATCAACAGGAAGCAGTAAAAAGAACACTTTCTAAGACAACGGAATTCCACAAATCAACAAAAGTCATGTTTTCAAAAAACACTTTGGAACCTAAGAACACATCATAAAATGTTATGTATTTTTTAAAAGCTTATTATGCAACAGCATATTATGTGAAACCCATTTTCTTGACAAGAATCCAAAAAAGTACCAGGAATGGGGGACTTTCTTTTTTGTGTATTTGCCTACCATGAGTATGTACTACTTTTTGGGATGGGGGACAGGGAAGAAGAATCTTTAAGAAATCAAACTGGTCACATGAAGGACAAATCTGACAAGTCTCAGGATACAGGGAGTGGCAGAAAGATGAAAACAATGGCAGAGAAGATGACATGGAAAGGAGGGAGACAAAATATGAAGGATAAAGAGTTCTCAACAAACCTAGGGCAAATGGATCAGAAATGATAATGAAATACATCACTGAACAAAATATTCTTGAGCTGAAAAAGCCACCAGCTATAAACTTATAGATTAAAATCTAGCCTAATTCGAGAATACTTGAAATTCAACAAAAAAGAGAAAACCTTACTAGCATTTCGGCAGGGAAAACACAAATAAGGGAACAAATATTGGAATGGCCTCAGACTTCCTATAATCCTCAATACTAAGCAAAGGTTAGTGGAACAGTATTTATACAACATAGGGAGGGAGACAGCTAATGAACCCAAGAAGTCTATATACTTAAGTGTGACAGTTAGGAATTATCAGGTATGCTAATGCTAAGGTAAAATAGGTATGTGTTAGCATTCTTGAAAAGACTCTGAGTGAGGCGCTCCCTCTGAGATAAACTTAAATTAAAATGGGGAAACGGTGGAATAAAAGGAATATTGATGGTAATTTGACATAAAGAATTATATATGAGTAACTGCAAAATTCATGCCAAATAAAGTTTATTTGAAGACAAATGGCTAAAGAAAAAAACCCCATAAATGTACAAATTTGATTAAATACAAAAATCAAAAAGTTGGCAGGGGAAAGGGGACTCGAGAGAGGAAGAAAGGAGACAAGTGAGGGTATGTTCAACTCGTAAGTTACTGCTTTGTTCTGGACTCTGACAACATATCACTTTAACTATGCATTATGTGTTTTTCAAAAATTGCGGAAGTACGTATGTGCTACTTTACCGGGAAAAAAAAAAAATCCACATCCCAACGAAAACCTCACCCACCAACTATCCCCAGTACTGTGATGTCAACATCAGGAAATTCCTTGGCCACAAGCTGTAATAAGCTATTAGGGACAACCCATAAGCACAGTTACTGAACAGAGTCACAGCAAAGATCACACAATCTTACGCTTCATCCCACGAACGTATGTAACATACATACCTGCACACTGGCTGTTACCACTGAAGACCCTGAGGCAGAGGATGGTCTGTGTGGAGTAGACAACGGTTTAGTAGCACCCTGCGTTCCACTTCCCGTTCCCCCAGAGAGACTAGTCCTATTCGCTCCACTTGAGTTTAGGCTGCTACCTCTGCTGGCAGGTACATTCACTGCGATGCCACCCAAGCTATTCTTCCCAACAGTTCCAGCGGACGAGGAGTTGGTGAGCTTTGAAGGGGCCTGGAGAGTTTTTGTGGCTGGAAGGCCCGAAGTGCGATTGGAGGGCAGCAAATTCAAGGTGGGCGACTGTCTGCTGAGGTTTATCCCACTGGGCTGTTTATGGACTGGGTTGTTACCGCTGGCGTGGCTACTCTGGGCTACGAGTGCATTTGGACTGGAAGAGCTTGGGGGTACAGGAGGCTTGGGAGTGGGGTTGGATTTCGAAATAAGTTTAGTTGATACTGAAGGCTTAGCTGACAGAGAGGGCTTGGGCGAGGCAGAAGGCTTAGGCGAGGGCAAGGGTTTAGGAGATGTGGCGGGTTTTGGAGATGCGGCAAGTTTGGGGGATGCAGCCATTGAGAAGGGAGATTTGAAACCCTGCGTGGACATCTGTGACACCATAGCCTTGGCTAAGTAGTTACTGGAGGTAGTGGTGCTGGGTACTGTCCTAGAAACCAGGGGATGGGACCCTTGAGAACCATTTCCAGGTGAGGGAGTAGATAAGGGAAGGCGGTACATAAGTGGCTTATCCGAAGTCTTAATAAGCGGGGATGAACAGGCAAGTTGGGGATTATTACTCAATTTCACCACTGGGTTGGTCTGTGATTTACTAATGGTTGCTTGTAATGGAGACACATAGTTTTGTTGGACAGCTGAATGCTGGTGCACCTTTGTTACTTGTGTTAACGAAGAAGCATCCTGGGCCTCGGGTGTTCCCAGAGCATGAGAGGAGGCAGCAACTTGGGCTTGGGAAGAAGAGGACACGTGGGTCTGTGAAGAGGAAGCAGCATGAATCTGACTCGACCTCTGTAGTCCTTGTTGAAGCAGCCTGGCTGGCAAAGGTTCCAAGGAAACTTTAGGGTTCTGAATCGAAGAACCAGCGATAAGGCCTGAAGAGATGCCAGTATGAGCTAAATCCTGGGGTTTCTTTGGTACTGGCCCTGTGTGACCGGCAATAAGACTGGATGAATGTGCAGTCTGAGGAGAATCTAGTTTTTTAGGAGCAGCCAGCGGCAACTTACTCATGATACTTGCTAATTTTTCTTCTCTCAGTCCTGGACGAGGTTTTGCAGTTGGCATGCTTATCCTTGAGCCAGCTGGAGGGCCTTTGTTCCCATTGTTGATAGCAGCTAAAGCTTCAGAAACAAGATCCAGTGCAGGTGGATGGAAAGAAAGGTCTTCATCTAGTGAGTCATCAAGGCAGATGGTCTCCTGGGCTGGTGTAGAGCTAGAGCCGGCAGAGGCCACTGCAGATATGCTAGAGCTCGCTGAGGGACCACCAACGGAAGCCGCCAAGGATGCAGGAGTTTTCTGGTCCTTTTTTGGACTATACTCCTAGCATAAACAGCATTACAGTGGAACAAATTAAATGATTAATAAACAACCGCTAAGTATAAGTCTTAAAAGGACAAAGAACTTCTCACAATGATTAAAACTCTACTGGAAATCTTTAGACTGAAAAAACCAAAACGGTTTTGAGGACAGAGCTCTTGACTGAACTGTCCTCAGAAGCCATAAGCATCTGATACATTGCACGGCCGCCATATCTTAGTGAGCTCTTCTAAGAAGACTTGAAACCAAGCCAAAGGAACGTCCATATATTACTTGCATATATTACTGGTGAAATCCTTCCTCACCCCAGCCCACGTGCATCAGATACTGATCCAAATCCATCTGTTCAGGGACTATTCTCTTTTTATTCTCCTTGTACCTAGGAGAAATTCTGCCTTTATCCTAAGACTTCCCTCTTAACGTAGTATGGTTTTTGCTGGGATACTGACCCACACTTTCTGTTCCTTGTATTTCTGCCTCTGTATGCCCTGTCCAACAGCCACCCATAGCCAGTACATAGAGAAAACGGTACATTCAAACTGGGACTCAATCCAAGCATACTTAAACTGTATCTTCTATTCACTATGGTCATTTTAATTTATTCAACATATATTTACTAAAGTATCTACTATGAGCAAGGCACTGTACACTAAGAAAACAAGGTTATGGGAATTAAAATTCTGAATACCTAAGAGAATTTTTTTTTTTTAATTAAGTTTCTTAAAATTCAAGGAAGAGAAAAGAGAATTAGAACCTAGTTTAAAATAGTCAAAGAGCAAAAGAATTAAAAAGTAACTGTTTCGGGGTGCCTGGGACTAATGTATTAGTTGGCTGGACTTCCAACTCTCGATTTCAGCTTAGGTTCCCATTTCAGAATCCTGAGATTAGGCCTGCATGGGCCCCCGAGCTCAGAGCAGAGCTCTCCCTCTCTGCACTTCCTTCCCTCGTCCTCTGTCTCTCTTCAAATAATAAATAAAATCTTTAAAAAAAAAAATTTGTTTCCCTTAAAAGGGAAATATAAATCTGACTCATGTCATTTTTAAGATTAAGAAGAAATACAACCATTACATAAAAAGCACTTCAAAGTTTCTTTGATTAGTTTCTTAAAAAGAAACCCAAGTAAACCTAAACACAAAGTCTTGAATTCCACATCAGTTTATACAACCACAGCACTTACCTTAACCATAGTGGGGAAAGAATGGAGAGGAAGTGTCTTTACCATCACTTCTAAGGTATTATAGTAAAGAAGCTGTTAAGAAGGCTGTTAAACTCTAACTTCCTCAGCAATTTTTCTAAGCTGCTATTTTAAAAGCCCTGACTGAAAACTCCACTACCTCTCAGAATTCTGTAGTATAACTGCATTAAGGTCAAAATTGTCTGTTAAGATGAATGGGTAATACATATGAGACACGTTTGCTTTGACATGCCATACATCCAAGTATGATTAGTGAAAATACCATTTTTATTTAGAAAGTACAGAAACTGAGGGTGGGGAATGTCCTGGAATAATAATGGTAACACTACCAATAGAAAACTGCTTTTTAAAGTAACTTTTAATTTTTTTTAAAGGATAAACTGGTTTCATTTTTATTTTCTTTCTATGTATCTATTTATTTATTTATTTTAAGTTCTAGACCCAATGTGGGGCTTGAACTCACAACCCTGAGATCAAGTATCATATGCTCTTCTGACTGAGCCAGCCAGGTGCCCCTAAATTAATTTTTTCTTCTAATGTTAAATCTACCCACTGAGTATTATGTAAATTTATACTAGCAGAGATAATTGTCCAGAGAGTATATAAATGAGTCTAAAAAGCAGGTTATCCCATTTAGAAAACGGTAATTAAATCTGAATAAACGAATGACTGTTTGGATGGCTCGAAGAAGGGCTGGCAAGGACAGAGATCCAGAAGAAGAGATAGGGGTTGTGTATCAGAAAGGAAGAGCTTTTTTCCTGGAAACTTTTGCTTTTCTCCTTCTTACTTTTCTGTATTTCCATTTTCTACTGTACTTCCTTATATTACCTTTGTAACTAAAATAGGTATTTGAGGGGTGGTAGGGCAAACACAAATCAGCAATATAGTTTTTCTATTTGGGGAAAAGGAAACAGTAATTTAATCACAAAGACACAAACAAAATAGGTAATTCCCCTACACCACCCTAGTCATTATTAGAATTCGGATAAACATATGCTTGAATAGATGTACTAAAATTTAACCAATACTTTATGGAGAGTATTAGAAGTGTACAAATAAAGTGTCAAAGCAAAGCATGAACTCAACACATGTGATGAAATACTGGCTCATTATTATTTGGATTAGAAGACAAATGAGGTAGGTAAGAAAAAAGACTATTTACTCTGTATTCAAAGAGCCTCTAATGCTAAAAGTTAAGAAGGCCACAGAGTAACGAATACTGACCTACTGGCCATAACCTCATAAGCCAAGAAACTCATCTATTCAAAGAGATGAAAGCTATGGGGAAAGTCTAAAACCTAAAGGCTGTTGGCTTTCTTTACAATTTTACTTTCACATGATTATAATTTTCACTTCTATAGATTATACATGATTCTTTTTCAACTCTGCTTTGTCTATTTGGTATTTTTTTTTTAATCCCTTCTTCTGCTTCTTTAAATATTAAACAAATTAAATTCCTTTATGTTCTAAACCTAATAAATCCATCACTTGCCCTTCTCAGGGATCTAATTCTGTCAGATGTTTCTGCTGGCTCTCACTCATAGCAACTTATTTCCTCATGTTTTCTGTGTTTTCATATTTTAAACTCATATTTGACATGGTATATATGTGGTAAGCCTTTGGGGCCTGGGATGAAACTGCATTATTCCAGAGAGAATTTGATTTGCCATTTGCCCTGCATTAATAACTAATCTAATACCTTTACATTCTTTTCAAAGCTTGAGGATTTCCCAGATCTTGTAGAAGCAGTATAAATTAAACTCCTAAACCAGGGAAAATTCTCAGGAAGGACTCCCTTCCCCTAATCTAGAACTCGGGCCAAGACACCCAAGTTTCTTAATCTTTCTGCTGGTGAATGGATTTTTTTTTTTTCAAGTCCTTCCTTTTACTAAAGATGTTATCCTTTGAAAGTCCCAGGTTTATGCAGAGTTTCAGTCTAATTCCTAACCTATGTAAGGCAAAGAAACCCCTATCTGCTGTGGTCTGAGAAGAAATTTAAAATAAACCATAAAGTGATGGATGAAAATCAGCAAATGCACCTAAAGGCAACCAAAGTTTCAGTGACAGAGTAACACTCTGGCAGCTTCTTCTCTGTTTCAGGCCTTAAGGATTTCTCTTACATTTCTGTAATCTCAACTATGCTTTTAAAGGATATTTGTTATATTTTATAGAACACTTCTAATTTATATTAGGTTAACTCTTAAAATTTAATTCTCTGAAATACAATGGTTCTAGGATTTTTACAAAGTTTAAAAACACTCTTCTTAAAAGTATGTAATCTATCCACCTGTGCCAAATACATATATTCTTTGCATTTTAAGAATGTATTTCAACACTCCCCAATTATGATTAATTAAGATCTGGTTCAATACTTACCTTCACTTTGGGTTTAGGTGCAGGAATCACCTTTTTCTTTGCCCTAAGACAAGAGATTTAAAAAAAAAAAAAAAGGCCATTTCAGTAGCAGTTAGGTCACCATTAGGAAATTATAACATAATCTTGTCATTACGTGGGTAAGTAACTTCTTATGCTATTTGGAAAACTCTATGAAGGAAGGAACTATATATAAGTGCTCAGTTTATATGTGAATATACAGTACCATTTCCTCCAATTTCAATCAACTGGAAGAAAGGCCACACCATTAGCAAAATACCAATTATAGACAAAGGTTTTTTAAAAAATTAAATGTAAATGCTCAAAATTAAAAACAAAAACAAAAACAAAAACCCTCAAGACAGGGTAACAAAGCTCCCTAAGGAAACTCACTTCAAACAACTTGCAAGAATTTGTGATTATTTATAGGAAAATAAAGCCTCAAGAAACTTTCAGTTCAAATTAAACCATAATTTGAGAACCACTCCAAGAAGTTGTAAATGAGATGTCATTTTAAAAATAAAACAAATCTTTGTTTTTAGAGAAAATTATTTTAATATACAAATTAAAATTTAAAAATGTCAAAATGACAGAAAAAAAGGCAAGAAAAATACTATGGAGACTTGAAACCTTTGGGAACCAGTGTGAAAAAGTTTGAAGACAAAAAAAAACCTTACAGTTCCATAATAAGAGAAAGTATTCAATGTCTGTTGAATTAAAGGGTTAACAAGCTAAAATACCTCACACTGAGTACTTCCATTTCACTAAGTTGAAAATGTCATCCATTAAATTAACAAATATCATGATAAAAATGGTCAATATACAACTTCATTAAGGCAACAGTAATTTTCAAAGTTTTTTTGATAAAGACTGCTGGGGCCCACATATCCCATTGATTTCCACTTTCTGATATTAAAACACGAGTTGGTCAGAGTAATAAAGCTACTTTAAAAAAAAATAAAAAAAAAACTGGGGAAGAGGATCTACGTAAACATCAGTTTTTAGGTTTAAAGGAATTAATTAGGATGCCTGGGTGGCTCAGTTGGTTGGACGACTGCCTTCAGCTCAGTTCATGATCCCGGAGTCCCAGGATCGAGTCCCGCATCGGGTTCCCAGCTCCGTGGGAGTCTGCTTCTCCCTCTGACCTTCTCCTCGCTCATGCTCTCTCTCACTGTCTCTCTCTCAAATAAATAAATAAAATCTTAAAAAAAAATAAAAAATAAAAAATAAATAAAGGAATTAATTATTTCTACCCTGAACTATAACACATGTGATTTTATAACAGTGGGGAAATTAAAGGCCAGAAATATTACTGACATGAATATATATGTATCCCCTGCCCCAGGATAACTAAACCACCAGCAATAAACAAGAATGGCAAGAACTGAAAGCCATAACCAACCCAATACAACCCTGACAGTATGCTAACGAAGTGTCCTTCCTAAGCCTTGTAAACATTTCCATTGTGATTGTATGCAAGGAGACGGAGAGTTCTGTAAGGTTACCCAGCTGTTAGCCAGACCTCTTAGAATACTGAAATACAGTGATCCATAAATTCTTAGTAAATTACTAATTTAATATTTTATTAATTATTACTATACTTCTATGCTACACAGAAATAGCCCTAAGTTGTAGGTAAAAATAAAATTCTTGAAGTCAACCGGTATTCACCCAAAAATATAACCACGAAAACCCCAGCTTTTTACTTCTCCCTCTTAGGTTAAGAGACCTTTCTTTAGTACTCACATCACTAAGGAAATACTCAGTTTTGAAGAGAAGGGAAGGAAATGAAGACTGGGTTAATTTTTGTGGAATGAAACACTCTGCAAGGCAAGGCAGGGTAGGTATGTATAGGAAAACCATCTTGGAATGCACAAGGCTATAGATTAGCTACATTAATGGTCACTAAGAGAGAAAGAAAAAGGACCAAAGAACTGGAGGGAGGAAGGCCCAGGGCCAAAGGAAACCATCAGAACCTTCCTGTTTACATGGCTCCTACCTAACAAATCTTGGGCCAGCACACATTCAGTTTTCTGGATAATAAATGTGTTCTCAGGTTTACACAAATAGTAAAAATGATTTTTTTTTTTAAAGGCAGTAGTAAAATGGGAGATTGTTCAAATGTACATTTAAGTACTATTTCACCAGCCCTTGTTTACTAAAGCGCATAAGGTGAGCAAAAATAAATGAAGAAATCTGGAGTCTGTTTTACTCACGGAGCAGAAGTAAGATGATTATGTACACTCCGGCTCTCCTTAAAAAGCATTCTGCAAAAGTTAAAAAGACATGATTATTTTTGTGTAACAGATCATGATAGCCACTTTCTCGTTTTAGTTACGTGGTTTTTCAGCAGTCTATTACTCGCTTATTTATCAAATGAAAGTTATAATGGCACAGAGTAAATTCAAAAATCTATTTTATGGGGAGTTTTATAGCACACTTATTTATTTAAATCTTTAACAGATTTTTTTTTTTAATTGAAGATGGAATGCTTTAAGATGACAGAGATAGCCACATCTATTAATTTCAACATTCTTAACTCTTAAAACTTTAAACTGGGCTACTCTTAACTTCTGAGATACCACTCCACATTGACTATTTTCAACAGAACCTAAGGTTGGGATTGCCTTTTCTATACTCTCCATTTTGTATTTAGTTCCTTATCTTCACAATACCCATGTGAAGTTCCCCTCCCAAAGTTCCTAACCATCTTCTCCTCCTCCCATTTCTCTATTAGCAAATTTAGGAGCAAGAAAGAAAAAGGAGTTGGCCAAAAAAATAAAAAATAAAAAAAAACAAATAACCACCCTTTATGTCTATCTCTGTATCTCCACATCCATGTGACTATTTTGTCTTTTAAGTGCTTGAAGTTTTCAAAGCAGAGGTCATCTGAGATGACTAGGTTCTTCGCAAAATGAATGTCATATATGTGTGTGTGGGTGTATATACGTATATATGTATCGTTAATAATAGCAATAATAAGAAAAGTAAAGTAAAATCTAGGATGTCATATTTCTTACCTTGCCTGCATCCAGCCCTTAGGCCACAATGGTTTCACCTCTGTCTCCATAAAGGATTTAAGATAATCCTCAGCGGACTGGCTTTTATTTGGCTCTAACTCATAGCATCCCAATTTGATCTCAACAAGGTTACATAACAAAGTTCTAAACAGATTAAAAATATATATTTATATATAAATCTGACTGAAAATTGTGGAAAATTAAGCTTGAAACAGATTTTTTTAAAAGCACATAAATCTGACAGCAATAATAAAGACTATTATCTCAAGAATTCAGATGACATGAAGATAAATGATTTCCAACACACATCACTCATCGCACTACAGCCAAATCCCCAATATGAAACAATTTCCTTTGATACCTTTCATCTAGGCACCAAAGATTGAAAGGGATAGTCCTGTAGCCAAACCCTCTACATGGGTACAGAAATACTGGTAAAAAAGATGACTGATTATACAAGTATATGGAGTACTTCACCTTCTGAAACCAGTATGACTTACTTAATTATTAGAAGATTAGCTTGTAAAAAGTAGGATATAAAAATAAAAGTGAGAGCACTCTAAGAATATTAGGATCAAATCAATCTTCCTTTGAATGAATATTTCCTACATACTAATCTTTGGTTGTTTCCAATCTATCTCTGTATCTCCACATCCATGTGACTATTACTCTTTCATTTACTATATATTCTTTTTATTAGAAACCTTAGTTCTGCATTATCTATTTGGTTAAAAGTGAAGGCTTTGGTTAAATTTTACCTGATGGTGTCATTCCAGTGGAATTTCTTTCTTGGTCCTATGACACGTTTCCCTGGTTTCTCATCATCATCTTCCTCGGATCCATTTTTTTCTCGTTCTTCATCTGTTTGCAACCTAAAAATGAAAAAGATTTTATGAAGCAGAGGTTTTTTTTTTTTTTTTTTAAGATTTTATTTATTTGTCAGAGAGAGAGAGAAAGAGTATAAGCAGGGGCAGCAGCAGGCAGAGTTTGGAAAAGCAGGCTCCACACAAAGTAAGTCCCGACTTGGGACTCACTCTCAGGACCCTGGGATCACCACCTGGGCTGAAGGCAGACACTTAACCAACTGAGCCACCCAGGTGTCCTGGGAGGCGGAGTTTTAGCCCAACAGTGCCAATGATATGCTCCAGAGACACTTGTTAAACTGCTTAAACTGAATGTTAACTCAAAAAGGAAAGTGAATAGGGAATCTACCTTATATGTAATACTTTGAAATGTGTTATAAGGTGGTTTGGTATATAAGATCTTCAAACTGTAACATAAGGCCATGAATACTTATATTTCAGTTCAGAAAATATTTGTGTCCAACTTCAGCCAAATTGGCTGATGTGTGAAATGTCTGACCAGTGCCAGCTCTTGCTTTGATCACACCCATACACTAAATCAAGAGACCTTTTGCTTTTAACACAAAAGCAACTGAATGGGGAGTGTTGTGTCATTTAGAAAACACTCAATTACACCACTTCAGTGGTACATGTGGATTTCTACTTGGTGGTAACATCTACATAAGACCAAACCTTCAGAGCTAAAAATATTTCTCAAATGCAAAAGCCGCTCCAAACAGAAGAGGTACATACTTGGCACACTTAGCTTGACTACGAGCTTGGCAGTCCTCCTGGTATTTGAATAGCTGTTCAGGCATCACGTTGCTAACAGCCAGTTTCAGTTTTTGCAGAGGTTCTCTTAAACGATCATCCTGAGGAGAAAGTATACTAAAAGTTTTTTAAAATTTACAAGAATTAAAGAAGATTCACAAAAGACATTGATTATGGATTTGAAATGAAAACCTATTTTTTTAATGTAAACATATTTAAATGTGGACGCTTCTCCTACCACACTGACTTTTCATAATGCACACTGGATATAAAATTAGGATGACCATACTTCCCAGACCGTCAACGAGAATCCCAGTTTTTGCTTGATACCCCAGCATAATTAAGTGTTCCTGACATTTTTTTCTTAAAATTTTTTTTATTTGAGTTTAGTTGACACACAATGTATTCCTTTACATTCTTAAAAATGCCCCAGCCAATAAATTATATGGACACTTTAAAATTAAATACAGATCAAAATCTATATTGTGCAGACTACTACTGGTTGATCACAATTATGAGGAGGAAGCAGTACCATAAGTGGAGATACCGCTTTGCAACACTGGAACATAGGATTCGGTCTGGGAGACTACAAACAGGATGCTGGCATCCTGTTCTTTCATTTTAAAATTGTTACTAAATATGACTTATGCTGCAAGCAAAAATGCAAGGTCAAGGCCAAAGAGAAAGAGGAAACTGGAAGACTCCTACTATTTTCATACATACCAATTAATAAATATAACAGCACATATGACACTGTCTGCTATAAAAATTCCATTAAAAGAAATGTGAAACATCCAGTATCATGGATCCTAGGTGATCACTTCTTAATTATGTAGCTGAGACTATCTCGAACAACCCAAATATCCATCAACAGTAACATGAATAAATTAATTAGGAAGTATTTATAGAATGGAACACCATACACACTGTACAGCAAATGTACTCCAAAAATGGAGTTCACCACATGTAAAGACACAGATAAATCTGACATGCATAATGTTCAGTGTAAAAAAGTCAGTCACAGAAGAAAAGTATGGAGACAGTATGACTCCATTTATACGAAGCTCAAAAATATATAAAATCAAACAATATAGTATTTAGGGAATAAAAGTACACATGCTAAAACCATATAAAGAAAAGCAAGGGCTAAGATAAATGTCTTCTTTTACAGCCAAGAGGGATATTAAATAACTTCAAATATCAAATCTGATATGTTCCTTAGAAAACATCTTATAATGTATAAAAAGTTGTTCTCCTGCCTCTAGATCTTTTTTTACTGGTACCCACTTCTGTCCTGTGAATGTATGGCAGTTAGCTCCAACTGCCAGTGTCTGAAGGAGCCAGGCACAGACACAAAAATCTGTGATCTCAAGTAAATTTCATTTATTTCTCTGCTTTAAACTGAGAAAGATTTCCCAATTCAAAATTTTTTTTTTTTTTTTTTAAAGAGAGAGCACACACACACGCATGCATGTGGGGAGTTGGGGAGGGGCAGAGGGAAAGGGAGAGAGAATCCTGACCAGGTTCCATGCCCAGCTCAGAGCCTGATGAAAGGCTTAATCTCAAAACACTGAGATCATGAAATGAGACAAAACCGAGTCAGGCTGTTTTACTAACAGTTGTATAATACTTATAATAAGCAGTTCTATGTCTCTCAGATCACATTACAAGTGGTCCAGGGCACCACATTCATTCCCCCATTAGAGCCATCGGGGGCCTTAGACAGCCATGTTGTGCTACGTGACTCCCAACCTCTGGCCGGAAAAGTTTTGGTTGACCCAAGATAATATAATCAGATTTTCTGACCCAAGAACTTGGATTGGGATGAGAGGGCTAAATCAGTCTGCTTTTCCGTAATATAAAACCTTGAGAATAAAGTAATCTTATTTTCAGGGGTACCTGGGTGGCTCTGTCAGTTAAGTTTCTCCCTTCAGCTCAGATCAGGATCCCATAGGTCCTGGGATCAAGCCCAGGGAGGCTGCTTCTCCCTCTCCCTCTCCTTCTGCCTGCTGTTCTGCCTATTTGTGCTATCTCTCTGTCAGATAAGTAAATAAAATCTTAAAAAAAAAAAAAAAAGGTAATCTTATTTTCAGATGACTTACAAGGATAAAAATGAGACATGGGGAGATGGGTAGAGAGAAATAAGAGTTAATCTAAATTATTAGTTCCCATCCCTTCCTGGCTGTATTTTTAATTCCATGAAATACCTTTATTAATAGAAAAAAATGTCATTTTTGGTCTTAAATTACATTTAAGTTCTTTTCCTTTACTTGCAAGTTATAAATATTTTTAAAATATATAATCAAATAAATCATTAAGGGAAGAGTAATCAGGGCAATGAAGATACTAAAAACCATTTTACATGAAGTGAAGAAGGGGACATAATACAAGCTTTCAAAAACATGAAAGCTGGGAAGGTGACAATTAGATTTATGAATAGACTCAAAGGTAGAATTAGGACCAATGGGGTGGAAAGCACCTGGATTTGTCTCAGTGCATGGAAGAATTTTCTGATATTACAATGAAGTATGTTTCTGACCACTGGAAGCATTCAAACTTAGACAATTACCTAGTGGGGTTGTAGGGGAGAACAATCTAGCAAAACATGGATGATTACACCAAAAAATCTCTAAGTTTACCCTGGGATTCTTTCCACTGGTTTGTGTAAAGTAGGTGTGAACATATTTGCATAGATCCAGCTCAGTAATGAAAAAACGGAGTTCTCAATCTGTCACATATTTCTTGAGGGCAAAACTGTATCAGCTGTGGAATTGAAGTTATTTTACCAGTCCAAGAATCTATGCCTTAGAAAACATTCTCATCTAGACTTATCAACTGTTAAAAAGTAAGTTTTTTCAAGAGATCCAATATGCGGGCGCCTGGGTGGCTCAGTGGGCTAAGCCGCTGCCTTCGGCTCAGGTCATGATCTCAGGGTCCTGGGATCGAGTCCCGCATCGGGCTCTCTGCTCAGCAGGGAGCCTGCTTCCCTCTGTCTGTCTCTCTCTCTGCCTGCCTCTCTGCCTACTTGTGATCTCTCTCTGTCAAATAAATAAATAAAATCTTAAAAAAAAAAAATCCAATATGCCTTTGACAACTCCTATAGTTATTCCATATGTACAATAAGACTATAAATATAAAGCACCTAATATACAAAAGCCCCCAAAAGAAACCAGTCTCTTTATAGGTTATAAAACCTCAGATATGGATATTATTATTCCTCGTCTTACCTGGACATTGAGATGTAACTTCTTTAGACGTTTTACCAGTGTTTCTTTATTGCATGGCACAAAAGCTTCAAGATGGGAGTAGACACCACTACGGATGACAGGGCCTAGTTCCTGTAGCTGTAACTCGATGCTGAACAAAAACAATGACAAATAAATAGTACAGAATTTCCTTCAGGCACTGACACAAGCAAGGAGGCAAAGGCAGTAACTCTTCTCTCGTTTTATCTTTCCATGATTTCCTAGACAGTATTTTTCAAGGAGAAAATATAGAAAGAATTTATACAACAATAAACTGGTGAATAATTTTTTGATGAACAGGGATAAAGCACAGGAACTCAATTAACCAAAAGCTCATTCCCTCAGATAGATATTCATATGCTCTCTCCCCCACTGCAATTGCTACGCTAGAGAGTTACATAGTTTTGATGAATTTAGAGTATTTTTTCCTTACAGGTGTTTAAAAAAAATTCAGATTCGGGAGAGGTGAAGCCCTTTGGGATACACATACAGACTGTTTTTCATCCATCTTTGTCTCCTCCATTATGCCTGCACTGCATAAGCTAGATATTTAGTAGTTTGTTCAATTTATTCCAATTCTTCATTTCCTGTTTCCATTTGTAAATTAGTTTTTTAGACCAAAAATAAATTGTTAAATGGGTATTTAATGTAATAGTTATTAAGAAATAGAGAAGAGTTTTAACGGCCACCATATTCTCAGCAGGACAAGTCTACTAATCAATAATTGAGGTTTCTACTAAAATGAAAGACACTGTATCTATCCGGCAGCTGCTATTGCAGGAAGGTAGGAACACATATTAATTTGAAGGCCAAGACCAAACTGGGGCTCTTGGCAAAAACTATGTCCAAATCATCACATTCTATTATAGGAGAAGGTGCAGATATATTTGATAAATAATTTTCACAAATATAAGATGAATCCAAAGAGTCAATTAACAGCATCTGGGGAAGGAAAGAAGCCCTCCCATATCAAGTATATCCATCACTTACAAGATACACTGCAATTTCAGAAACAACAAAATGCGGAGAACTATGCTCTTAGCACTGGCAATAAAAATTCTTGGTATTAGAGAAGTCAAACACATAGATGAATGGAAACATGTTTAGAATCTATAAGAACCAGAAGGTCAAATGCAGAGGATCATATGGGAAACAATCACTATGGTCATGAATTCTGTGTATAAACATTCGGTTTAAATAACATTAAGGGGGGATCTTTATTAAAAGTCTAGAGTCTGGGTAGGAGGCTTTCTAGGCTTGCCCCATTATTAAAGATTAATTAAGGCTGAAAATAAAATAGGAACTCCAAGTAATAAGAGATTCCAAGTAAGAACAGAGTGACTCAATACACACTTATAAAAATCGGTGGTTTCCAAAGAGAGGGGAAACAAAAACACAAAGATCTGACTCCCTGCTCCTATGCCAATACCAGGTAAAAATTAGAGAAACATATTATCCCTGAAGGTTACCAATAAATTGGTCTATCACAACTATATACAAATTCCTACCTGAGGGCAGTATATTTTTAGCACACATCCCTCACACATTTAATTTTTTTTTTCTCACTAAGAATTCCAATCTTCTAAGGTCTAAGAAGTACCTAAAACACATGGTAATGAAAAGTTTGAATTTCAGTAATTTTCACATTTCAAAAAAATAAAGGTTCCCCTAAAGCAACAAACTTTCCCTGAGCCTGTCTCCTTCTATCTACCAGGTTCTTTCACTTTTTTTTTTTTTTTTAAAGATTTTATTTATTGATTTGACAGAGAGAGATCACAAGTAGACAGAGAGGCAGGCAGAGAGAGAGAGAGAGAGAGAGGGAAGCAGGTTCCCCGCTGAGCGGAGAGCCCGACGCGGGGCTCGATCCCAGGACCCTGAGATCATGAACCGAGCCGAAGGCAGCGGCCCAACCCACTGAGCCACCCAGGCGCCCCGGTTCTTTCACTTCTTTAAGTGAAGTCTATCCCCAAAGCAGATATCCACGCATGGAAGTTATGACAGATGGGTCTCAAACCTCTGATAATAAATTATGAACACATGATTGCTACACGTTCTAAACAGATAAAAATATACTGGGATCATCTGCTGACAATGCATTAGAGGACAAACATTGGGTTTTGTGAGTAACCCACAAAGAGGTATGTGAAACCCACTTTTATATCTGTCTTTACAAGGCTCTCACTTGCCTCTGAAGAAGCCTCCAAGAAATGCAACATAGGAATCCTTAGCTCAAGCAATGGTCAACTTTATAAACAAGATTCTTCTGGCTCAGGAATACTTAGTCTTATCTGTATTTTCACACAGAATTCTAGAAACAGTCATTTCCCCATAGTTGATATATGACTATCTTCCTATCCTAGCAACCTTTTTTTTAAATTTTATTTATTTTTTTTAACCTATCAACCCTCTTTTTATTATTATTTTTTTAAGTAAGCTCTACACCCAATGTGGGGCCTGAACTCATGACACTGAGATCAAAAGTCACATGCTCTACCAACCGAGCCAACCAGGCACCCTTCTCCCTCTTTTTAAAAAACAGAATATAGGGGCTCCTGGGTGACTCAGTTGATTGTCTGCCTTCAGCTCAGGTCATGATCTCGGGATCCTGGGCTACAGCCCCACGTCAGGCTCCCTGCTCAGTGGGGAGTCTGCTTCTCCCTCTTCCTCTGTCCTCCTACCCCCAGTCATGCCTTGTCTCTCAAATAAATATACAAAGTCTTAAAAAGAAACCCAGAATATATATCTCATTCAATCAGTTTAAAAATACTAGCAAAAGAAAAGCCGACTAACTCCAAGTGAATTCTGGAACCTACTTAATTTCCTGAATTATTCCTCTAGTGTTCCATATATCTTACCAACACTGTCCACATAATAGAACCACTGAAAACCAGTAACTGAGGACTTAGGGAGCAGTAACCTAAATACAAAATCCAAAATAGTTCTTATTTTATAGCAAGAATTCAAAAGCCCGTTGATTGATAATACACAAGAGGGATGTGAATTCCTCCTGACCCTAAACAACTTTAGAGTATCTGTTGAACACAACTCAGGTTGGATTGGGATCACAGGCAAAGAGTATCAAGATTTTATTAGCAATGTATGCTTGAGATAAAGGAGGAAACAGGGAAAGAGATTAAGCTGGCAAGTTGTATATTTGCTGATCCAAGTCAAAATCAATTAAGCAAAAAGAGAAAGTGTTCCTATTCCAACAAATTCACCCCTTTCTGCCCAGCATAATGAAGCAGTGGTGAGGCAGAGCCAATATACCTGGATAATTTCATAAGAATTTACTTCCCAAAATAATTATGTACCGTGTGCTCTCAGTCTAGAGAAACAAGGGGTATTTGTTTAGGAAAGTAGAAACGGAGGCTAAGGGCATAAATAAGTGATTAAAATGGAAAACATTAAACTCTGAACACTACAGCTTTATAGTACTGGAGGCACACTCTGTGAAATGAAAAATAGATGGGCTCTAACAAAACTCGAGGATTTAAGAGAGACATAGGGAAGATTAAAGGAAGTCTGCTGGGGGCAGGGGGATGCCTGGCTGGCTCAGTTGGAAGAACATCCAACTCTTGATCTCAGGGTCATGAGTCCAAGCCTCACACTGGGCATGGAGCCTACTTTAAAATAAATAAAGTAAATTTTAAAATAAAAACAGTTTTTAGAGGGCAGGAGGGGCAACTGGCCAGCTCAGTCAGTAGAGCAGGTGACTCTTGATTTGAGGGTCATGAGTTCGACACTCGTGCTGGGTGTGGAGATTACTTAAAAAAAAAAAAAAAAAAAGAAGAAGAAGAAGGGAAAAAAGAAAGAAAGAAGCCTGTTAGTGGAATGCTGATAATCTGCTTATCTGAGATGTTATGTCCCAAGGATGGTCCTTTCTTTCTCTCAGGGGAGGAAAGTCAGTCCCTCTTACAAAAGAGTAAAATAAAAAAGCACTGTCTTAATCATAGGAAAAGGACCTGATCCAGTAAACTTAGGGCTCTCCTGGTAGAAAGAAAAAGCAGCCAGTCAGATTCCTGATTAGGGAATCTGGGACAGCTCTGGTGAGTAATGGTTATACTGTTTATTGAATCTGGGGTGTAAAAGGAGCTGGCGCAGGCAGGAAGCATTTGCCTCGCTTCCAGGCAGACAGAATCAATCTGAAAATCTCTGGCTAAAATAAAGAATAGGAATAAGAAATTCCTCTGTCACCAAACTAGTAGCATACTAGGTTATATGTTTCATGGGTCTGCAGGGGACCAAAAAGATTTTTTAAGTACTCTGAAGAAAGAGAGATTGTACTCAACTCAAACAATAATCAAAAGGGAGAGGGGAAAAAACAAACAAACAAAAAAGAAAATAGTTATCAAAGCAAACCAATTCATCATTCTTTGTGTCTTATGAGAAACTACCTCCAACATATATTTAAAAGACAGGACTCAACACACAGTATTGGAAACACTGCTTGTTTCTTTGTATATAATACTACCGAACCACCAAGAGCAGGCAAACATTATTTTCACGTGAGAGGAGTAAAATCTGCTGCTTTCTCCAGGATTGCTTTTTTTACCCAGTTCTGCTTGCAGCCAATTATACACTCCACTTCTAAACCTAATGGTCAAAACTTAAAAGCCAATAGGTTTACAAGGACAGCTTAGGGGACCACAATTTTAGAACCTGCAACTTCCTTAGCATCAAACACCAGGTAAGAGGAAAAACTGTCACTAATTTAAATACAATCTGTATCCTATTTCAGCCTTCAGCCTCCCCTTTCCATTCTCCCTTTTGTTTTCTCCACACTGCCTCTCTCCTACCTCACAACCAGAATTTCTTCATTAAACATACTTTCCATTTGGCTATAAAAATGTTTGTATGAATTCGTTTTGCTAGATGCCAATGGAATTATTCTTCTCAAGTCCGAATGAAAATAGAAGGAAAATTATACCAAATTTAATAAGAATACTCAGAGCTGTTCCAGAAAGACATTTTCATACAAAGTGACAAAAAAAATACATTTAAATCTAAAGTAATATTCAACCTGTAAAGCTGTAACCAACTGTATGTTTAAATGCATTCTTAAAGTATAAATAACTTTTAGGCTTTTTAATTAAAGAAGAGAATTACTTACTCCAGAAGAATATTATTCATATCCTGTGTAAAGAATTTTTTCCTTCCTTCTTCATCAAAAAGTTTGGCAGCCTAGAGAAACATAAGATTGTCAATATCACTTTTTTTTTTTTTTAAAGATTTTACTTATTTATTTGACAGAGAGAGTGTGCACATACAAGCAAGGGGAGTGGCAGGCAGAGGGAAAGCCAGAGACCGCTGTGGGGCTCGATCCCAACACCCTGAGATCATGACCTGAGCCAAAGGCAGACCTTTAAGGAACTGAGCCACCTAGGCGCCCTGCCAATCACTTTCAATAAACACACTGTTTCCATATTTATTTACTAAAGGATAAGCTTCTTGAGGGTGGGGCTACTGTGATTTACTTCACTTTGTATCCTCCATACCCAGCTTAGTACATGGCATGAATAGGAAATTAGAGTGTAACAAATTTAGCATATATGCCAATGTTTCCTATTACCTCTGTATTTAATTTTTCTTAATCCCAACTAAATTAACAAAATTATACATACAAGACTTCTTAGTGCTTCGGGGATCTTGTGTACTTGACCATCCACAGGTTTATTAATTATTGCTGTGATCTCCAGGATAACAACAAGCAGATGTCTCACTTTCTATTGAGTGTCTACAAAGTATCTACCTGATATTCTACATGTTATATTCATTACCATGTTTAAGCCTCATAACAGCCAATGACATTGGCATGACTGCCCCCACTTACAACCAAGGAAGCTAAATCTGTCAAAAGAGGTTACTTGACATGCCCCCAAATCACACTACTAGTAAGTGGTGGATCCGGGGCTCAGACACAAGCTTTCTGACTTCGATTGCACAACACCGTCACCCCGTACAAAGACACCTGGCTTCCTGCAGCCTGTTTAGGTTCCACCTAATTACTTATAACCAAAAAACGTAGGCAAGGTAATTATCAAGGGATAAGCAAAAATTAGTACAATGAGATTAATTTAATCGTTATGTTTGTCACCTCAACCAGGTGACCAGAAACCAAGTTATCAGCAAACCCCACCAGAAGGAAAATACACTGGGAAAATCACAAACGATGTAGCTGAGGTCCATGAGGTATAAAACACCAAGAAGCCTGATCTAATAATCTGAGCAAGCCATATGTTGACTCAGCCATCACACCAAGTTACTTGACTTTACATGCAATAAGTAGAAGAAAATTTCTAAGATGTGCTTCAGTACTTCTTAGCATGAAAACTGGGTATGTGTAGGGGTTGGAAATATATGAAAGGCACAGGGAAACTAAACTTCAAGAAAAATAATAAAAAGTCAAGAGGGTGAAGAGTGGAAGAATATTACAAAGTAAGAAAAGAGCCACAAGAAGCAATTCATTCTCACACAAACATAAGCATTTAAGCTAAGGATGACTTCTCACCTCCTAAAGAAAAAAATACCATTCTCATATTTCAAATAAAACATAAAGAGGAGTCATAGATACCAGTAAGTGAAATCAAACTTCTTACTGATGATTTCCTACCAAGGAGTCAGGGAGCACCTGTATTAACCCTGGCAGGGCTATTAAGAGAGAGAGAAAGAAATACGTTCTGGTATATAAGATATGACAAAGCTTTTACAAGACTATAACACACTCATTACTAATCAAATTTTGCTTAGTAAGTAAAAAATGAATGGCATATAACATAGCAGACAGAGTGCCTACAATGGAACTCCACAGTCCTGCCTTTAAATGCTGAACTTAAATCACGGCTCAGCCATTTAAAAATTATGTGGCCTTGGGCAAATCCCTTCACCTTTTGAACCTTAGTTTCCTCATCTCTTAAATGGAAGATCACTACCTACTTCACATGACTGTTGGAGGATGAGACTACACAGTAGGTAAAGCACACTAAACCCAATCAGGGTACTGTCCCCCGAATGGTAAATGCTATGTGAGACACAGAAACACCGCATTCAATACAGAGTACAGGTTTCTGCTAAATAAACAAGAGCTATTTTTTTTTTAAAAGACTGTATTTGTTCATTTGAGAGAGAGACAGAGAGAGCACAAGCAGGGGGAAAGGCAGAGAGAGAGGGAGAGGGAGAGGGAGTTGCAGGCTCCCCAATGAGTTGGAAGCCTGATATGGGACTTGATCCCAGGACCTGGAGATCATAACCTGAGCTGAAGGTAGAGGTTGAATCATCTGAGCCACCCAGGCACCCCAAAAGCTATTATTATTAATAATATCTTGCAAAATGTGGATCACATCACTAACACTTTTTAAAACCTGTAAGAAACTAAAGGTTTTAGAGATAGGCAACATGGGAAAGCAAGAAGCATATACTTTGGAGTTAGGTGAACCCTTGTGGCGAAAATTTGGCTCCACAACTTACTAGTTGCATAGACGTGATCAAGCTATTTAACTTACCTCAAGTTTCTTAACCACAAAAAGGAAATAATACTTATATTTCCTATGCAGAGTAGCTGAGAAGATTAAATAAAAACCTGCTTACTACCAAATCTACAGACTGTATACTTTTCAAAAAATAAGCACAGAAAATAGCAAAACAATGAAAACAAAAGAGATGAGTAACAAGATAAAAAAGAAAATGACAAAGATCAATTATATAATTATAACAACTGTAAAAAAATAAAATAATTTGTTAAAAGAGAAAGGACTCAGATGAGGCCAATAAAGAAATTAAACACTGTCTATAAGAAAAAGAGCTAAAATAAAATCAAAGAGGTTGAAGGTAAATGATGAGAAAAACTACCATGTAGAAAGAAAAAGAAAACAGTCTACAGTAAGTCAGACAAAACTAAATTCAAGGTAAAAAGCACTAACAGCACAAAAAGTCACCTTCAAATGATAATCATAAAGAAGATCTAGCCATCAAGAATTTTATGGGTCAAACAACACAGCATGGAAATGAAGCAAAAATGATGGTAAACACAATTTATAACCTAAGAAATACTGGCCATGAGATATTTTAACACACTTCTCTAAATTCCATACTAATGAAATGCAAGGGCCTATTTAGCCAGAGCAGCTCGGTCCTGACCCTGCCCCCACACCCTTCAGGGAACTTACTTAAAAACAAGTTCCGAAAACCAGTCCCAGGTAACAAAGCCCAAATACAAGCATGGGTCAGGCCAGGTGGAGGTATCCAGTCGGTGGGGTGCATACTGTCTCCCTAGCTACAAAGGAGTGTGGGCCCCGCCCTTTGGGTGCCCTTTGGGCGCCAACTCTGACCAAGGTCATAGGCTAGTTCAAATATCTACTATAGGGTAAACTGTAATTCAATTGGTCACTTATGTGTTACCTAGCAGGACTGTGCAGCTTTCTCTGTGTTTCAATCTCACTGGTCACCTATGCGTGGCCAGGCCCAACCACATGGCCTTTGCCCTTAAAAGCTAGTCTGCAAAGAAGAGAGAGGTAGCCTCTTTGCAAGAGATGGCCCTGGCCGGTCAGTTTGTTTCTCAGTGCTTGGCACGAAAAAAAGCTTTGCTTGACCTTCACTTTGTATCATTCTCGCTCCTTTGACCATGGACCCAACATGAAATACATTAAAATAAGTAAAAATACAGGTGAGCCAAAATTAAGTCACAACTTCAGAAGAAATGCTAAAGAATAAAAACTTTGGAAAAAAATAATAGAATTACTAAATAAAATCTGTAGGCCAGTTACTAGAAAAATTAGATAAATCTAATATTCTCATAATCAGGTATTTAAATTTCAGGAAAAGTTATGAAAAATAAATACAATATAAAGATGATTAGTAAATTTTAATTAGCAATAATCGTGCCTCGGATAAACCTCATTGGCTACGATACTGCCACTGCACAAAGCTAAGATGATTAGTAAATTGTAAAATGTGACTTAAGTTGGATTACTACAATCCCATGAGAAAGAAGCAAGCTGTATAGTCCATACATTACCATCCTATTAATTATTTTTTATAATACTATAACATTTGCAAATGAATGGATTAAAATCCAGAGAAATAAATGATTTAATAGTGGTTATTTCCGCTGGGAGTGGGGAATGTCAGATTATGGGCGATCTTTCCCTATGTATGAAAATACATTTAATACTGTGCAATTTAGGGGCACCTGGGTGGCTCAGTGGGTTGAGCCTCTGCTTTGAGCTCAGGTCATGATCTCAGGGTCCTGGGATCGAGTCCCGCATCGGGCTCTCTGCTCTGCGGGGAGTATGTTTCCTCCTCTTTCTCTCTCTGCCTGCCTCTCTGTCCACTTGTGATCTCTCTCTGTCAAATAAATAAAATCTTAAAAAAAAAAAAAATACTGTGCAATTTACTTTGGTAGTCAAGAAAAAAATGAGGACTAAAATATGGCATGGGTTCAAAAAAAGATGCTAAAGTAATCAAGAAGGGCCTTTTAAGCTAGGTTTGGCATGTTATTATTATTTTTAATATTTTATTTATTTGAGAGCAAGCAAGCGAGCATAAGCAGGGGGAGGGACAGAGGAAAAGGGAGAAGCAGATTCCCTGCTGAGCAGGAAGCCTGCTGTGAGGACTGATCCCAGGAACCTGAGCTGAAGGCAAACGGCTTAATCAACTGAGCCACCCAGGGCACCCACTGGCATGTTATTTTAAGTCAAAATACTATCTCCCTGAGATTAAATGAAGTGTGATGACACTTATCTGGATCTGCAGCTAGTTAAACAAAGATTATGAATCCAAGTCAATCTAGAGAGGCATCTAGTGTGACATGCTAAAGTTCAGCTCTCAAGTTTGGCCTAATGGGAACACAATGCATGCTTACTAAATGTGATTAGCTGGAAAAATCAATTAAAAAATAACTAGATGTTGATAGCTTGGACCAAGTTCAGGTATGCTTTTGTAATGTTACTATTTGCTCCTCCCTTCCCTCTATTGTCTTTATGTGACTTTTTTTTTTACAATAAAAATTGTAATTTATGAAAGCTATGCTGAAAAATATTTATAAGATAAGGGGCACCTGGGTGGCTCAGTCCTTTAAGTGTCCGACTCTTGATTTCAGCTCAGGTCATGATCCCAGGGTACTGGGATCAAGACCCACTTTAGGCTCTGTGGTCAGTGGGGAATCTGTTTGAGGATTCTCTCCCTCTTCCTCTGCTCCTTCCCCCTCACACTCACTTCTGCAAGCATCCTCTCACTCTTTCTAAAATAAATCTTTTAAAAAAATTTATAAGATGAAATAAAATAATAAAACAATCACCCATATATGTTGCTGTAACTATTCCTACTTCAAACCTAAGGCCTATGCATACAACCAATGCCTAAAAGGAAATACAGAAAATCATAAGTTGTTTATATGGGTGCTGGGATTCTGAGTTATTACTTTTGTCTTATAGAAAGCATTTATTATTAAGTTTATGTGGCAAATAAGAAACAAGGGAATTATTACACTTACTACACGGAGGTCGTCAATGCGTTTTTCAAGAAGAGCAGGTAGACCCTCTGGGAGTGTAGGCACCACCTTGGGCATAACCTGAGAGGCATAGGTTGGCTGGGTGGTGTTTCCATTCTCTCCCCCTGACTCGGAGAGGGGGCTACCATCAGAAGCAGCATCCAGTAATCTGTCAAAGTCGAAATCATCTAGCATCTCTAGGGCATTTTCAGCTTCCTGAAACAGTTCATGTTCGTTTGTGCCAACAAAAATAGGGAGGTCCGGATCAGCACTGTTCAGATTTAAGTCCGAGACGTCATTTCCCAATGCTACAGCAGTGGAGGGGGGTTTATTCAGAGAGGAGGTTGTTAAGTTCACTGGGACTTTGGGGTTAGGCTCCTTCTTTAATGCATCCTTCTCTTTCTGAAATTTTCGTATCATGGCAGCTAGAGAAAGAGAATCTTTATAACGTTTCTTCTTTTTTTCAGACTTGTGGGAATTTAGAGCCACAACTCTGTGAAGAAAAAGGTCATCCATTAGGCTATGTATAATTTTAAAGTTGAAAGCCCCATGTAAATAAGCAGGCATAGATCATCAAAACAATCATTTGATATATGGGAGAGCAAATTTCTTATTAAATTATCCTTTTATCACAGCATCTTTCTCATCATCTGGATGGACTGTCACTGAGGAAAGGTCGATAGGTAAATGGTCATCAGAGTGAAGAAAATGAATGGACTAAAGTTAACAGAAAGAAACAAAACAGAATGTAGCTCATATTTATTAGAGAATATGAAGTTAAACTTACTACTGTTTTTGGAATGTTCACATCCTTAAGCACTTCTATAAAGTGGTTGCCTAAGAAATAAACCAAGTAAAGAAATGCACTTTTGCTGAAAACAGAGTTGCCTTACAACCAGAGAAGCTCACACAAGTACAACTTCAAACTGATATTCCAGGTGGTTTGTGCTACAAGCTGCCAAAGAAATGCAAAATCTTTCTAGACCCTATTCTATCTGCTGCTACGTTCTGATCACTTTCACTTTCCATTCTGGGAACAGCCATGTGAGGCAATCATATACGTGTAATTTTCTGTGACAATGTTCTCCCTACAGAAACCATGGGGGAAAAGGTGGTTTCAGTTTAGTTACCACTCTCTCTAGAAATCTTTCCTACATTCTATGGCTTATATGCTTCTATACGCACTACAGAATCAAAAAGATGATTTGTACTTTCAAGGCAAGCCCACGTTTCATTAACTGTTACATACTCCAAATACATATACTTGAAATACAAATACAACAATACCTGGTATACAACAGGTATTTAATAAAGATTTGATGCATGAATAAGTTATGAATTTGAGAAAATGACAAATTCAATAAAAGGCATTATAGATTTTGTTCCCAAAGAAGTTTACTTGTAAATAATGACCTTTTAATATATTCACTAGTAATCTATATGTTTTTCCTTAATTACTTAATGACTCCAAGGTCACTAAAATCTCATGTTTACAGGAGGATAAATACCTCCCTACATCAATCTTTTGAATACTGATAGGCCAAAATGCAGATGCACCTCCCCTGGCAAAGAGGGGAAGAAAATCCAGCCTCTCATAGTTTCTGTCCTTTAGTTCTCCAAAAAAAGTCAGAGAGAAGCAAGAGCAAATGGTAATTTTATGAATGCATAGTATAAACATTTTATTCTTATGACTTAAGTCTTTTTAAGAAATTCTACTTGATGTTTAGAGATAATGTCATTACCTCAAATTATAAGCATGAAGAACTAAACAAATGCCTTTTTAAATAGTACAACAACTATAAATTGTTCACACAAAGACGACTGCCAATCCTCAATCCCCAGGCATCTAATCAGCTTAGTTTTAGCACAGAAAGTTCAAAACAACTGTTGAAGGCTTATACCATCTTTTCAAACTGATTCTTTTTGGTAAAAAGTCATAATGAGTAAAATACTTAATAAATGAATGTGTAAATCTGATCTAAAGCAATGTGAGTCTCTAAAATGATAAACTCTTATACTTATCAATAAATAAATATTAATTAATTAAAATTGAAGATGACAGATTGAATATTGAGTGTCGTGAGAGGTCTGACTGCTGTCAGACATGGCCCACAGACATGGGCAGGAACAAGGCCATAGCAAACTGGAACTTCCAGATTATAAACAATGGAAGACAGAAGGAAAACCATTAGAAACTGTCCAGGAGAAGCTGGCTGCACGGACCCATAGGGCCGCAATGAAGCTTGGAGATACACCCGTGCTTTTGCAAACAATGTTTCCTTTGTTGGTGCATTATTAAAAGAATTCAAATGGGGATTTGCTGCATTTGTGGTAGCTACAGGAGCTGAATATTACCTGGAGTCCAAGAATAAAGATAAGAAGCATCACTGAAGATAATACCTGGAAATATCTTAAAGGCTTCTTAAATCTCTTATAAAAATAAGATTTCTTCAATGTACTTGTCTGTGTGTTTCCCCTTAAAGAATACTAGTAAGATTTAGTAAAGAATACATTCGCAAAAAAACCCCCAAAACCTAAGAAGATAAAACTTTCTACTTACTAATACTTATACCAAATACATATAAATATTATTAAATATAAGTTAATAGTCATTGACATTTATAAATAGAGTATTAAATTAGACCCAGCAAAGCTGAATGAATTAATGCTAAATATATCTTTCTAAAAGGGCAGCTGGTCATCTATGACCCTATGATGTTTAATTTTACATACCCCAATTGTTTGGGTACTTTTTTCCTTGGCTTCTTCTCCTTTTCCCCTTCCTCTTTCCGCTTCCGCTTCTTCATTTCAATGTCATCTTCTTTTATTTTGGGAATCTTCAAATGATAGAAGAATGTATCAGTTATCTGAGTATCAATACTTTACTCTTTGATGGTATCAATATAGCATCCAGGGTAGTTTTCTCTCAAAGTTCAGTGTACATTAGGAGTGCTTGTAATAAATGCAGATTCTTGGGGTATATGAGCACTGCGTGGTTTTTAACAAACATTCTGGTCATTCTGGTACAAGTAAGTCCTTTGATCACACTTCAAGAAACACTTAACTAGGGGCGCCTGGGTGGCTAAGTGGGTTAAAGCCTCTGCCTTCGGCTCGGATCATGATCCCAGGGTCCTGGGATCGAGCCCCATATCGGGCTCTCTGCTCGGCAGGGAGCCTGCTTCCTCCTCTCTCTCTGCCTGCCTCTCTGCCTACTTGTGATCTCTGTCAAACAAATAAATAAAATCTTTAAAAACAAACAAAAAAATACTTAACTAAGGACACTCTTCATTTCCTATAACAATGTATACATTCCATACAATTAGCTTTATAAAATACATCTTAGAAAAGGTAATAGCTTTTCACCATTTCTTTTTTTATTTTTTTTGTTTTTGCTTTTCATCATTTCTATACCGAGTCTTAACTTACCCTAGAAACTTACTCTTACCCCCCAAACAGCAGATTATAAGACCACATATGGAGAGAGAAGTTTTAAAAGAATACAATTCTCCTATTATGTAAGTATCAATTTCCCCTTATCTACATAATTTTACCTTAAAGCATGTAAATAACTACAGATTCATTAAACAATGGTTAGCATTTTATTTTTCCTTATATTCACAAGTAAATAAAAAAGTACACCCTATTAACCGAACACTCATTACTACTGCAATGCTGGATAAACTTACTTTGGGTGGCTTGTGCTTCTGGTTGTCTGTAATATCTTCTTCTTCAGTATCTGAAGCTTGGCGAAACTGCAGTGTGCCAGTGTTGATGTAAAAGCCTCCATATTTTGTTGTTAGAGAAGCAGGAACTAACTCGTCATACTGTATTTAAAAAAAAAAAGGTCTCAGATACATCCTATTATTAATTCTATAAATGTATCAAAGAATCAAGCACTATGTCAGCACCTTCCTTAAATCCTAACTACAAAACTGAATACAATGAGGATGTTTGTGGAATAAATTAAGAAAAAGTTAGTATCTGAGATAAAAATGAGCCGGGATTACTCAGTATTTATAAATAATGGAAATTCTGGAATAACAACACAAATTCTATCATCTGCTGAGAAAAATGTAAAGATCACTACTACTATTCTTAATGATAAATGATTCTTTTTTTGTTTTATAAATCTTTATTTATATATATTTTTAAAATATTTTATTTATTTATTTGACAGAGAGAGAGATCACAAGTCGGCAGAGAGGCAGGCAGAGAGAGAGAGCGGGAAGCAGGCTCCCTGCTGAGCAGAGAGCCCAAGGCGGGGCTCGATCCCAAAACCCTGAGATCATGACCTGAACCGAAGGCAGAGGCTTAACCCACTGAGCCACCCAGGCACCCTACCTATGTATTTTTTAAGTGAGCTCTACACCCAAAATGGGCCTCAAACTCACATCCAGAGATTAAGGGTCACATGCTCTATCCACCAGCCGAGCCAGCGAGGCACCCCAAGAACAAATGATTGTGATGAGAAATTCAAACAAGTTAAAACAGATGATTAAACATTCAGGCAAAGAATAAATTTCATCTCCCAACATATCAGTATATAATTTTATTCATAAGAAGATTTTAAAGAATAACAAAGTTACTTCTTGTGTCTTAGCTCTAAGCTATTAGGTGGAATTTTTTAAAACAAAAACAGCATAGTATGTGTTTAAAAAAGGAGAAAACTAATTGCCCAGTTCATTAAGCATACATTGTGAAGAGCCAGGTACTTGGCTTGAGCAAGAGATGAAAATTACCTAAACTAGACTGAAGGTTTGACCTAAAATATCACTTAAGCTGATGTCCTCTAAGCTTGGATTTTAAAGTTTATCACTTCTCACCTGATGAAAATGGACAAAAGCAAACATTAAATGAAGGTCAATCTTCACCAAATAATGGAGTCCTAGATAAGTAGTTCCTTTTTTCTCAACCAGAAAAAAGGAACTACTTATCTAACAGAGCTACATACCTGCTACCTAAGGTCCCCAAAACTCTACTTACAGTCTCTTCATATTTTGTAATTTTAAGAAAGTCAGATTTTTAAGGAGAATCCTTTGCCATGGACAAGGAATATAGAGCATGTACTAGTTACTCTAAGAATCCTAAGGCTAAGTACAAAAATTTTGCTTTTAACTTGTATCCTTTTCAATTAAATAGTGAATAGAAAAAGAAAGAATTTCCAGTTTAATCACATTGAATCAAAGAGAAATGAAGCAGGGGGGAAAAAGGAATGAAGTGCTTTCTTGTTGCTTCATTTGATGGGCTACTATCAAGATCTATGGGTAAAACCTTCAGAAAGAGTCCAGTACTATCTGTAAGCAAACAAGTGATGTGAAGAGTAGAGAATTAAAAGTGAAATGACTCTGTAGTAATTATTTTCTGGAAATGAATAATTGCAACAAACACATCTGTACTTTTCGCTTACACTGCTTTATAATTTACAATGCTTCTTCATATAAATTATTTCACTTGGTCCTCCTGATACCTTTGAGGCAAAAAAAGACAAGTATTATTCCCATTTTATAAGTGAAAACCAAATTTAGAGGTTAAGAACCTTGCCAGAATAATTTTTTAAAGCTTAGAGTAGAGGCTCTGGCTGTATTTCAAACTATCCACTATATTAAAAGCAGCTTTTCTGACAGGAAACACATTCATCACTACATTAAAGGGCAACATGGTGTTGTCCATATCTGTATGCTGCAGTGTTTTACTAAGCTTCCCCTATCAGAACACTCTTCAGGAGAACAAGCTCTTTATGCATATTAATTTAGCCCTTTAAGTAGAATTTCATTAAGAGGCAATGGAATACTGAACTTGAAAATCAGAAGGCCTGGATTTAGATCCTTTGGCTATGAAAGGCAATTGTGACCCAGAGGAAATCATTTAACATCAATACTTTGGGGTTGTGTAACAGTGACAACATTACTTACTTCAGAAAGTTCTAGTTTAATTTAAAAGAAACAACCTAAATAAAAGTGTTATTCATACCTGGTATTATAATTTATTAAATAATAAAGAAAAACATTTTCTTTCAGTCTTTACAGAATCTGGCAATATCAGTGGGACTAAAAATAATCTTCAAAAACATTTATTTTCAGGTATTTATAGCAGTAAGTAGTGCATGATTCTGACAATTAATTAGAACCAGATTATTTTAACTCTCTATCAAATAATTACAAACAGTGAAAGCTTACTGGTAATACAATAAATGAAAAGAACAGAAAATCATTTGGTTGGATTATAATTGTCAGTCTGAATTATCTTAAAAAGAACCCAATAATCTGTTAAAGATAACAATACAAAATTATTTGGCAAGTCAATAAACAGGCTGTATTCTAATTCAATTTCCTCTTACAAAACAGGAAACTACCTCGTCCTCTAAATGTCAACAATTAATTCTAAAATTTTTAAACAACTTATACCTACTAACTTTGTCCTTATTTTTTTAAAGCAGTAGCTTTCAAATTTTCTTCACCACCACCCAAGAGGAAAATACACATCAAAACCCAGTGCATGCACACGCACATATACATATTAAAAAACTCACATAATCTACTATGATTTGCTATGATAGCTCCTATTCTAGTCTACTTCATTTTCATTAAAAATACTGGCCACACTCTCTATAAATTGATACATAATCCAATTATGGGTTGCAAAAGTCTGAAAAAACACTTTATTCAAATATTCCGACCAAAGCAGAGAAAATTGGGTAATGTTAAAAGATCTGCTTAGAAATCTTTAGAAACCTAGTCAAGTCTAGAATCTATTAATTTTGACTTGTGTTTCATATCAAGGTCAAGACTCTTAAAAACATTCCATCCTTCAACCTACAAAAAGGTTTGTCAACTTTTCTGGTAACAAGACTTCTCTACCCCAAAGAGCATTGTCAGTATTTTACTCCTATAGACCGGGCTATCTGGTATGGTGAACCTGTTTATGTCAGGATACTAAAATAACTCAGGAATATGATAGGGTACCCATGATGCCTCCTGCTGGAAGTTCTACCTATCACTTTCCTACCACTGAATGCCTTGTATTCATCTGTATAACCAAGCAGTGTAGTCACAGGAAAAAGAAATACTAATTTGTGGGTAGTATTATAATGCTTACCCTGGTATCACTTTCTGCATATTCTAAGAAATCACTGTACAATGCAGAGGATACCATAAGTCCAGGGTTTAGATTATTCTAGTGCATTGAGAAGAATGTAAGAACATATACCTTACCTACTCCCAAACACAGTACGTCTACTTTCACTTGCTCTGTGATCAATGGACTGCTACAGTCCCTAAATGCTTTCCTAAATTCCTCTTCATTTTGTAAGAGAAAGAGGACTCCAGGGGAAAAGCTGTAGGGCTTGATCAAAACAGACAGCAATAAAGGCTGGCATTCAATCATCACCAGTGCAGAAAGGGTTGGCAGCAGCAACAAAACCGAAATACATTTTAAAGATGTCTGCCAGATTAACTTCAACCTAGTAGCTCTAATCTTCAAGTTCACAAGGTTCTTATCTAAAAGTCATTTGAAAATACACCAGCCCAAGTTTGGGAATATCAATAAAAATTCAAAATGTAAATACCCTCGATCAATAAATCTCACTGCTAGAAATTTATCCTATACATATATTTGCACATTCTAATTAATCTTACATATTTACTCAAGTACACAAAGATAAACATGCACAGATGCTCAACTGTTTGTAAGCACATAAAAGTGGAAACAATTTAGATGTACATCAACAAAGGACTGGCGAGTAAAAACAAATACTGAACTATTTTGGTAACTTTATCCTTGACTTCTATCCCAAATAAACAATTGCTGCTATATTAAAGATACATTACTCACAGCCTCTGAGTTATCAATAAATGGATCTGTCTCATCATAGCCAAAGCCTATATCAATTAAATCTTGAAGCCGATCCTTCCGGTGTTTACGGGGTTTCCCACCCTGCAAAAAACAGATATGTCAGACTGATATCAGTATTCATGCTATTTCCATAAACTTAAAAAAATAACTGTCAGAAGAATTCCAAATAATTTCTATAGATAATCCCCCTCTCCAAGAGGTTGAATTTAATTCCCCCCCACACTCTGAATGTTAAATTGTGCTTAGGGACTTGCTCTCAAAAGAGTAGAGAATGAAAGGGAGGGGAAAAAGTAACTTTATAATGAAACACCTGGCCAACATGACCTTGGCCAGGTAATCAAGTGCAACAACATCATGATAAATCTTGTTGATAGCCATGTACCCTTGGTACGCTGCGATAAAAATGGCACCTTTGTGGTCTTCTCACAAAAGCCTACATGGCCAGGTAACCACGAGAAAATATCATACAAATTAACCATAAAAAAAAAAAACAACAGGCAGGGGCGCCTGGGTGGCTCAGTGGGTTAAAGCCTCTGCCTTTGGCTAAGGTCATGATCTCAAGGTCCTGGGATCGAGCCCCGCACCAGGCTCTCTGCTCAGCAGGGAGCCTGCTTCCTCCTCTCTGCCTCTCTGCCTACTTGTGATCTCTGTTTGTCAAATAAATAAATAAAATCTTAAAAAAAAAAAAAACACAGGCAAATTAAACTGAGGGACATTGCACAAATAACTGACCAGTATTCCTCAAAGCTTATAAGGATAATTAAAAACAAGGAGAAAGCTGATTAACTGTCACAGTCTAGGTGAATCCAAGGAGACATAAAAACTGAATGTGATACAGTATTCTGAAAGAGATTCAGTACCTAAAAAGGGCATTAGGGGTAAACCAGTAAAATCTAAATAAAACACGGGAGTTTAATTAATTGTAATATAACAATGTTGGTTTGTTAGCTGTAACAAATCTACTATACAAACCCAAGATATCATGGGAGAGAGTGCGTGAGAAATATATGGGAAGTCTCTGTATTATCTTTGTAACTCTTCTGTACAAACTACTCATAAATTTTTTTAAACTCCCAGAATTGTACACATTAAACATAAAAGAAAATGAAACATGAGTACATGTGTATACATGAGTATATATATACTCATGAAACATGAGTACATGGTATACGTGAATAAGATATGAAGTCTAGTTAACTGTATTGTGCCAATGTCAATTTCCTATTCTTGGTAACTACAGCTATGTAAGATATTGGGAGAAACTGGCTGATTGGTACAAGGGGACCTCTCTGTATTATATGCGCAACTTCACGTGAGTCTATAATCTCTTTAAATAAAAATATTTTAGGGGCGCTCGGCTGGCTTAGTCAGTAGAACATGTGACTTAATCTCACGGTCACGGGTTCCAGAGCCATACTGTGTGTAGATTACTTAAATAAATAAATGAAAACTAAAAAAAAATTTTTTTTAAAAAAGAAAAACAACAATTTAGGGTGCCTAGGTGGCTCGGTTGGTTACATGTCCAACTCCTGATCTTGGCTCAGGTGTTGATCTTACCATTGTGAGTTCAAACTCTCCACTGGGCTCCATGCTGGGCATGGAGCCTACTTAAAAAATAAATAAGGGCGAATGGGTGGCTCAGTTGTTTAAAGTGTTTGACTCTTGCTTTTGGCTCAGGTCGTGATCTCATGGATCATGGAACTGAGCCCTGTGACCGGCTGCATGGTCGGAGGGGAGTCTGACGATTCTCTCCCTCTGCGCTTGTCACCCCTACTCTTTCTTTCTCTCTTTCTCTCTCTCTCAAATAAATAAGCAAACCTTTAAATAAATAAATATATAAAATAAAGTAAAACAACAACAAAACAAAAAGAACCTGTTAGGGTACATTCCATTATTCATGTCCTATGTTTTTAAAAGATTTTATTTGAGAGATTGCAAGCAGGAAAGCACAAGCAGGGTGAGCAGCAAAGGGAGAGGGAGAAGCAGATTCCCCACTGAGTAGGGAGCCCCACACAGGACTTGATCCCAGGACCCTGGGATCACGACTTGAGCTGAAGGCAGACACTTAACCGACCGAGCCACCCAGGCGCCCCTATTCACGTCACAGTTTAAGAAGTCTTTACAATATTTACAAAGAACTCATTCTATCTTAGGTATAAATGTTACACGTAGGCTAAAAGTTATATATAAGCTTGTTATAAGTAGTGTAAGTGAGCAGGACTATTATTGTGGCACTACTAAAACAAGTGTTTAGTTCAATCTTTAAGACTTAATGTAGATATTCAAATATACTCACTTGAATTTAACTATACTTTCTAAGCATCTCCCTAACACCCCTTGACCTGACTTTTTTTTTTTTTTTTTAAAGCACAGGAGTGGGCCATGGGGAAGAAGATGCTCAGAAAGAGAGAAAACAGTAGTAAGCTGTAAGGATTCTGCCTATCAACATGTCACCACGGAACCAGAGTGAGTCCACCAGAAAGCATGGGATGAAAGATGTGAATCTCTTACTCAGTTTCAACTCTCCGTGTGTCTCTCTTCTAATGGTGAAAGATGGGTAAGTTGTGTGCAACACAGCCCTTAAATTAAAAACTGCTCTGGGCGCATGGATGGCTCAGTTGGTTAAGCGGCTGCCTTCAGCTCGGGTCATGATCCGGGGGTCCTGGGATCAAGCCCCACATCAGGCTCCCTGCTCAGAAGAGAGCCTTTTTCTCCTCCCTCTCTCTGCCTGCCGCTCTGCCTACTTGTGCTCTCTATCTCTCTTTCAAATAAATAAATCTTAAAAAAAAAAAAAAAAAGAAAGAAAGAAAAAGAACTGCTCTATCTTCTTTCCATGAAAAGAAATAATCTGCTCCAGTGTTTGATGGAAAAAATGGTTATGCTGGACCTGCTGAGAGATGTCGCCAACATGGTACCATCCCTTTCTCAATAATTTGTAAAAGTATTTCAGACTACATGTTACATTTGTGTTATATACAGATGTTAAAAAACCTAACCCCCATAAGCTATGACTTCATTGTATTCTTTCTGGGGGACAAAGCAACACTACATCATTACCACCAAGAAAGTCATTATGGTGTGAGATAAAGTAGTGGGTTCCCATATTTTTTATGTTACAAGTCAGGTACATTTCAAAAACAATTCTGAAGACCGACACAAGGTGACAACCCTTGTTTCATTTTGCTAAGTAGGGTCATTAAAGACATAAGCTCACAACAATAATCCTTCTTAAGAAATACTAGTTGGCAACCTTAAACATACAGACACATATGTAACATATATACATATACACACATATACACAGTATGTGTGTGCCTATACGCAACACACATAATAAATTATTCTTATTTTTCCCATTTGCCAGGTCTGCAAACTGGAACCCTTACAACTAGGTTATAGAACTACCGTTTGAATCAGAAGTCAAAAAAACAAAACAAAAAACCTTCCAACAAAACCCCAAATCAGAAGTCAGGGGACAGAAGAGGTATTTCTAGGATAGGAGTTATTCTGTTGAGAAAAGTCACATATAAGCAATTAAGTACATGAGGGACTGTTTCACCTAAAAACCAGAGAGTGAGCTCTAAAAAGAATATAAAAACCCAAAGATGCATAAAAACTAATACAAAAATATCTTAGCACATGAAAAAATACAAAAACAAATGAAGAATACTAGCTCTGCCACACAGTAAATATATTTAAAGTTATGGGAGTTAGCAACATGAAAAAAGCCATATGTGATAAACCCACAGCTAACATCATCCTCAACAGGAAGAACTGAGAGCTTTTCCCCCATAATCAGAAACAAGACAAGGAAATTCACACTCACCATTTTTATTCAACATAGTACTGGAAGTCCTAGCCATAGCAGTTAAGACAAGAAAAAGGAATAAAAGGCATCCAAACTGGTAAGGAAGATGTAAAACTTTCACTATTGTAGATGACATGATACTAACTATAGGGAACTCTGAAGAAGGGGTGCCTGGGTGGCTCAGTGGGTTAAGCCTCTGCCTTCGGCTGGGGTCATGATCTCAGGGTCCTGGGGTCAAGCCCCGCATCAGGCTCTCTGCTCAGCGGGGAGCATGCTTCTCCCTCTCTTTCCGCCTGCCTCTCTGCCTACTTGTGATCCCTCTCTCTGTCAAATAAATAAATAAAATCTTAAAAAAAAAAAAGAAAAGAAAAAGAAAACCCTGAAGACTACCAAAAAACTATTAGAACTGATAAACAAATTCAGTCAGATCTCAGGAAATAAAATCAATTTAAAGAAATCTATTGCATTTCCTTTTTTTTGTTTCTTTGTAAAAAAAAGATTTATTTATTTATTTGTGATAGAGAGTGAGTGAGAAAGAGGGCACAACTGGGGGGAGGGGCAGAGGGAGAGAATCTTCAAGCAGACTCCCCACTGAGCAAAGAGTCTGACAGGTGGCTTGATTTCATGCCCCATGAAATCAACTGAAGCTGAAACCAAGAGTTGGACACTAAACCAAGTAAGCCACCCAGGCACCCCAATTCATTGCATTTCTATACACTAAAAATGAAGCAGCATGAAGAGAAATTAAGAGAACAGTCTCATTTACAATTGCACCAATAATAATAAAATACCAGAGAATAAACTTAACCAAGAAAGTGAAAGACCTGTACTCTGAAAACTATGAAACACTGATGAAAGAAATTGAAGATGACACAAATGGAAAGATAAACAATGGACTGGAAGAACAAATACTGTTAGAAGGTCGATACTACCCAAAACAATCTACAGATTTAATGTAAACCCTATCAAAACACCAACAGCATTTTTCACAGAGCTAGAACAAATAATTCTAAAATTTGTACGGAAGCCCAAAAGACCCCAAAGCAAACTTGAAAAAGAAAAAACTTGAAAAACTTGAAAAAGAAAAACAAAGCTGGTGGTATCACAGTCCCAGATCTCAAGTTATGTTACAAAGCTGTAGTGATCAAGACAGTATGGTACTGGCACAAAAACAGACACATAGATCAATGGAACATGATAGAAAGTTCAGGAAAAAACCCCATTGTTATAAGGTCAATCTTCAACAAAGGAGGCAAGAATATACAGTGGGAAACAGTCTCTTCAACAAACAGTGCTGGGAAACTCGACAGCAATATGCAAAAGAATGAAACTGGACCAATTTCTTATACCACACACAAACACTCAAAATGTTTGATTAAAGACCTTAGTGTTGAGATCTGAAACCATAAACATCTTAGACGAGAGCACAGGTAATAATCTCTCTGACATCAGCCACTGCAGCATTTTTCTAGATGTGGCAAGAAAAACAAAAGCAAAAACAAACTATCGGGATTACAACCAAATGGAAAGCTTCTGCACGGCCAAGAAAACAACCAACAAAACCAAAAGACAACCTACTGAGTGGGAGAAGATATTTGCAAATGCCATACCCAGTAAGGGGTTACTATCCAAAATGTATGAAGAACTCATATACCTGACACCAAAAAAACAAATAATCCAATTTAAAAATGGGCGTAAGACATGAACAGACATTTCTCCAATGAAGACATAGGGATGGCCAACAGACATGTGAAAAGATGCTCAACATCATGTATCTTCAGAGAAATGCAAATCAAAACCACAATGAGGTATAACTCACACCTGTCAGAATGGCTAAAATAAAAAACACAAGAAACAACAAGTGTCGGCAAGGGTGTGGAGAAAAATGAACCCTTGTGCGCTGCTGGTAGGAATCCAAACTGGTACAGCCGCTCTGGAAAACAGTAGGGAGGATCCTCAAAATATTAATAATAGGATTACCATTTGATGCAGTAATTCCACTACTGGGTATTTATCTGAAGAACATGAAAACTGTAATTCAAAAAGATATATGCACCCCTATGTTTGCTGCAGCATTATTTATAATAGCCAAATTATGGAAGCAGCCCAAGGGTCCATCAGTAGATGAATGGATAAAGATGTAGTATATACGTACGTGTACACACACACACACACACACACACACACAGAGGGATATTATTCTCCCATAAAAAAGCATGAAATCTTGCCATTTGTAACAACATGGATGGATCTAGAGAGCAAAATGTTAAGTGAAATAAGTCAGAGAAAGACAAAAACCATATGATTTCACATGTATGTGAACTTAAGAAACAACAGAAATGAACAAAGGGGGGAAAAAAAGAGAGACAAACCAAAAAATAGACTTTTAACTATAGAGAACAAACAGATGGTTACCAGAGGAGAGTTGGGAGGGGTGTGAAATAGGTGAAGGGGGTTAAGAGTATACTTATTTTGATGAGCACTGAACAGTATACAGAATTATTGAATTATTATATTGTATACCTGAAACTAATATAACACTATATAGTTAACTATACTGGAATTAAAATTTAAAAATTAAATTAAAAATAAGTTATGGGAGTTAAAATCATTATACCAAGAATATAAGGATAAACATAGATGCACAACAATGTTCAGAAACTTACCCTAGTATGGAAGAATTTAACATGAGAAAGGCAACATTACAACTCAGTGGAGAGTAATTAATAGATCAAATAAATGTGGAATTAAAGATACTTATATCATCTAACAAATCACAAACTTTTTAAATTCTGGTAAAATGGAGAAGAAACAGGGCTGCTCAAGTACTGCTAGTAACATTATACCAGAAACTCTTCTGGAAAGCAATCTGAAAGGATCTGCCAAGAATTCTGCCATACTCTCACATGTTCTTCTTTTGCTTCTTTATTTTCCAAACTTCCTATGAAGTACTAATGTCATAATGGAAATATACTAAAATAATTTTTAAAACCTTTTACCTTATTTGACCTGATTAATTCTATGTAAGCTTATTTTGAACCACTACTTAGATCCAAGGATATTTGTTAAGAACTAATGCTACAGAAAGTCGTATGTTGGGGTGCTTGGCTGGCTTAGCCAGAAGAGTATGTGGCTCTTGATCTTGGACCACGAGTTCGAGCATCACGCTGGGTAGAGAGATTACTTAAATAACTAAAATTAAAAGAAAAAGAGTATTATATTAAATATCAGAAAGTATTTAAATTTAAGATAAAAAGATGTAAGGAAGTAAACTGTAAGACTCTTAACGAAGGGGAACAAACTGCAGGTTGATGGAGGGAGGTGGGTAGGAGGCGGGCTAAAGGGTGATGGGCATTAAGGAGGGAACTGGTGATGAGCACTGGGTGTTGTATGTAAATGATGAATTACTACATTCTACTACTGAAATCAATATTACTCTATATGTTAACTAATGAGAATTCAAATTTGAAAAATAAAAATAAAATATAGTATATCAATAGAAAAAAGAATTGAAATTTAAGTATGAAATTCCCATCCTGAAGAAACTTAAAACAAGACAACCTACTCAACAAATTAACTAAGTGCCTACCAAGTGCCATTCTTCATGGATTTTATAGTATTACAGACAGGAGAAAGATTAAACAAATAATTACAGTAATGATAAATAGTAGAAAGGAAAATATAGCTAGTACTAGATCTTTTTAACAGAGGACTTAACCAAGGCTTTCCTGAGATGCTGATGCCCAGATAAAGATGAACGGAAGTAATCACTTGCGGAAGCCACTGAATGGATTAGAACAGCAAAGTAACCTGACAAGATCTGCGCTTGACAAAATCACTCCCGCTGTTGTGGTGGGGAATGAACACAGACAGGAAGGAAATCAGTAAGGCAGGGAAAAGATTCAAGAGATTTGCAAGAGAAGTCCTAAGTTACTGGGGGGTTAAAAGTATATTTAAGTACCAGTGATGATGATGATGATGATGATGATGATGCCGCCAGCTACTACTCACCGAGTGCTAACTTTGCATTAGCACCTTTTTTTTAAAGATTTATTTATTTATTTGAGAGAGAGAGAGAGAGAGAGAGAGAGGGCAAGAAAGAATGCGGGGAGAGGGAGAAGGAGGCTCCCTGCTGAGCCAGGAGCCCAACCTGGGGCTTGATCCCAGGACTCTGTGATCATGATCTGAGCTGAAGGCAAATGCTTAACCAACTGAGCCACCTAAGCGCCCCGCATTAGCACCTATTCTAAGTGTAACTACCTATTATTTCATATTTGGCAAATGGGAAAAGCTAAAGCTTGGAAAGGGCAAATAACCCAAGACCATAGGGAAAGTAACTGAGCCAATCTTCAAGCTCATGACTATCTGACTTCAAAGTGTCATTCTACTAAAAGTTCTACAAAAGAAGGGTGCTTGGGTGGTTCAGTCGGTTGAGTGTCGGACTCTTGATTTTGACTCAAGTCATCATCTCAGGGTGGTGGGATCGATCAAGCATCAAGCAGGGGGCTCTGCAGTCAACGGGGAGTCTGCTTGAGATTCTCCCTCTGTTCCTCACCCCCACTTGCACTTGTTCTCTCTAAATAAATCTTTTTTTTTTTTTTTAAGTTCTATAAGAGAAATTATAGCATCCCTGGGGTCATTCTCCCACTTGGAGACACCTGAACTCAATACCAAAAACTGAAACTGGTGTCCCCACTATCAGTCACCTCCCAATTAGCTTCTCCCACTTGACATTCCCACTTTATTCATCCTATTTTTCTGCCTTACAACTCCACTATTAGCTAAAATTTAAAAAGACTGATGATACCAAATGTTAACAAGGATGTGGAGCTAATAAGCTCTCCTACATGGCTGGTGCATAATGGAAATAGCCATTCTGGAAAACAGTTTGGCAGTTTCTTAAAACTTAAACATACACTTCCCATATGACCTAACAATTCCACTCTTATTATTTAGTCAAGAAAAATGACAACATATGTTCACACAAGACCTGTATGCTTATATTCGGAGCACCTTTATTCATAGCACCCAAGAACTAGAAACAACCCAATACCCATCATCCAGTGAACGGATAAACTGTGCCACATCCATTTAAAAGGATTACTACGCAGCAATACAAGGGAAGGAACTGCTGGTAACATGCAACACAAGGCTGAATTCATGCTAAGTGTAAGGGGCCAGGCACAAAAGACTTTAAGATTCACATTTTTAGAAAACTCTGGAAACGGCAAAACGAAAACAAAAAACCTATACAGACAATGAAGGAGATCTAAGATTGCCAGGGACCAGGGCTAGAGGGAGAGAACTATTTGTAGAGAAGTAAAAGGGAACTTTACGGGAAGATGAAATCGTACTACATGTTTGTAGTAGTGGTTATACGACTGTCATTTGTCAAAATCCATAAAACTATACAATTAAAATGAATTAATTGTATGTACTTAAATTATCTTCCATAGTTCTGATTTTTAGAACCCCTCAAAATGAATTCTACTTCAACTCTCTCCCCACAAACCTTTGTTCACGTAAACATTCACATCTATAATTTCCTTTCCTTTCCATCTGTCATTGCTATGTCAGCCATTGTTTTTCACTTAAATGCAATGAATGCCTTAATCAGCCTCTCTTCCTTCATTTATCCTAACTTATCCTGCATAATATAATCATAAAATACCAGTTCCTCAAAATGCTCAAAATGTTTCAGAAGCATCTCAGCTACTAGAAAATAAATCCAAAACACTTAATATGGCATTAATTAAATGCCTTCTACATACTGATTTAAACTACCTTTCCAACTTTTTCTTACAATTTTCCAACTTGAACACTTTGATCCATTCAATCTCTCTGTCCATTCTCCTAAACACACTTAAGCTTATCTTTCCTCTGCCTTCCCCTTACTGTGAATAATTTCTTACTCCTCTTTGAATTCTCCCACCTTTCCTAGCTAGTAAGTTTTAAACTTTTTCTCCTTGATGCTTTCTACTTAAAATCAAAATGATCTTTTTCTGCTCTCCTAACATATTTTTTTTCTAGGCATAGCTAGCTGCCTGTAAGACTTACCTAGGGAAAACTAAAATGCAAACAGGTTCTGTCGGAATGGGCACCATCACACATATGCAGAAGTATAAATAACTGAATGCATAACTAGAGAGATTCAGGAACACTTAAGTCTAGTCAAGGTGATCAGCAGTTACCACTGGAAAGTGTAGCTGTTATTAACAGTTATGAGTCCATAATCTAGCATATGCAATAAAATCGCTAATTAAGTAAATGTGAATCAATGATAGTAAACAAAATGACTAAAGTTTCACTTAATAGTAACAGTATTAATCTCAATAATAATTCTTTCAAAAAAGGATCTTACAGGTCTAAGATCTTTACCAAGCATCCTATCAATTATAGCATCATAACAATAATGAAGGTATAAATTACATATACTATGACACATGCATTCAATGTTAATAGCCATTTAAAAATAAGGTGGAAGCGGAATATTCAATAATACAGAAGGCAACAAAAGCAGATTACCAAATGCTATGTACAGTTAGCCTAGACACAGAAAAGATAATATTCAATAAGCATTTGACAGTGTCCAACTTAACTGGTAATTGTGGAGATGATATTAAAATAATAAGATCTTGCTTTTTTAATTCTCAAACAGAAGGATCTCATTTATGAGAAACACAACACAGCAATATATGCCTATAGATGTATACAAAATGCTCAATGAATTCTAACAAGCAGATCACCATGGTTATTACCAATAGGGAAGGGGATGTAATTGGAGGCAGTGGTAAAGGAAGATGTTGGCTTAATATGTATTATTTGGATTTTTTTCCCCTTTGGTTCAGGAACTGGAAACCTCCTGGACAAACTGTAAAAGAGCTGTAACACTTTGAATTCATTTTTAATAACAGGAATGTATCCATGTATTACTGGGACGTTTAAAAATAATTTTTTTAAATTCAAGAGAGCACATCTGTAAGCATACAATCATTTTTAAAAACCCTGAAAGGATACACATCCAACCATTAACAGTGGTTAACGGCTGGCAGTGGGATTACAAATGATTAGGTGATTTTTATTTTCTTCTATTTATCTGTATTTATATATTCTTCTACAGTGAACAAAATCTTTGAAATATGTAAATCCTTACATAAATCTATCTCTAAGAAAATAAACTCCAACAGTGATTATTATCTCTGAGGACACAACTGGTTAGCTGGGAGTCAGGAACAGGAGGGAGATTTACTTCACATCATATTCCCTCTGTACCTTTTGAGTTGTTGTTAAGTACATGTATTACCTATTCAAGGATTTTATTTTCTTAGGTCTGGATCACCAAATGTTCAATAATACCATCTGGGTTTTCACTCCCAAATAGGTTCTGCTTCCTAGACCCATGTTGGGGATTTACAAGTCCCTACTCCAAATTAGGTTCTGCTTCCTAGTCCAATGGTGGGGAAAGACGTTTGGACAAGCTGTACTTGACACACTCATTCCTGAGTAGTTCGTTCTTAATTTCCTCCCCAAGAGCCAGGGTTACATAGCCTTTCCTCTACCTATCAATGGCTTTCTGCCAAAGCATTTACTGTCTGTCAGGCACATTACAGTCCCTTCCTTCATCACAGAGGCCAGAAGAGTAGAGTTTTCTGGCCTCAATTTACTTCTCTTCATCTCCTGGCTTTCTTGGAAACACTTCTCCCTTGGCTTGCTCTTTCTGCCACACCTCCTCTTTTCTATTCTCCACCCTCTAGCTCCCCAATTATGCTCAAGTCCAGTGATATGCAAATGGTATGAACTAGAACCAGACGCTAGAGAGTTACCCTGAAGACTATTCACAAATACTAAAATTTCACCTAAAGGAACTCAAGATAGACTGGAAAAGGATCGTATTATAGTGTCCTCCCCACTAGGCCTGTTTTGAACTGGTCTCTTTCCCAGCAGCCTTAGCAAGGAGACTGCCTGCAGCAGAATCAGTCTTATTTGATAAATTCCCTGGACCATTGCAGTTGTTGATGTTCCATAGTTTACATGATAAATGCCTCTGATAAAAACACAAAGCTTATTTTCCAAATTAAAAAAGAAAACCTTGAGTTTTGCTACACCTAAAACAAAGAACCCCCTTTAAATCTATTCCCCTAGGGTACTGGTTTACTATGACTCAAAAGAAAATGACTTACTGACTCATTAGTACCTGTTTAACCTGATAATCGGTGTTTCAAGCCAATGCTGCCTGATTGCACTATAACACTAAGCTGGAAAACAAACAAGGGGCACCTGAGTGGTTCAATCAGGTGGACATCCGACTCTTGGTTTTGGCTCAGGTCATGATTTCATGGGTTGTTAGACTGAGCCCCCATCGCCCCGTGCTCACTGGAGTCCACTTGAATATTCTTTCCTTCTCCCCACCTACTGCTCTCTCTCTCTCTCTCTCTTTAAAATAAATAAATAAATCTAGAAAGGAAGAAAAGAGAGAAGGAGAGAAAGAAAAACAAGATGTTCCTAGTACAGGACACCCCCTCCCCCAGCAGATGCCTCTAGGTAATAAGAAACCTAACTAATAAGCAATGTTCATTGATCACCTATGGAAGACAGGGGAAACATGATACTGAATGCTAAGACTCCAATCCTGTAACTGAGAAGAAAACATCTCCTGGTGATCAAGATTCCTTATTTGTCCCAGCCCAGTCACAACCTTATCCTCCACTTCTGTTGATTTCCTTAACCTACGGATGGAAAAGAGGACAAATTTAAGTCAGTGAAAAGAGAGCCAAGAGCTGACTTAACAGCACAGATAAAGAATAAACAGATTTCTTTAATCACCTCTTAGGATATAGGGCCTTCCTTCCAAATACTCTAAAACTGCTGATTCTCTATTGTTCCTAATGGATTTAAGGAAGTTGAAGAGAGTTTGTTCAACTCAAAGAGGGCAAGGAACTGAAAGGGCATGTCATGGCAAGCGATTACAAGTGGTAACTGCAAAAGAGAAAGCTATTACTTAAGAATTTTTCCCTGTGCTGTATTTAAGAACCCCCAACCTCAGTTTGTTTGAAAAGGTCATGATGTTTTTGCTGAATGTGTAGTATCACACTATATATAGTAATGTAGTTGCCCTATAAAAGCTAAGTACACTGGTACTTGTGCTTCATAAGTAGAATTTACTTTGTGGTGGTGTTAACAAGTATTTATCCAACCTGTTTTACTCAAAGTCCTACCATGTTGATCTTTATGGACCAGACCTAATGTAAGGCCAAAACATACAGAGGAAAACCAGCCAAGGAAGTTCCCAAGGAAGCACTAACCCCTCACCAACTGTAGATGATCATCTAATATGAGTAACCAGAGAATTCTTAAACCTCCCAGGAAGAGCGCGTAAATGTTTTCTCACATCCACTTGTGCCAGTCTCATATTTGAGGACACTTTTTAAACGACCCAGAATTATTTCAAGTATAAAAGCATATTTCCTTTCCACTGAATTGAGTAGTATTTACTTTGAAGAAGTCACTCATTGGAAATTATCAGTTATTCCAAATATTGCTATTTTCTTATTGCAATATTATTTACAGTGAACAAATTATGGAAGAAACCCAAGTGTCCATCAGTAGATGAATGAATAAAGATGATGTGGTGTATGTGTACACACACACACACACACACACACACTGGAATATTACTTAGCCATAAAAAAAGAATGAAATCTTGCCATTTGGGACAACATGGATGGATCTAGAGGACATAATGCTAAAGTCAGCTAGAGAAAGACAAATACTGTATGATTTCACTCATATGTGGAATTTAAGTAACAAAAGAAATGAACAAAGGAAAAAAGAGGCAAACCAAGAGATTCTTAACCATAAAAGAACAAACTAATAATTACCAGAGCAGAGGTGGGGGTGTAGGGAGGATGGGTGAAACAGGTGAAGGAGATTAAGAGCACACTTATCAAAATGAGCACCCAGTAAAGTACAGAATTGTCGAATCACTTTTTGTGCATCTGAAACTAACATAACACTGTCTGTTAATTATACTGGAAATAAAATAAAATTAAAAGATATCGCCATTCTTTAAAACATATCAGGACAAAACCAATTTTAAAAGCCGTACAACAAGAAAATCAACTTTTATAAATATACTTTGTTTCTGATTTAAAACAGTATTAACTCCATTTGAATTGTTTTATTTAGAAGACTGCTCAGAATTACTTTATACTATCAAATATACCAGAATTACTTTATACTATCAAATATACCTTTAACCCTCACTTTTAAAATAAATATGAAGCTATTAGGGCTCTAAGAGTTTAAAATCACATAGAATTAAGCATTAAATGTGGTATTCAAAGTCTATATGGTAAAGTAAGTGAATTTTAAAGTCATAATATGATTTCAGAAATGCTAATAAATGCTTGGCAGAACACATGCCTTCCTATACCATAGGTCATTCAGATTCAAATAGTCTTAGCTGAGCCACGGCTAGGCACCAGATATGATGCTAAGCACTTTCATTGAGATTACTGAATTTAAATCCAATTCCAGAATAGCATGATGTTTCAAGATGGCTGGGGTAACACTGAGAAAAATCAGTAAAAAAAAAATCTTCCATCCACCACAGGTTACCCTATGCCTAGGAGGCTGAGAACAAGTGTGAACAGTTTTTTTGAGCTCTGGTATATACGGCCTCAGAAAAAAGGGTACACAACCTAGAAATCACTTAAAAACTGAGCTGGAAATTCAGGATATCCAGGAAAGTAGGATATTTAGCCTAAACACTTGGGAGTCCTAAAATTGCCAATGAGGAAAAGAACACAAGCTTCTATAAACTGTATCCTGCTTCCTTCCTACAGTAACCAACAAGAAAAATATGGAGCCTATGGAGAAGTGTCCAAAGTTGGACTTAGTTCTGTAATAAGATTTATGTACCAAAACCAATTTAGTATATTCTAGGTAAAATTAAGTACCAAATAGTTACATTGCTCTTTTCCCAAGAAAAAATGTAGCAACTGATGGTGAACATGCACTGTCACATTACCTGAACAGTAACATAAGAGGAAACAAGACACAGGCAATAAAAAAAGTACAGGATAGAGGGGAGAGAAAAAAAAAAAACAAAAACGTTCGATACAGGGTGCTATTTTTAATAATTTCTATTACTGCATTTCAAGTACCAGGACTGTCTCAATCCTTCTCCCCCATGCAACTACTGCAAGAGAAAGGACATGTCCTAAGCTCCACGGTTCTCCTTCCTTCTCTGGCAAGTGGAGGCTGTTCAACTTCACACACCTCCTCTCCAGCACAAGCAATGGCTACACGTACTCGAGACCACAAGAAGCCCATAAAATGGCCTCCGAGCCCTCCAAAAAACCACTCAATTCATTGCTAACATCACTTATAGACTCAGGCTCCCCTCTGTGCACCATATCTTTCCCCTATCTGGAAACCCCCAATGGAGTTTAACTTGCTCAGTTCTCTGAAACTTCCTGCAAATGCATTCTCCTCCAATGGAAATGGCATACCCTCCCACTTGTACCAACCACTCTGCTCACAGAAGACAACGGCACAGGGAGGAGTCAAGATGGCGGAGAAGTAGCAGGCTGAGACTACATCAGGTAGCAGGAGATCAGCTAGATAGCTTATCAATCCATTGCAAACACCTACAAATCCAACGGGAGATCAAAGAGAAGAAGAACAGCAATTCTAGAAACAGAAAGTCGAACACTTTCTCAAAGGTAGGACCAGCAGAAAAGTGAATCCAAAGCGACGGGAAGATAGACCATGGGGTGAGGGACCAGCTCCCGGCAAATGCTGGAGCAATGGAGCACAAAATCGGGACCTTTAACAGTCTGCTCCACTGAGGGACGTAGCTCCAGAGGCTAAACCAGGGTGAAGCCCACACGGGGCCAGTGTGGCCCTAGCTCCTGCAGGGTCACAGAAGGATTGGGGGTGTCTGAGTGTCGCAGAGCTCGCAGGTATTAGAGTGGGGAAGCCGGCTACAGAGACGGAGCCGAGGAGTGAGCTCTCAGCTCGGGGTTACCTTGAACCGGTTGCAGGCTCGGTGAGCTCGGAGCGCGGCCGGAGGCCAGGGAGATGGGAGTGATTGCGCTCTTTTCTCTGAGGGCGCACTGAGGAGTGGAGCCCCAAGCTCTCGGCTCCTCCAGGCTGGAGACTGGGAGGCCGCCATCTTCATTCCCGTCCTCAGGACTCTACGGAAAGCGCTCAGGGGACAAAAGCTCCCAAAAGCGAACCCGAGCGGATTACTCAGCCCGGTCCCTGGTAAGGGCGGTGCAATTCCGCTTTGGGCAAGACACTTGAGAATCACTACAACAGGCCCCTCCCCCAGAAGATCAACAAGAAATCCAGCCAAGACAAAGTTCACCTACCAAGGAGAGCAGCAGAATTCCAGTGGAGGAGAAGGCAAAGCACGGAACTCATGGCTTTCTCCCCATGATTCTTTAGTCTTGCGGTTAATTTAAATTTTTTTTAATTTTTATTTCTTCTGCTTAAAATTTTTTTAACTTTTACCCTTTTCTTTTTTAACATTTTTTTAACCAGTTTATCTAATATATATATATATTTTTTTCTTCTTTTTTATATTTTTTCTTTATCTGTTTTCTTTTTTTAATTTTTTTTTTTCCCTGAACTTCTTTTTATCCCCTTTCTCCCTCCGACGATTTGGGGTCTCTTCTGATTTGGTTAAAGTGCATTTTCCTGGGGTCTTTGCCACCCTGTCAGTATTTTTTTTTTTTAAGATTTTATTTATTTATTTGACAGACAGAGATCACAAGCAGGCAGAGAGGCAGGCAGAGAGAGAGGAGGAAGTAGGCTCCCCGCTGCTAAGCAGAGAGCCCGATGCGGGGCTTGATCCCAGGACCCTGGGATCATGACCTGAGCTGAAGGCAGAGGCTTTAACCCACTGAGCCACCCAGGCGCCCCCCCCCTTTCAGTATTTTATTTGCTCCTTCATATACTCTTATCTGGACAAAATGACAAGGCGGAAAAACTCGCCACAAAAAAAAGAACAAGAGGCAGTACCGAAGGCTAGGGACCTAATCAATAGAGACACTGGTAATATGTCAGATATAGAGTTCAGAATGACGATTCTCAAGGTTCTAGCCAGGCTCGAAAAAGGCATGGAAGATATTAGAGAAACCCTCTCAGGAGAGGTAAAAGCCCTTTCTGGAGAAATAAACGAACTAAAATCTAATCAAGTTGAAATCAAAAAAGCTATTAATGAGGTGCAATCAAGAATGGAGGCTCTCACTGCTAGGATAAATGAGGCAGAAGAAAGAATTAGCGATACAGAAGACCAAATGACAGAGACTAAAGAAGCTGAGCAAAAGAGGGACAAACAGCTACTGGACCAAGAGGGGAGAATTCGAGAGATAAGTGACACCATAAGATGAATCAACATTAGAATAATTGGGATTCCAGAAGAAGAAGAAAGAGACAGGGGAGCAGAAGGTATATTGGAGAGAATTATTGGAGAGAATTTCCCCAGTATGGCAAAGGGAACAAGCATGAAAATCCAGGAGGTGCAGAGAACCCCCCTCAAAATCAACAAGAATAGGTCCACACCCTGTCACCTAATAGTATAATTTACAAGTCTTAGCGACAAAGAGAAAATCCTGAAAGCAGCCCGGGAAACAAGTCTGGAACATACAATGGTAAAAATATTAGATTGGCAGCGGACTTATCCACAGAGACCTGGCAGGCCAGAAAAAACTGGCATGATATATTAAGAGCACTAGACGAGAAAAACATGCAGCCAAGAATACTATATCCAGCTAGGCTATCACTGAAAATAGAAGGAGAGATAAAAAGCTTCCAGGACAAACAAAAACTGCAAACACCAAACCAGCTCTACAGGAAATATTGAAAGGGGTCCTCTAAGCAGAGAGAGAGACTAAAAGTAGTAAATCAGAAAGGAACAGAGACAATATACAGTAACAGTCACCTTACAGGCAATACAATGGCACTAAATTCATATCTCTCAATAGTTACCCTGAATGTTAATGGGCTAAATGCTCCAATCAAAAGACAGAGTATCAGAATGGATAAAAAAACAAAACCCATCAATATGTGCCTACAAGAAACTCATTTTAGACCCAAAGATACCTCCAGATTTAAAGTGAGGGGATGGAAAACAATTTACCATGCTAATGGACATCAGAAGAAAGCTGGGGTGGCAATCCTTATATCAGATCAATTAGATTTTTAAGCCAAAGACTATAATAAGAGATGAGGAAGGACACTATATCATACTCAAAGGATCTGTCCAACAAGAAGTTCTAACAATTTTAAATATCTATGCCTCTAACGTGGGAGCAGCCAACTATATAAACCAATTAATAACAAAATCAAAGAAACACATCGACAATAATACAATAATAGTAGGGGATTTTAATATTTCCCTCACTGAAATGGACAGATCATCCAAGCAAAAGATCAACAAGGAAATAAAGGCCTTAAATGACACAATGGGCCAGATGGACACAGATATATTCAGAACATTTCATCCCAAAGCAACAGAATACACATTCTTCTCTAGTGCACATGGAACATTCTCCAGAATAGATCACATCCTGGGTCATAAATCAGGTCTCAACCAGTATCAAAAGATTGGAATCATTCCCTACATATTTTCAGACCACAATGCTCTGAAGCTAGAACTAATCACAAGAGGAAATTTGGAAAAAACACAAATACATGGAAACTAAACAGCACCCTTCTAAAGAATGAATGGGTCAACCAGGAAATTAAAGAAGAATTGAAAAAATTCATGGAAACAAATGATAATGAAAACACAACAGTTCAAAATCTGTGAGTCACAGCAAAGGCAGTCCTGAGAGGAAAATATATAGCGGTACAAGCCTTTCTCAAGAAACAAGAAAGGTCTCAGGTACACAACCTAACCCTACACCTAAAGGAGCTGGAGAAAGAACAAGAAAGAAAGCCTAAACCCAGCAGGAGAAGAGAAATCATAAAGATCAGAGCAGAAATCAATGAAATAGAAACCAAAAAAAAACAAAACAATAGAACAAATCAACGAAACTAGGAGTTGGTTCTTTGAAAGAATTAATAAGATTGATAAACCCCTGGCCAGATTTATCAAAAAGAAAAGAGAAAGGACCGAAATAAATAAAATCATGAATGAAAGAGGAGAGACCACAACTAACACCAAAGAAATACAAACAATTATAAGAACATACTATGAGCAACTCTACGCAAACAAATCTGACAGTCTGGAAGAAATGGATGCATTCCTAGACATATAAACTACCACAACTGAACCAGGAAGAAATAGAAAACCTGAACAGACCCATAACCAGTAAGGAGATTGAAACAGTCATCAAAAATCTCCAAACAAACAAAAGCCCAGGGCCATATGGCTTCCCAGGGGAATTCTACCGAACGTTTAAAGAAGAACTAATTCCTATTCTCCTGAAACTGTTCCAAAAAATAGATGGAAGGAAAACTTCCAAACTCATTTTATGAGGCCAGCATCACCTTGATCCCAAAACCAGACAAGGATCCCACCACGAAAGAGAACTACAGACCAATATCCCTTGATGAACACAGATGCGAAAATTCTCACCAAAATACTAGCCGATAGGATTCAACAGTATATTAAAAGGATTATTCACCATGACCAAGTGGGATTTATTCCAGGGCTGCAAGGTTGGTTCAACATCCGCAAATCAATCAATGTGATACAACACATTAATAAAAGAAAGAACAAGAACCACATGATACTCTCAATAGATGCTGAAAAAGCATTTGACAAAGTACAGCATCCCTTCCTGATCAAAACTCTTCAAAGTGTAGGGATAGAGGGCACATACCACAATATTATCAAAGCCATCTATGAAAAACCCACCGCAAATATCATTCTCAATGGAGAAAAACTGAAAGCTTTTCCACTATGGTCAGGAACACGGCTGGGATGTCCATTATCACCACTGCTATTCAACATAGTACTAGAAGTCTTAGCCTCAGCAATCAGACAACAAAAGGAAATTAAAGGCATCGAAATTGGCAAAGAAGAAGTCAAACTATCACTCTTTGCAGATGATACGATACTATATGTGGAAAACCCAAAGACTCCACTCCAAAACTGCTAGAACTTGTACAGGAATTCAGTAAAGTGTCAGGATAGAAAATCAATGCACAGAAATCAGCTGCATTTCTACAGACCAACAAAGAGACTGAAGAAAGAAATTAAGGAGTCGATCCCATTTACAATTGCACCCAAAACTATAAGATACCTAGGAATAAACCTAACCAAAGAGGCTAAGAATCTATACTCAGAAAACTATAAAGTACTCATGAAAGAAATAGAGGAAGACACAAAGAAATGGAAAAATGTTCCATGCTCCTGGATTGGAAGAACAAATATTGTGAAGATGTCTATGCTACCTAAAGCAATCTATACATTCAATGCAATCCCTATCAAAATCCCACCCATTTTTTTCAAAGAAATGGAACAAATAACCCTAAAATTTATATGGAACCAGAAAAGACCTCGAATAGCCAAAGGAATATTGAAAAAGAAAGCCAAAGTTGGTGGCATCACAATTCCGGACTTCAAGCTCTATTACAAAGCTGTCATCATCAAGACAGCATGGTACTGGCACAAAAACAGACACATAGATCAATGGAACAGAATAGAGAGCCCAGAAATAGACCCTCAACTCTATGGTCAACTAATCTTCGACAAAGCAGGAAAGAATGTCCAATGGAAAAAAGACAGCCTCTTCAAGAAATGGTGTTGGGAAAATTGGATGGCCACATGCAGAAAAATGAAATTGGACCATTTCTTTACACCACACATAAAAATAGACTCAAAATGGATGAAGGACCTCAATGTGAGAAAGGAATCCATCAAAATCCTTGAGGAGAACACAGGCAGCAACCTCTTCGACCTCAGCCACAGCAACTTCTTCCTAGGAACATCGCCAAAGGCAACAGAAGCAAGGGCAAAAATGAACTATTGGGATTTCATCAAGATCAAAAGCTTGGGCACAGCAAAGGAAACAGTTAACAAAACCAAAAGACAACTGACAGAATGGGAGAAGATATTTGCAAACGACATATCAGATAAAGGGCTAGTGTCCAATATCTATAAAGAACTTAGCAAACTCAACACCCAAAGAACAAATAATCCAATCAAGAAATGCACAGAAGACACGAACAGACATTTCTGCAAAGATGACATTCAGATGGCCAACAGACACATAAAAAAGTGCTCCACATCCACTCGGCATCAGGGAAATACACAAATCAAAACCACAATGACATACTACCTCACACCAGTCAGAATGGCTAAAATTAACAAGTCAGGAAATGACAGATGCTGGCGAGGATGCGGAGAAAGGGGAACCCTCCTACACTGTTGGTGGGAATGCAAGCTGGTGCAACCACTCTGGAAAACAGCATGGAGGTTCCTCAAAAAGTTGAAAATAGAACTACCCTATGACCCAGCAATTGCACTACTGGGTATTTACCCTAAAGATACAAACGTAGTGATCCAAAGGGGCACATGCACCCGAATGTTTATAGCAGCAATGTCTACAATAGCCAAACTATGGAAAGAACCTAGGTGTCCATCAACAGACGAATGGATAAAGAAGATGTGGTATATATACAGACAATGGAATACTATGCAGCCATCAAAAGAAATGAAATCTTGCCATTTGCGACGATGTGGATGGAACTAGAGGGTATCATGCTTAGTGAAGTAAGTCAATCGGAGAAAGACAACTATCATATGATCTCCCTGATATGAGGAAGTGGAGATGCAACGTGGGGGGTTAGGGGAGGTAGGAGAAGAATAAATGAAAGAGGATGGGATCGGGAGGGAGACAAACCATAAGTGACTCTTAATCTCACAAAACAAACTGAGGGTTGCTGGGGGGAGGGGGATGGGGTTATGGACATTGGGGAGGGTATGTGCTATGGTGAGTGTTATGAAGTGTGTAAACCTGGCAATTCACAGACCTGTACCCCTGGGGATAAAAATACATTACATGTTTATAAAAAAATAAATAAATAAATAAATAAAGATTAATTAAAAAAAAAGAAGAAGAGAATGGCACAGATGGACTGATGAGTTAAATAAGAAAAAAAATAGTGAAGCAAGTATACCAATGTCTCCAGCTAGACCTTGAGAGCTGGATGTGGCCCCCTAGAAGCCAACATTTCAAAGTAAGAAAAGAAAGAAGAAAATCCATATTTCAGCCTTCTTTTGAGAAATGTAAAGATCTGGCAACCCTAAGCCTGGTCCCTGAGAAGTGACAAAGGTTGGAACTGAGCAGTGGCTGTCTCCTAGTTCAAATAATCCCCCACCTTTACTGTTCAACTGGCCTGCTTCACTGGTGGTTTGGTGGGCATCTTGGGGTCATCTGACTTTGCTACTCCTGAACTGGAGAACACTAAAGGAACTATTAGACAGTAAAGTATAGTCAATAAAGATCGTCAGTGATTATTTACGAGTGATCTTTTGTGAGAGCCTAGCACTGGACAAAGTGTACTCTACCACATCACTTTTGGCCCAACGAGTTTCTTAAAGGATTCCAAATAATTTATTGCGGTCTTTAAGAAGACCCTAATAATTAAGCAGAACCTGTAAGTAGTGATTGAAGGACTAAAAAAAAGGGCCATTTGGAACAGAATGCCTGAACTAAACTAAAAGATCAAAATTAATGGGGTGGTCAATTAATAGAGGTTAAAAAAATCCCATACATGTTTATGTTAAAAAGAATTTATGAGGGGCGCCTGGGTGGCTCAGTGGGTTAAAGCCTCTGCCTTCGGCTCAGGTCATGAGCCCAGGGTCCTGGGATCGAGCCCCGCATCGGGCTCTCTGCTTGGCGGGGAGCCTGCTTCTCACTCTCTCTCTGCCTGCCTCTCTGCCTACTTGTGATCTCCGTCAGTCGAATAAATAAATAAAATCTTAAAAAAAAAAAAAAGAATTTATGACATGTATAGAATACAAGCAGTTCTCCACAAGAGTAATATGTTTAAATAAACAGTATTTCCTATTTAGATAACACTTTAAATATTTCCGACATTAAAAATCTATTTTTTCATCTGATGTTGACAAAACCCCTGTGCTATAAGTATAAAGTTGGCCTAGCAGATAGTGTTCTCCCCTCAGATACCAAGCATAAAAAAGCCAAGAGCCTGTACTAAGGTCACCCAGCTAGTTAATATGGCAAAGACAGGATTAGAATCCAGCTATGTTAACTCATAATCCTGTGCTCCTTCCACTACAATACATTGTTGCTGCCTCTTATCCACTGGATATCCTACAAAGGGTAGAAAAACTATTCCAGGGATTACAGAGAAATGTGGTTCCACAGGAGACTGAAGAATCCATTCAACGATTCTGCACCAAGTCTCCAAAATTCCTTCAAATGTCAAGACTCAACTGGCCCTTCTACACACTTTCAAATCCCCAGAGTCTTTCAATTCCACAGACAACTGCTTGGTACTACATTTGTGAGTCATATGTATGTCTCATTTTCCCAATAATTTGGAAAGTTCCAAGAGAAAGCGACTATCATGCCCCTTTGTATGTCCAACGTAAATGCTCAAACACTTTTTTTATACACAAAACTTAACCAAAAACTGCACCTCTTGTTCCAAGAAACAATGACTTAGATGCAACCTTAAGTGATTTTCAGAAATAATGACAAGGACATCTAAATTATAATATGAAGGAAACAAAAGCAAGAGGAAAAGGTGGCTAGTTTTATGTTTTATAAGCCTCCAAGAATGAAGTCCTCTTTTTATCACTACCAAAAAAAAAAAATTTCTAAGGGAAATGTAACACTGGTGCGTTAACATTTTGCAAGATTTTACATGCAATATTTAAAAGTCTATTTACTGGGACGCCTGGGTGGCTCAGTTGGTTAAGCCACTGCCTTCGGCTCAGGTCATGATCCTGGGGTCCTGGGATCGAGTCCCGCATCGGGCTCCTTGCTCGGCAGGGAGCCTGCTTCCTCCTCTCTCTCTGCCTGCCTCTCTGCCTGCTTGTGTGTACTCTCTCTCTCTGACAAATAAATAAAATCTTTAAAAAAAAAAAAAAAGTCTATTTACTTAAAATATAAATATGCATATAATATATGCATAAGTATAAATAAATATATAGAACACCAAAAAACCCTTAGTTGTTTAGGAGTTGTCTTTTGTGACACCCCAGAGCCTAGAGCTAGATGAAGCATCATCTCCCAGTCACTTTTAGCTGGATGGCTTTCTTACAAAGGTCCAAATCATTTGTTATATATAATGCCTATAATTGTTATAATATACATACTTAATGCCTATAATACTCATGGCATATAAAGACTTCATCACATAGGACATTTAAAATCTCTGCTTAGAATGGAAATAAGAGAGTAGCCAAAATAAAAATCTACAGAAGAATTACAGCCCATTAATTTAAATTATAACAAGAACAACATCTTATCCCTACACAATGACAGTGCCTGGAGATATCCCAGTTATTTGGAGCTCCATTTTACACATCAACCAACTTCTTTAGAACATTGGTTTTTCCATGCCAAGAATGATTCCAAGGCTCCCCAAGATGATAATGCTAACTCTGAGGCAGTACATCACATACTGAATCACATTACTTACAGGATCATATGATAGGAATTTTCCCATTTGCAGAGGGCAATCCTAATCCTTATTTTTATTTTTTTTTTAATTATTTTTTTTTTTACAGAGAGAGATCACAAGTAGGCAGAGAGGCGGCAGAGAGAGAGAGAGGGAAGCAGGCTCCCCGCTGAACAGAGAGCCTGATACGAGGCTCGATCCCAGGACCCTGAGATCATGACCTGAGCCGAAGGCAGAGGCCTTAACCCACTGAGCCACCCAGGCGCCCCCTAATCCTTAGTTTTAAAACCTATAGAAAAATAAGCACTCTGATGCACTCCAGGGAGGGAATGGAAACTGGTGACTTAGGAACTGGTAACTTGGCAAAATATACCCAAACTAAATAAACTAAATAAACGCATAAATCTTTTGACCTAAAAATTCCACTTCTAGGAATCTGTCCAAGAGATAAACTTGTAAATATGTGAAATGCTATGCTACTAAGTAATTTACTGTAGCACTACTTCTAAGAGCAAATTTTTAGAAACTTGGATCATCTGGGGACTGGTTAAATAAACTGTGGTATGTCCGTATTATAGAATACCATGAAGCCCTAAAGAGAGAGAGAGAGATAAAAAAGCTCTCTTTGTATTGATGTGAAAAAATCTCCAAGTTAGAGTAACAGAAAAAAAGCAAAGAGCAGAACTGCATCTTCTGTAATGTGTAAAGAGATATGGGGGTGGGGCTCATACATGTATACACAGAGATATACATAAACATTTCTAAAAGGACCCCCAAAACATTACATGCCTCTAGGAAGTGAGATTATGTGGGTGAACAACAGAATGAAAGATTTTTCGCTCTGTAATTTTTGAGTTCTCAACCATGTAAATATATTGCCTGGTTAAAACATTAAATTTAACCAATGTATTTATTAACTTATATAAAAAAGCTATAGGGGTGCCTGGCTGGCTCAGTCAATAGAACATGGGACTCTTCGTCTTGGGCTCATAAATTCAAACTCCACGCTGGGTGTACAGATTACTTAAAAACAAGTATCTTAAAAAAGAAAAAGCCGGGCGGGGCACCTGGGTGGCTCAGTGGGTTAAAGCCTCTGCCTTCGGCTCGGGTCATGATCTCAGGGTCCTGGGATCGAGCCCCATATCAGGCTCTCTGCTCGGCGGGGAGTCTCCTTCCCTCTCTCTCTCTGCCTGCCTCTCTGCCTACTTGTGATCTCTCTCTCTCTGTCAAATAAATAAATAAAGTCTTTAAAAAAAAAGAAAAAGAAAAAGAAAAAGCCATAGTACGTTAGGATTTATAACTTGAAAACATTTTATTGTAATTAAACACTACAATTTAAGTAACAACTTTTGCTACTCTTTCCATCAAAACACCCACCAGTCAATCCCTAAAATTTTTATATAGTCACAGAATATAAAGGCAGAAGGAGACTTGAAACATCTTCAAAAAAAGAAAACCGGGGCTCAAAAAGGTTAAATAACTTTACCAAAGAACAATTTGTAGATGGCAAGTATGGCCTACAACCTGACCTACATTCCAAAGTATTCTCATACATTTCCCCGACCCCAAACAGTTCATTAGCACAAGGAGCCAACACCTATCAACCAAGATCCCAGCTGCATGGAGAGGATAACAAGAATGACAGGGCTAGTGTGAGCTGACTTCCTATCTCTGTGAGATACTTCCCAATGCTCAGACAGGAACCAGAGGGGTCTTTCTTTTCATGAGTTATATTTTAGTAAAGTGCCATGGAGTAAAGCCATAGGATAAAGATGGGGAGGGAGGGAGCTTTCCTATAAACTCGATTATGCTAGAAAATGTGAGAAAAATGTTAAGCAAATAATTAGAATTCACTTTTGTATTAAAACAAGTATCAATCTACTTATGGCATAGGGTATAAAATGTACATGAATGTTTAAGGTAAACAAGATACTTTCAAAGAAATTTCATGCTGCTGCTGATTGATTCCGATCCCAGAATGTGTATGCTAGAAATATACATGTTCATTTTCTTAAACTCAAAAGAGGCAGGAAGGCTTAAGAAATACTACACCAAAGGAATTAAAGCAGCCTTCTCAATGGCAGAAAAGGCAAAGGATTAGAGGTAGACAGACCTGGCTATGCAGCCTGGTTCTTGTCACTGTGTGACCTTGAGCTCAGAGCCTCAGTTTCTTCGCTTGTAAAATGTGGCCAATATTACTTACTATGTAGTTTTAGGAAGGAAGGATGGAAGATAACATATGTTAAGCAATCTTCCTGGGCTCTAGAAGGGGTATAATAAATGACAGTTACTATTACAGACACCACAAACCTATCAAAATCTTTGTCTAACCATTTATTTGGGTTCAATTTATGAGAACAAAATAAGGTGGGCAATGGATATTATAAGCCTTCCCAACCAGTCACCAAGAGGGGGAAAAAAAAAAGTCAATAAGGTAAAATTATCTAAACAAAGAATATATTATACTCACATATTTCATTTCAAACTTCTTAGCCAACATTTCCACTTCTTGCCTCTCTTGATGCTCATCATTAAATGGGTCTTCTGTGTGAATGGGCTTCTTCTGATTCAAAGTAAATAGGAAAAGAAATGTAAGTATTAATATTACTTTAACCAGAGTTGAATGCATCCTTAAATTTAATAATTAGAGTCAAATTTTCCAAATATTAACAAATAAGTTAGTGGGCGCCTGGGTGGCTCAGTGGGTTAAAGCCTCTGCTTTCGGCTCAGGTCATGATCTCAGGGTCCTGGGATAGAGCCCCGCATCAGGATCTGCACTCAGCGGGGAGCCTGCTTCCCCCTCTCTCTGCCTGCCTCTCTGCCTACCTGTGATCTCTCTCTGTCAAATAAATAAATAAAATCTTAAAAAAAAAAACAAACACCAAATAAGTTAGACACATTAAAAGTAACTAGAAAGAAATGGTTCGTAGCAAAAATACTTGCAGTTTCAATGGATTCTTACACACTCTCAAGTTTTTCGTTGGTTCATAACTCAACAAATCAAATCGTCTCCTCCTACAAAATGATCTATGGTCACCCCATCCAAAATAAAAAGGCCAAAAATTCCCCAAGAAAAATTGGGTAAAAATGAAAATCCCACTTATAACTCTGGTTTGAGATCTTCCCCCTCAGAATAACTGCTTTGGTCAGGCAATGCTTCTCAAAGGCTCTCCAGGTTATTAACCGACATCAACCCTGAGCCCTCTGCCCTCGCTACCACGAGGGTATCTGCAGCTGCTACAGCCTTCTGCTGAGGCCCAGCGTCAACCCCTCAGTCTACATCACCCCCTTTCTGTCCGTCAGTATTCCTTCAGGGAGTACATACTTCCCTTAAACAAAGCTAGAAAACTGAAAGCTGCAAATAGATTACACTCCCGAGGCGTCCTTCTAGAAGGGGAGAATGAAAGTTTATCCTAATACCTGGTTTTAAAAAACCACACACGGGCGCCTGGGTGGCTCAGTGGGTTAATCCTCTGCCTTCAGCTCAGGTCATGATCCCAGGGTCCTGGGATCGAGCCCCGCATCGGGCTCTCTGCTCAGCGGGAAGCCTGCTTCCTCCTCTCTCTCTGCCTGCCTACTTGTGATCTCTCTGTCAAATAAATAAATAAAATCTTTAAAAAAAAAAAAAAAAAACCACACACACAGCTAGGATCCCACATTTGCCATCTATTTACTAAAACAAACAAAAAGGTAAATCACAACCTTTATTCAAGTTTACTATTTTAGCAGACACCTTTCATACACACACAGGTTTTCAATACAAAAAAGGGAAAACAAGGAGCTGCATATGAATAAAAATGCTACTTGTATCTAATTATGGACAGCTGACTAGAAAGTTAATCTTGGCTAGGTGTTTTTATGAAATAGCATCTTCAAGTAATTAAAAATAAAGAATATTAAAACTGAAATACTGGATAAAGGTTTGGCTGAACCTGAAGAAAAAAAGTGCAGAGGGGACAAAGATCTGCACACTTTGGAACTGATACACTTCATCCTGGATATGAAAGCTGAGATACGATTAGTCTAAAAATATGACAGAAAAATATGAACAGAACGAATACAAAACAATTCATCGGACCTAAAGTATTAGAATAAAGGGATACCTTTTTTTTTTTGAAGATTTTATTTATTTATTTGAGAGAGAGAGAGCATGAGAATGAGCATGAGCGGGGGAAGGTCAGAGGGAGAAGCAGAGCCCCTGCTGAGCAGGGAGCCCGATGCAGGACTCAAGACTCCTCCTGGGACTCCAGGATCATGACCTGAGCTGAAAGCAGTTGCTCAACCAACTGAGCCACCGAGGTCACCCTAAAGGGATATTCTTAAAGCTTAAAAAAATTAATCTTAGAATCAATGTTTTAAATTAACTATTGTAATAAGTAATGTATTTACAAAATCCTTTATCCCAGTCGGAGTTACCAGTGGAATAAATATATATGACATGAAAGGAATAAATAAATCAGGGGGAAGAGACCGATAATGAAATAAATACTAGGCATGTTCAAGAGATAGCCTTAAGACTAAAGGACAGTGTGCAACCACCATGCCTTGACATTATCAACTGTTGCTTCATGTCACTGTGAAGTCCAAATACAAGGTCTTATTACTGAGCTGTCCCATTTTATATGTGAAGTGTAAACACACAGACATATATTTTTTAATAACAATTACCTTAAATGCCATTATAACATTCTGTATAGACTTTATAGAGGAATCAAGAGTAAATCTCTTACTCTTGACAGTCTATAAAAACAGAGTTAAGAAAAATGACTCACTTTTCTCTCACAGTTAAGAAATAAACCCCTACCCACAATCAAGGCTCTAAGTGAGCTTTATGTTTTCCATGTGAAAAGATAATCTACAAATCAGCAAATATCAAAATTGCCAACTACCCATAGGCAATAACATTATCATAATTTTGTCCTTTGATATTAACTCATTAATACCATCTTTAGATCCTTCAGATGTTATCAAAAATATGCAGTATGACAAGCAATGGAATAGCACCGAATTCTCGAACAGTATAACTACATTGACGCTATAATCACTTATTCTTTTTATAGGAAATGCTCAATTAATCACATTCACAAGTGGATGTTCTGGTTAACTGATTCTCTGATTTACTACGAGTCAAACAAAAATTATTTGCATATCAATTACTGCCAGAACTTATTACTAAACTGTGCTATTTCTCTTTAGCCAGAAATGGTGAACAAATTAATCTTTGAGGAAAGAGATGATGGCAGTGCCCCAGTCATCATCTTGAACTACATCAGAGCTTAGTAGCTTAGAGAGAGAACAAGGTTAAAAGTTTAGCTAACCTGTGTCCTTACAACCTGACAAGAAGGGGTTTTGTTCTTGCCAGCATACTTAGTTAACTGTGCTTTTCCTCATTAAAAAATAATAATAATAAGAGTATACAAAAAATTCTGATTGCATTCAGTTAACCTGGGTTTTACTACTCATATTTATGAAGGGGGGTGATTTAAATGCACCCCAATATAGGTGGTATTCACATGTGACAGATTTATACCTATACCTATCAACTAAAATCTTAATTCAGTGACAGATGGCTATTTCAAAATTCAGAATCTTTTTTCTTTCATTTTATACCATCTCCTTCTCTCCCCTTTCTACTCAAACTCTGTAACAAGTTGTTCAATTACAACAACTCAAAGTTTAGACTATTTTGAAAATATTATAACATCCTTAAAAATAACTAGACTCTCCTTGAGGGGAAGAAAAAGCAAATTTGGGAACTGCCACTCAGCAGATCAATTCTGGTGATCTCATTTAGCTTTTTGTTGGTTTCTACTACTAGGATTTCCTTTCATGGAAATATGACAACTTTATTTAGAGAAATATTTTCTACAATTCTTCATGTAATAAATATGTTCATTGGGAGTAATCATTAGTAAATCTGGCAATACTCGGTCGCAAAGATGCATTGTATAAACAATGGGGTTTTTTTGTTCAGAATACAAGTGATATATAGCTGAATATACAAGAAAATTCGACCAAAATACCTCTAAGTTGATAGTATAAACAGAAAAATGAAACTGAATTATTCATCTTTCTCCTATTATATGAAACTAGTAGTTCTGATATTATCAGATTAGCAAGAAAGGGTGTCAAATTTAACTTTTTTGTCATAATTAAGAGGTACATATCTATTATTAATCACGGCATGAATATCATAGCATTAAGGGGATAACAGAAATCTCTGTATTTCTACTATAACTCTAATTTTAGTTCATTTTGGCAGGATCCTCCAAATTTAAACTATACAATTTTAAGAAATTTTGTTTTACTAAGAATTGGTACTGGTACAGAAAGAAGTACTAATAAAATTACGTACAAGCACTTTGTGCCTTAGCCTCCTCATCTGTAAAGTGGGGATAATGGTTCCAATCTCAAGAAGCACTGCTGAACTAAATTACATAAGCCATACACCTTACTTAGAACTGTGTCTAGCACACACATAGGAAGAATTCAGTAAATGTTGGCTACCATAATGTACTTTTACCCAAATATGATGCTTTTCATCTGTAATTTATAAAGAAAGTTAGGGAGTAAAACTGCAAACCCACTTGGATTAGATCAAATACAATTTGAAAAATGCTCCAATCTAGTATTTTCAAAATGCTTTTGGGAAAAAAAATAACATCACATTTATAAATAGTAGTGGCACTAAAGTGAATCTGAAGGACAAAATGTTTGTGAAAATGGCCAAAATGATCTCTACCCTTAACAATTCATTGTGGTTGCAAACATTTAGTGGTGATTTGGCCAGACAGCAGTATTTGTAAATAATGATCAAAAGATTAATTGGCCTTAAAATAAACAAAATCCAGTGACGTTGTTTAATATGATTATTTTTAAACTTAATAATCATCCAAGTACAATGATAGTTGAGAATGAAAACAAAACAAATGACTTCTGGAGTCCATTAGACCTGTGCTAGAGCAAAACCTAAGGAACCATAATCTCTAAACAACAGAGGAAACTGTTCTCTTATTACTGTTACTTTATCATTTCCCTCTCTAGTTTACTTCTAAAGATCACCAAAACCTACAATAAAAATTACAATTACTAACAAACCTCTCTCCTATCACTGTTGTTCACCGGTTCCACCAAAGGCATACCTATGTATTTTCAACCAGTTCCTAAAAATTCGAAGCTGTGTTTCATCGGTTTCCAAAAATTACAATGGCTAGTGCAACATCCTCCAACCTAGACCTATAAACTAATGGTATACACTCAAATAAGAGAGTATGACAGCAGGCGCCAAATAAAACAGGAGACACCTTCCCATTCAATTACAATAAAAACAAACTCTAGAGAAAACAAAGCTAAGTAGGTGTACCAATACCAAGGTGAGAGAGAAAAATAAGTAACCAAATAACTAATCTGCTTCTTCTTCATTCCTAGAGTGGAATCCTTAGTCTGAAAATTTTTTGATTATTTTCAAATACACTTCTAAATTAAGAGAAATACCCCACGCTCACAAGCACATCTCAGCGCCAAGCATAACAAATAGTGATGAAGAGGAGGATATGGAGGGGGTTACACTATCTCCCTGCTTCGGATGGGGGGCGTGTCCCCCAAGGTTTTCTCTTCCTTTCTACTGGAACGACTGCTGGAGCTCCACAAGGAAAAACCAGCCACGTAACTTGCGAGCCCCCAAATTCTGTGCGGGGAGCAGAAAGGCGTAAATTCTGAGGTCTCGAAAGGTGCAGAGGAAAACCGGCTCCGAGCGGCATCTGGAGCGGGAGCACGAGGCGGGGGGGCGGGGGGTGTAGAGCCGGGTGGGAGCCTTGGCCAACCCAGGGGAGCAGGGGAAAAGCAGCACCAACCACTGGTCCACCCGTCCGGCCCCTGCCCCCTCCAGCCCACCCTCCCAGGAGACCCGAGACGCGCAAAGCGGGCGTCGGAAGGTGCGAACCACTGGGAGAAGCGGATGCGTCCTGAGGCTCCCAGGGTCTGGGGGGTGAGGGACAATCTTCTGTACCCGTTGTTCTCCGCACAGCAGCAGCTCCGGGTAACTGAACTCCACGCAGCTCTCGTCGGTGGGATCCTTGAGCACTAGCTCCAGGCGCACTGTCTCCCTCGGCGGCCTCTGCTGCGGCTCGGCCCGGGAAGCCGACTCTCGTGGCGGGGGCGGCTGCAAGTGCAGCTGAGGGAGCGGCGGCGGCGGCGGCTCGGGCCGCGGGGGCTCCCGCTGCAGCGACATGGGCGGCTCGGCGCGGCTGACCTCGCGCTGGGGGAGCGGCTTCTCCCGCGGCGGGGGCTGCACGTCCGACCGGGGGGCAGCCTCCCGCGGGGCCGGCTGCTCCACCCGGGCCGGTTCGCGGTACGGCTGCGGCTCCAGCCGGGGGGGCTCGCGAGGGTATTCGGGCTCGCGTTCGGCCCCCGGGTAGTCGGCCTCGCGCCGCCTCACCGGTGACAGGCTAATAAACGCTACTCTGCGTGGCTCCGCCATCCCCACTGTTCTGGCCCTCTGCCTTCGCTCGAGCCGGCGCTCGGTTCTACGCCGAGTTGTCTGCCTGCCCGCCCTTCCTTTTGCTTTCCGTCGCTTTTCTTCCCTCCACCGCCCTCAGTCGTCTCTGCCGACGCCACCGTGAGTGCGGACCGTGCCCCCTTCCCCGCCACTATGTTCTGATGGGCTCCACCGCCATCGCCAGGGTCGCCGCAGCCGCCATGTTGGATCCCCCACATAAATAGAAGCAGGCCGCTGAGCGGGCGCATGCGCAGACAGGAGACGCTCGCGTCCACCGTCGTGGCTGTGGCTCAGTTTTCCTCTTTTCCTCTCAACAGTCTGGAGTCCAGACAGGTCAGCGGAAGTGACGTTGTGGCAGGGCCAGTTTCCTTGGAAACGGAGACGCCGTCTGAGCCCTTCCTAAAAGGGAGGGGTCTGGGGTTTCCCGAGCTTCCCACTAGCACCCGGAAACCCGCGACGCATGTGGGGCTCAGCTAGGAGCGAGCGTCTGGATGTGCCTGGGACTGACCTAATCATGGCGCTGGATCCCGTTCCCGGCACACGCCTCCCGCCCTCGGCTCTAGAGAATCGGGGTTGTCAAGCCGGTTATTCGAGGCGGATACGGAGAAAGGGGTGACGGACGCGAGGACCAGCCGCGGTGCCTGCCCGCCCAGCGCCCCGCAGCCTGTGAAGTGTCGGGGAAAGAAAGGAAATGGCTACTGCAGGCGGACTCGCCCTGCGGCTTCTTTCCGCAGAGCGCCCCACTGACTCCCACAGGCCTCCCTTTCCTAGACCGGCTCCTGTTCTTCTCGCCCGGCCGCGGTGGGGACGGTGTGTGGCACGGTCGTAAAATGCTCAATACCGTTTTGAAGTTGGGTGATTGAACGAGTACAGTAAATGATTAGTTCTGGCCTCGTCCATAAACTGTCGAAATTAACAGAAAACGTCTCAGGAGGATTTGGTGGTACTTTAGGGAACATACTCTCTGAAAGTAGAATGCTCCACGACCCATTTCGGGCTGGAGGGGAGCCTTGTCGGGGGAAGCCTTGTAGGCACACCTGTGGTAAACTAATTGGAATTCAGATTTAAAAGGACCGGAGTTATTGCCCATTTTAATTCATTAAATAGCAAGCAAATTCGAGGGCCCGCCCTCTGCATCCTGAAGAGAACTCATGCCTTCTGCTGATTTCATTAACCGGATTAACAACGTTTAACACCTACTGAGGACTATTTGATTAGGTCAGTATGACGTCATAGACAAATTCTCAAAATTTTTTACTGTTACTTTTACTAATTGTATGAAGATACTGATGGGATGGATGTCTCCAAAGGTCCCTCCCAGCTCTAAATTGCTATCATTTTTCCTTGGCGCGCCGTTTTATCTCCCTTATCTTCTCTGCAGTTGCTCCCATTTTGCTTCTGCGCTAGTGGTCTCATTTCTAGGTTGTTTTAGCAGCATTTAAGTAAACTTTCTGTCCCCATTCTCTTCCTGCCAGTCTTGCAGTGGGACTATATTAATGCTTCTAAAACACGTTTTTTTTTGTTTTTGTTTTAAGATTTTGTTTGAGAGGGAGGGAGACAGCGAGAGAATTTGAAGCAAACTGCACTGAGCACAGAGCTGGGGTGGGGGCGTGAAGCGGCGAGCTCAATCCCACAGCCCTGAGATCACGACCTGAGCGGAAATCAGGAGTAGAACACTTAACTGACTGAGCCACCCAGGTGTCCCTAAAACATTTTTTATCATGTCAGTATTAGTCCTAGCTGCAACTTACCTACAAAGTAAATTCTATACTTCATATAGAATGCATAGTCAGTATCATCCACAGTTTAGCTCAGACAGCAAAGAGGTGGTCTGTGGGCCAGATCCTTCTGCAAGTGTGTTACTCTTCCAAAGTCCTCTTCTAACTTCTAAAGCATTGAGTGTTTTTCCGACTTTTGACCACAACTCACAGTGAGAAATAGATTCTACACTGAAACCCGGGATACACACACATACATGTCTTGAAATACAAGCTATACAAACGAACTGTGTAAAATAAAGTAAGAACAAAATTAATACAATATAAAGGTAGTTTATAATACAATTTGGAAACCAATCTTAATATAAGTGGTACAGAAGCAAATTAGTAAAGATTTTATTTAAAGCCATGGAAGTCTCTGCCTGTTCGTAGGTTTACTCCAGTCTAGAATGCATGAGGATGATGCCGCATGTACTTCTGGTCTACTATTAAGCCTGATCTTTTTTTATTTTTAAAATGGGTCAAATTGAACATCCTAGTTCACATAGGCATTGTGGATAGTAACATGAATCCACTTTCTTCTTAGCAGTAATATCTTTAATCTTAATCCAACATAATGATAAATTTCATGTATGGCAATCATTTTTCTGTGTAAATGAGGTCCTAAGCCACAACAATTTATTCTCTTCATAGAACATCAACTTTAATTCAATTACTTAAGGTTTTGAAAACCAAATGAATCTTACTGTTATTTTCTTTTTTTTTATTATTTTATTTTTTATAAACATATATTTTTTTTTCCCCAGGGGTACAGGTCTGTGAATCTCCAGGTTTACACACTTCACAGCACTCACCATAGCACATACCCTACCCAATGTCCATAACCCCACCCCCCCCTCTCCCAACCCCCTCCCCCCAGCAACCCTCAGTTTGTTTTGTGAGATTAAGAGTCACTTATGGTTTGTCTCCCTTTACTGTTATTTTCATTTAATATTTCAAATTATCTTCTGTTTTTAGTAGTTTTCAATAATTCTTTTGTATCTCTACAATTTCCTGACCATATTTGTTGTCCCAGCACTTGCAATTCTATTACAAATTTTATAAAGGTTTTTGTGCATTATATTATTATCCATTAATATAATGGATAACATGTTTTATCCATTATAAGCTGTACAAAGGTTTTTTATTGACTTAAGTGCTGTTGTCTTATTGTGAATATGTTTTTCTCCATACAGAAAATAACTCCTTTATAAAATTGGCTTGCTACACATATCTGGTGTAAAAGTATTAGACAACTCGCAGTATTAGTACTCCCATCAAGTTGGACTGTAACTGCATGATAATCATTGATTCTTCTCAGTGTTCTGTGATAATTGAGTTGATACTATGCTATTGCCAGGAATCATAGCTTTGAATTTATCAGCCTCTTTGCCACCAAAAACATATGCACCAACATATTGGAGGAAGCAGTTTCTTAGCACTTAGTGCGAACCATTTTTCTTCTGCCACAACTAAACATAAAGATTGTCTTTTTCATTAATAATTGTGAAGCAACTGAGAAATTGTGCCAATAACTTTATGCCTTTTTCCTTAAGAACTTATTTTAGGGACTTACATGTTATATTTTCACATGTCCCCTAATTTTGAAGATATTCATCTTTCCTTTGCCAGAAATGCATTATCTTTTTCTCCTTTGAAATGTAAAGCCTAATATCTGATTATTAAAGGAAGATTTTTTTTTCTCAGTCTTTTCACTGCACTTCCAAATCTAGCAGCTACACCTGAACACAGTTCCTGTATTTTTCACTTTATTATTTCTTTTCCTTCTAATAATAAAGCAACTTCTTTGGAACAATTTACACTGATTTGGTTAATAAATAGAACACACACACACACAAACACACACACCATATGTTTAGTGCATACATACATCATAAATGATGACACGCCTTTCCCCCAAACATACCTTAAGTCCTTCATTGGAACTCAGTTGAAAAGTCTGGATTTTTCTATCAGCAATAAAGTTCCCCTGTATATAATTTCATAAATCACAAGTAGTTGTGAGAAATAAAATTAGACTGTACAATGTTATCTGTCCAAAAATTTCACCCAGAAATTCCAATAAGATACCTGCTCGTATATCAGCTCTCCCTCCTGAACTTGAGCCTTGAATAAGGATTAGTGAGGTGCCCTGATACTTTCAACCCAATTAAATTCTGTTGTAGCCTATTTCATTTTTTAAAAAATGCTGCTTAGACCTTTAAAATTGATTTCAGCTTCTCACTGGTTGCAATCACCGGTTTGAAATGGATAGCCACCTTAGCAGTTAGAGACTGAATAGGTGAGGAAAAATTAATTGTTGCTTTGGGGACTTTTTAGGGGTACAGCATGTCTATCTATGCTGTACCTTGGGAATTTGGGAAATCCTAAATACTCTTGTTCAATAGTAAGGGCCTTTGAGGAGGATGCAAAGAGGTCAAAGTCAACTCCTCTTGAGTGCAAAGTCAGAATATCTTTGTCTTAAATCTTAGATTTTTTTTAAGATTTTATTTATTTACTTATTTGTCAGAGAGAGAGAGCACAGGCAGGCAGAGTGGCAGCAGAGGCAGAGGGAGAAGCAGGCTCCCTGCTGAGCAAGGAGCCTGATGTGGGACTCAATCCCAGGACGATGGGATCATGACCTGAGCTGAAGGCAGCCACTTAACCAACTGAGCCACCGAGGCATCCCTTAAATCTTAGATTATCAAAGATATCTAAGATATTCACATTATTTAACTATAATTCTATAAGATCAGGCATTTTGTTTTTCTTACATAAAATATACAACAAATATAAAATTCCTGTGAGATCAAGCTGCTCATACCCTTTTCATGAAAAATTACTATCCACAACATCTTCAGCACAACAATTTTATAATTTTACAGACTCTCAAATCTTGTGCTGAAGATTAATGTTCAACCCAGGGTATGGCACCTGTGGAGACATATAATTATAGAAAAGGTAAAAACCAACCCCACTGTTTAGTGCTTCTCCTTTAGTGTTATATCCTAGAGACAGAACAGCAGGACTGTCCCCAGATTCTTGTTTCCCATCTTCCTTAAAATGAATGTGGTAAGATGGTTGCCTTTTGGAGTTAACAATTGGAGAACGCTTAATTGGCAATAGCAGTGAAAACATAGAAAGGTAAAATGGACCACAGTTCAATGTTATGTTAATCTTTCTTATGTTAGTCTTGTCAGAGGAAGACACATTTGAGTCAAGACCAGAATATTTTGGGAAGATCCAAAGGAAGAATATAACAGAGAAAGAAAAGCAAGTGCAAAGTTTGTGAAGGGAACAAACTTGGTGAGTTAGAAGAAAGGTCAGAGTGAATGGGGGGACAGATAGAAGAGACAAATCTGAGAGGGAGATAGGAGTCAGCTTACATGCAATGTTGTAACCAGTTGGGATTTTATTATACTTGAAACCAGAGCCATTGGAAAATTTTAAGTAGAAGAGTAATATGATCTTAGAAAATGGCTTGTCAACTATCTGTTGAATGTTACCAAGTCTAGTATGATGAGGACAGGGAGATGATTCCCGCACTTGGCAAAACGGGGATTATTGGTAACCTTGAGTTTGGTTTGGTTTGGTTTTCAATTCAGGCAAAGAAGATTGAATTACTCATACTTGGTTTGTGGCCCATTGTCATCATTGATGACTCTTCTCTCTCTCTCTCTCCCCTGCCCCTCTCTGAAATTTCACCTTATTATCATTCCTTATCTCCAATGACAGAAATTATAAAGTTTCACTTTTTGTTTCTATGTGACTTTGTAAATATGTGGTTTTATATGCATATATTTTTAATAGTAAATTTATTATTATACATCTCATTCTGTTTCTTTTTCACTCAATGCCGTATTTTTAAGATCCACCCATGTTTGCTATGTGTAGTAATATATATATATATATAATATATAACTTTTTAAAAATTTATTTGAGAGAGAGAGCAGGGGGGAGGGCAGAGGGATCTCAGAGTATCTCAAGCAAACTCCCTGTTAAGCTCAGAGCTTAACTCGAGGGGCTCAATCTCCTGACCCCGAGATCATGAACTGAGCTGAAATCAAGAGTTGGTCACTCAACCAACTGAGCCATCCAGGTGCCCCACTGGTTTACAACTTTAGAGTACTAATCTATAGTAGCACGTTTTCCTATTCTCTCAGTGATGAACACTCATAATACCTCTTGCTCCCCCACCCCCTACCCCACAGTGCAACTATGAACACACTCATACCCCCTTTTGGATCTGTGTGAAAATGCCTGGGAGATATATGCTCAGGTGAGAACCACTGAGTCCTAGGACACACATACACATGAAGGGACTGCTTTCTAGAATGGCTGCATGAATACATGTGACTTCCTATGTTATATCAGCCCACTACTCCACACCCACCATCAAATCCAGTTTAATTTTTGCCAGTCATTATTTTTTTAAATTGTATTTATTTACTTGAGAAAAAGTGAGAGAGCACGAGCGGGTTGAGGGATAAAGGGAGAAGCAGGCTCCTCACTGAGCAGGGAGCCTGATGCAGGACTGGATCCTGGGACTCCTGGACTCCGGGATCATGACCTGAGCCGAAGGCAGATGCCCAACTGACTGAGCCACCCAGGTGCCCCAAACAGTCATTATTATTCTGATTTGCATCCCTCTCATGACCAAGGGAGTTGAGCATTGCTTCATATAGCTGTTTTTTAAGTTTCTTGTAAATTACCTCTTTGTAATCATTTTCCACTTGTGCATTTTCCATTTCCTGTGTCTTGAATGTACAATAATTTCAAATCAGTAAGGAAAGAAGAGTTTAAGGCGACTGGGTAGCCATCCACAGAAGAAGATAATTGCACCTCACACCTTACGAAAGGATACATTTCTAGTGAATCAAAGTCTTAAATGTAAAAAATGAAATCCTAAACACTTTAAGAAGAAATCTGCTGAGACTGAAAAAAATAATCTCATGCTAGGGAAAGTCCAAGAACGATTGATAATTTCAACTATTTAAAATAAATTGCTGCAGGACAGAAAAACAGCACTAGTCAAAAACAAATGACAAAATGGAAACAATTTTGCAACATATTTCACCAAGGGTGGATTTCCCTAATCTATAAAGAACGCCTACAGATCAAGGGGAAACAACAATAATATCCTAATAGAAAAGTGGAGAAAGATATGAACAGTTAGCTCACAGGAAAGGAAATTCAAGCAGCCGTTCAGCAAATGTAATGTGCTCAACCTGACTCAACTGCTTAATCCAAGAATATGTGTCTTTTGAATTTGATAATTGCCCTCCATGGGAAGTATCAATGTATATTCTGCCAGCAATGTATGAGGATTTTTTGTTTTTTTTTTTTTAAAGATATTTTGAGGGCACAAACATGAGTGGATGGGGAGGGGTAACTGGGAGGAAGGGAGGAAGAGCAGAGGGAGAAGGAGAAGCAGAATCCCCAGTGAGCAAGGAGCTGACATGGGGCTTGATCCCGGGACTCCAGGATTATGACCCGAGCCAAAGGTAATCGACTGAGCCACAAAGGCGCCCCTGTATGAGGGTGCCTATTTCCCAGTACCCTTGGCAATATATTATGTTATCAGACTTTTTGATCTTTGTTTGCCAAGCTGATATATTTATTTTTATTCAAAGATTTTATTTATTTATTTGACAGAGAGAGATCACAAGTAGGCAGAGAGGCAGGCAGAGAGAGAGGAGGAAACAGCCTCCCTGCTGAGCAGAGAGCCCAATGTGGGGCTCGATCCCAGGACGCTGGGATCATGACCTGAGTCTTTAAGGCAGAGGCTCTAACCCACTGAACCACCCAGGTGACCCTAAGCTGATATATTTATTTGATTTTGGCATACATTTTCCTTATGATGAGTTAAGCCATACAATGGAATTCTTTAAAAAATCTCATTACTAAGATCTACTCTTAACTGAGAAAAGCAATATGCAAAACAACCTTCAGTGTACTACCATTTGTGTAAAAAGAAGAACATTGTGTTAAAAGGAAGAAATAATTAATTATTTATATATACATAATATATCCCTGGGTGTATATTCACAAAACTAAAAAGCGATAGGAGGAGAGACGCTGTATAGCCAGTTTTAGAAACAGAAGAGGTTTACAGAAGCTGAAGACAGTCTGTGTGTGCCTGTTTGGATTTGAAGCCACCTCTGGTAACTAAAAATTTGCATCCTTTTTTAAAATAAGAAATTCTTAACATACAGGAAAATGTATACAACTTGATCAACTTTTCTTTTTGTATACAGCCCTTTGCCCTAGTACTCACTGAAGAGTCCTAAGATTTCCTTCACCCCAGAAAGGTACTTCATGTCCCTTGCCATTCAGTATCCTCCAGAAGTAACTCCCATTCTGATTTCTACCCGCCATAGATTACTTTTTTCTGTCTTTGAACATTATGCAGAATGACATGATACATCCTCCTATATATTATGACCGGCTTCTTTCAATCAACATAATGATTTTTAAATTCACCCATGTTATTGCATATTATCAATAGTTTACTCTTTTTTCTTGTTGTCAGGTGTTCAGTTAAGAATATACCACAACCTGTTTATCCAGTGAATGTATTGATGAACTTTCTGTATACTCAGCTTTTATGCTTATAAAGTATAATCATTTTCTTTTTCCAATTTTAAGGGAAGTGTCATGGAATTTATGTTGCAAGCTTCCCTTGGGCAGAATCGGTTTTGTTGCAAATTGTGCTTTAAATAATGAAATACTGAACTAATAGCAGATGGAGTCCTGAACATATTCACGAGCTCGTAACCACGAGGCTGGGCTGTGGAAATTTCACACTGCAGAAGCAGGAAAACCATACGATTCTGCGTGAAAGTCAGATACTTGAGTTGGAAAAGACTTTGGGTGTTATTTGGCATAGCTGGGCAAATGCTTTTTTAAAGTTTTTCCCCAAATTTACAAATGGTACACGAACATCCAAAGAAAGGAGAAATCAAGAAGGTCTGGAATAGTTAGGAAAATTTTATGGCAGGAACAGGGACTTACTTCTTAAGGATGATGAGGATGTGGATACATAGGACAAGGGAAGGCATGACTATAGCCTTCAAGACGGACTATAATGACCTGGGAGGATGGAACGAACTGTCTTGCCCCAACAAGCTTAAAAGCAGGGCATTGGGGATCAGACCTGAATAATAAGAGAACTTTCATTTTAAAGTATCATGAAAGAAGTCACCTAGGTGAGCTGAATACACAGAGAAGTTTGTAAAGCAAATGGGAGAATATCTCCTAGAACCTACAGGAAGGAATACAATCAGGCCCCAAGAAGCTGGAGCCATGATGCTAGTTCCAGGGACTAGAAAAGCTGCATGGACTCCTGGGTAATATTCTGTCTCCTTTCTGCTTCCCTCTCAGATCTGTTCACTCTGCCTTCCTCTCTCTGTGACTAGCTCTCCTGGCTCCCCAAGTTACCTGATTAAAAATATGGCCTCGTTATACTTCCCCCAGTTTTGTTGTTGTTGTTGTTGTTGTTTGAGAGACCAACCCAGACTAAGACAGGAAAGTTTTCCACTCAATTCCAAAATTGTAGAGAGGATTCTCTGACTGGCCTAGTTTGGGTCAGGTGCCCACCCCCAGATCAATCAACTGTGAAGAAGATGAGGTTACCAGGAACTCGCCATGAGGTAGCTGGAGATGGAGATGGGAGACAGGACACTGTTCTGAGAAAGGGTAAGGAGCCTGTCAGGAGTCCACTTGATGTCCATGTCATGAGGCAGCAGACCAAAACTGTGGATGATGCTTTGTGGTAAAAATCACCATGAATCATAGTGATGGCTTCCTAGAGAAAAAAAATGTGTCACGTATAACAAAAGTAATTCCAGAAATGACAAAAATCCAGACACTTCCATTGCCATAGAAGAAACCAAGAACATCCCCAAAGAACTAACCCTCACTTCAAAAACACAAACAGCCTAGGACCACCTGGTTTCCCAGGGAAATTCTACCATGCGTTTATAGAGCAACAGGTTTGCTGTTACTTAAAGTGGTACAATGTACAAAACAGGAGAAAAGCTTCCTGCTCCTTCTCAGGACTGGAGCAAAACTGATTCCACATCTAGCAAAGACCCAATCCACAAAAGAAAAAAAACACTAACAACCTAAGCAGGGATACTGTTTTCCATCTCTCAGGATGACACATTTGAAACAGAATGGATAATACCAAACTGCACTTCTGTGGAACGGGGAGATGATCACTTTCACTCAGTGCTAGCGGAGATCAGAGTCCCAATAACGTCCGCGGATGGCAATTCAGCAACGTCTGTCAGAAAATACTAGTATACACTGTCTTCAACCTCGTGTTTACACTTCTGTGAGTTTATCCAAGACCTGTAATATTTTGTATGTATGTGGTTCACCACCCCCAACCCTCACTTTGATTCATTAGATAAACATAAATCTTTTTTTTTTCCATCCAACCAACTCCTTTACTTATTAGTGGTAGCCATTTTTCTAGTTTTAAATTAGTTAATTTCAGAGTTGACTAGTTTTTTCTTGTGGAGTCCTTAAGCTTACTTCAATGTTGCTTCTTCCTTTTCTTCTTCTTTTTTTAAGATTTTATTTATTTATTTGACAGACAGAGATCACAAGTAGGCAGAGAGAGTGGGGGGAAGCAGGCTCCCCGCCGGGCAGAGAGCCCGATGTGGGGCTCAATCCCAGGGACCCTGGGACCCCAAACCAAGCCTAAGGCAGAGGCTCTTTAACCCACTGAGCCACCCAGATGCCCCCCCCCCCCCATTTTAAAAGATTTTATTTATTTGACACAGAGAAAGAGAGCACAAGCAGGGGGAGCGGCAGGCAGAGGGGGGAGAAACAGGCTCTCCAATGAGCAGGGAGCCAAATATGAGTCTCCATCCCAGCACCCTGAGATCATGACCTGAGCCAAAACCAAGAGTCTGATGCTAAAATGGCTGAGCCACCCAGGTGCCCCTACTCCTTGATAAGATGCTTAAGTCATCTTATTTTTTTTTCTGTTTATATTTATTTTTTAATTTTTTTTCTGTTTATTAATAATAAGGATTCAAGACCTTTACCTGTCCTCTGAGCTTTATCTCTAATGAAAACAATCTGGATAGTCTCTTTCACCCCAAAATGAAGAGAGGGTTTTTGTCTAGGTTTTTAATTTGCTATTTGGGTTTTTTTTTTTCCCCAGTTGGTTGGTTGAATTGTTTTTTCTTTTCCTTTTTGATGTTTAGGTGGCAGGGTTCTTAGTTCTGTGGGTAACTTCTACTCAAGACATTGTGATTTGAAACCTCTGCATTGGTTCTATTCTCGAGACACGTGTTTACTAACTCCGTGACTTTGGTGCAAGCAACTTCAGCATTCCATGCCGTAGTTTGTAAAATGGAAACGATGATAACATACTTTTTAAAGTTCTTGAAATTACATGAGTTAATATATGTGACGTGACTTGATGGGTAACTGGAACATGGTAAGCCCTTACATAACTGATGGATGTTATTTGATTTGTGGCCTAATTTATAGTCAGCTTCACTGAATGTTCTAGGGTTCCCTGAAGTGGGAAGTGGTTCTGTTTTCAAGGCATGAGCTATATTAACAATATTCTTTATTAGTTGTGACACTTAAGTTACCTATATGCTTTTTTTTATTTTACTTTTTAAGATTTTATTTATTTGACAGACAGAGATCACAAGTGGGCAGAGAGGCGGGCAGAGAGAGAGGAAGGGAAGCAGGCTCCCCGCTGAGCAGAGATCATAACCTGAGCGGAAGACAGAGGCTTTGACCCACCGAGCCACCTAGGTGCCCCACCTATATGCTTTTATTCACATTTTTTTCCTTTTCAACTGCTGTGAAATGGAATCTTTTACAACAACTGTCCTTGTAGCTTTTATCATTTTTGTTTGTTTAAAGGTTGATTGATTTAAGCGAGCGAGCGAGCGAGTGAGAGAGAGAGAGAGAGAGAGCGTGTGCGTGAACAGGTGGAAGGGGAGAGGAGGAGGGAGACAAACAGACTCCCTGCGGAGTGGGGAGTCAGCTCTGGGGCTCAGATGAGGACCCTGAGATCATGACCCAAGCCGAAACCAAGAATCAGAGGCTTAACTGACTTAAGTCACCCAGAAGCCCCTTATTTTTTTTTGGATACTATTTCTTTCGTTGCATATTCGTAACTGTTATATCTTCATTGAGAATGGACCTTTTGTCATTCAAAGTGTATTTGTGTGTTTCTTTGACTTGCTTAATGATTTTGACCTGGATTCAACCCTGTTTAGTTGTGACACCTGCTCTCTTTTATTTGCATTTGCCCAATTATGCTATTGCCCATCTTTTTGTTATCAACGTTTATGTGTAAACAGCAGCATTAGGTTTTGCTTTGTGATCTAATCTGCCAGTCGTTTTCCTGTAATAGGTGAGGGCAGTCCATTAACATTTTCCACAAGAGAGGTATGTTTGAGCATAGATCTGACACATTATTTTCTATCATGCTTTCTCCTTTAAGCCTCTTTAAAAATCCCCCTTAAAGTGATCTGTTTGCTTTGTTTAGTGTATGTTACTTCTGATAATTTGGAAGGTTTGTATTTCTATTCTAATAAGATCATTTTATAATATGCTTAATCCTCAATTTCTTTTTGACATTGTCTCTAATTCCATACTATAACCAAGGACGAAATTTAGTATTTTCTCTCTCCCTTTTTAAAGATTTTATTTATTTGACAGAGACACAGAGAGTGAGGGAACACAGCAGGGGAGTCGGAGAGGAAGAAGCAGGCTTCTCGTCAACCAGGGAGCCTGATGTGGGACTCAATCCCAGGACCCTGGGATCACAGCCTGAGCCAAAAGCAGATGCTTAACGACTGAGCCACCCAGGCACCCCTACTCTCTCCCTTTTTAAGTAATCACCACATCCAACATGGAGTTCAAGATCAAGAGTCACATGCACTAACTGCTGAGCCAGCCAGGTACCCCAGTATTTTCTCTTTGTTCCACTTTATGTTTATTTTAATTTTATTTTTTTTTAAAGACTTGATTTATTTGAGAGAGAGTGAAAGCCAGAGAGATCACAGAGAGAGAGGGAGAAGCAGACTTCCCCACTGAGCAGGGAGCCTGACGGGGGGCTCGATCCCAGGACTCTAGGATCATAGCCTGAGCCAAAGGCAGACGCTTAACTGACTGAGCCACCCAGGCGCCCCTATACTTTGGTTGGTTTGGAATTGTAAAGTACACTTACGTAACATTTGATCTATTCCCTTTAATGATGCCTTAAAGATGAAATATCAGTGAATTACCACTACTTTCTACCTTTCTGTCAGAGTGAAGTATTTGGTTACAGCTTTTAAGTACATTTCACCAATTTTCTGGTGATATTTTTTGTTTACCACTTGACTTCCTTTCTTCCTTTTCTTTTGTGTTTTCTGTAGACCCTTAGCAGTGTTGTCCATTCATTTGTTTGAATTACTCATCTTTTTTCTTTTTAACAATTTTTTAAAGGATTTTATTTATTTCAGACAGAGAGATAGAGAGCATGAACGGGGGGAGAGACAACGGGAGAAGCAGATGCCCCACTGAGCCAGGAGCCTGATGCGGGGCTCCAACCCAGGACCCTGGGACCATACATAACCTGAGCTGCAGGCAGATGCTTAACTACTGAGCCATCCAGGTGCCCAAGGAGTTACTGGTCTTTGAAGAAGATGCGTTTTCCTGGACCCACTGTTTTGGTGAATATGTATGTATATTCGGGGACCCCAAGGCTATGTGTCCGTCTGGCAGGTATTAAGCACATAACTCGGAGGCTTGGATTTACTCTTCTCCTTCATGACCAGCTGTGGCTCAGTTCTCAATGATGTCTTCTCAGCTACACGGTAAAGTGTTTCCTGCAAATATGGCTCATCTCTGCGATTCTTTGGTTTGCTTGACTTCCCCAGCTTGTTAGATCTAAATTATAGCCTTTTTTTCCTTTTATCTTTGTGCAATGAGATATGAAGCCAGCTTTTCCTCACACCCGCCCCCACCCCTCCCCATACATGGTCACTTTCTATCCCCTCTCCTCCTAAAACTGTTGGATCTATTTTTTGGTTGGATCGGTGTTCAGTGCTTATAGTTTTATGACCTATAAATGCTTTATACAGCTGACCCATGAAGTCGGTTATGATTACTTTTCCTTCCCTGCATATTTGAATAATGATTGTCTCATTTGCTTTGTTTTCTATGGAGCTTATCTCCAAACTCTCTTCTCACTATGGTAATAAATGAGGTATTCTTTTTTTTTTTTTTTAAAGACTTTATTTATTCATTTGAGAGAGAGACTGACAGAGCATACAAGCAGGGGGAGAAGCAGAGGGAGAGAGAGAAACAAGCTCCCTGCTGAGCCAGCGGCGGGGGGTGGGGGGGTGGGTCTGATGTGGGGCTCGATCCCAGGACCTGGAGATTACGACTTGAGCTGAAGGTGGACACCCAACCATCTGAGCCACCCAGGCGCCCCTAATCCTGAATGAGTCTTTCTTAGAGCCTCTGACCTGCTCCAGTCTGTACTGGTTGATCTCTGAGACTGTTGCCCAGCATCTTGAAGTATGTCCCCGTCGTTATCCTGGGCATTCCCTTCACCAGCTCTTAACCTGGAGTCCTCACTTCTTACACTCTGTGTCTTCTTGTTTCCTTGGTTTTGTTTGTTTGTTTTTTTTCCCCCCATGTGCTTGGTCTAGCACATAATTCAGGAGATAATTTTATGTCTGAAAAGAATGTCTGAAAAGAAATTTGTTCTGCTACATATTTGAATGACAATTTCTAGTTGGAAATAATTTTCCCTCTGAATTCTTAAGGCACTGCAGCTTTGTTTCATAGCTTTCAGAGCTGCTGCTGAGAAGTCCAATGCCATTTATCGATTAGATTTTTTTTTTTAATCGATTGGAGTTTTGACTGTTCGCAACTTGTCTCCACCTCCCCCTGCCCCAGCTTTAGTTCTCTTTGTCGTCAGTGTTCCTTTAGTTTTCCTTTTTATTTCCTCTGCCACCCTGGACAGATGCCCAGGTCAAATCCCAGTCTCCGAATAGTGTTTGTGACCTTAGAGAGTGAGCATAAACTTAAATCTGGGTTTCTTTATTAAAAATAACTTTATTGTACAACACCAAATCATTTATCTATCTATCTGGTGCTTGTTACATGACTGTATACATTTGCTAAAACTCATAGAACTGTTAGGAGTTCATATATACATGTATATTTCACGATTTCTCCAATCCTTTCCTCCAAAGGACCTATGGCCATTTACTCAGATGACAGGACACTAAGGAATACCCAGCTCTTTTGAGGACTCTGAGATACAGGGTCCTAGAATGTGCCATGACCCCACTGTTGGAGGGGAGGTCCCAGGTAATAAATACAGTCCTGGCCAAAGCCCCCCCCCACCCCGTGGGTCCACTGGTCCCCAGATCCATCTAGTGGTCATTTTCCCTTCATTTAATGTATAATTAGGATCCACACACTTGATAATTAGAGAAACTCCAGTAATCATCTTGTGGTAGTAGTCATTTAAGGCACTGTGGGGTGTGAAGTATTTTTTGTATCAAATTAGGAGGCGATCCATCATACTTACTAGGTAATGACACTGTGGTAGAGGGGAGAGAATGCAGTATAGGCCACGTGACTAGACAAAGCATTCATTACCACCATCCCAACTCACAGGAAAACAAAGGTCCAAAAAAATCACAATGGAATAGCTTCACAAGAATAAATGAGAACGAGGCTTCAACCAAAGTCCGGTTCTGAGTAGTTCCTTTGTTAAACAAGCAAGGAAAGCCTTTTACTAATGGCGAGTTAATTAAATTCTGTTGGCTTGCAGCAGCTGATGAAAGTATTCAAAGAAAATAAATTAGCCTTTGGCAAGAACAGTTGTTCAAAGAGCCGGGGATATTGGGAGTAACATTGATACTTGAAAAACGAGGCGAATGATTCAGGTGGTTTCCTGGGCTCTTCGCTCTGAAGTCTTTGTCTGCTTCTTCAGCTAGCCAGTCACTCCACCTTTGTTCTGGAAAACTAGTATTTGAATGGCATAGATTTTTACATAACTTTACTTTTTCACTGTGATCGCAAAAAACCCATAACATAAAACTTGGCATCTTAATCATATTTTTAAAAAATTTTATTTATTTATTTTACAGAGAGAGAGAGAGAGAGAGAGATCACAAGTAGGCAGAGAGGCAGGCAGAGAGAGAGGGGGAAGCAGGCTCCCCGCTGAGCAAAGAGCCCGATGCAGGGCTCGATCCCAGGACCCTGAGATCATGACCTGAGCCGAAGGCAAAGGCTTAACCCACTGAGCCACCCAGGTGCCCCTCTTAATCATATTTTAATCAGTCTTCATATTGTTGTGAAACAGATTTCTAGAACTTCTGCATCTTGGAGGACTCAAACTATACCCATTAAACCACTGCTCTTTTCCTTTTCTCTTCAGTCCCTGGGGAGCACCATTCTACTTTTTGCTTCTGTGAATTTGACACTTTATTTTTTTTTTAAGATTTTATTTATTCATTTGACACAGAGAGAGATCACAAGTAGGCAGAGAGGCAGGCAGAGAGAGAGGAGGAAGCAGGCTCCCCGCTGAGCAGAGAGCCCGATGCCGGGCTCGATCTCAGGACCCTGGGATCATGAACCGAGCCGGAGGCAAAGGCTTTAACCCACTGAGCCACCCAGGTGCCCTGATTTTGATACTTTAGGTACTTCATGTCATTGGGCATATACAGTGTGGCAGCTCAGTCATGTCCCAACAATTTGTCTTCTTAAATGTTCCACTGCAGGAAGTTTCACTTGAGGCTCATAAGGCAATATTCTGGAGCAGAGCTCAACAAACCTTTTCTGAAAAGGCCCAGATCATAAATATTTTAGGCATTGCAGGCCAAGAGGCAAAGTTGAGAATATTATGTAGCTATTTACATGACAAGAGAGAAAACAAATATCCCTAAATTTCTTTATTGAATCCCCTCAGTAAATGTATAAACTACACTATCCCATCATTCCACTGCTCCTACAGTACCTTGCAATTATTCTTTAGGTCACTGTTACCCACATTTTCACCCCAACACACCCTTGTAATTTCTTCTTCTTCGAGTAGGCGCCACACCCAACATGGGGCTTGAACTCACAACCCTGAGATCAAGAGTTACATGTTCTACCAACTGAGCCAGCCAGGCACTCCAACTTGTAATTTTAAAAACGTGAATAACATGTCTCAGCTCTGCCATATTAATAACTACTCCTTGGTGAAAAAAATAGCAAAGGAGAGTATAATTATATGTTTCTAGAGGAAATAAAAAAGAGAAGGGCAAGTGTAATTATTTAATTGTACATAGTAGGAATGACCCGTACATTTCAGGAAGCAGTAGGACTCCCTTGAAATTTTTGTGAAGCATGTAGTCATGTCTCAGAGTGCAGAAACCCTAATTAGAATCCCATAAACAATCAAGAGATCACTGAGAATCCAACTTTTTCTTCCCAATAGAGAGTTCGTTCATATAGGTGGACCATGAGCTTTTTATGTGGTTATATTTCACTCTTTGCTTTAGTTGGTTGTAACCCTAAAGGTGAATTTCTGGCCCATCTCTAGTGATTCTGGTATGTCCTTTTGTGTATGAACTTTACTCTTGGCTTCTTTTACTCTCAAATGCCTTCTATTTATACTTTGTAGCATGTATTTTGGTAATTTATCACAAATCTTTTCTGTAACACAGTGAGATGTAAGTAACTGACCAAATAAATACATGAATACATGAATGGATATACAAAAACTATGATGAATAAAATTAGATGTAGCCATAGTTTAGGCACAGTTTAGGTTCACCCAGCAGTGTACTCACTTCATATATGGTCTGTATGTCGCTCTGAGATGGGCAGCCCGAGTAGGGGCCCTGCTACATCTGCTTCTTTCCCCCACTTTGCCCCAACCACCAAGGTGGTCCCTCCTAGTTGTATATGGCATCCAGATTTTATTTCAAGGAAGGGTTTTGTTGCAACAAAAAGCATCAATCAGGTCGTACACTACACACTCAATACACACGCATCAACTGGTCGTACTCGTCCAGTGACAGTGTGGGGTCTCCACTCTTCGCTTAGTCCTGCAGCCCAGGGTTCAGGATCCAGGCACGGTAGTAGGTCTCTATGGTTGCTTCTCTGACGGCATCTCTAAAGAGGCAGAACGCTGCTTGAACACTATCATCAGATACCTACAAACCTCAGAAGTATTTTAGAGGGTGAAGAAGCAGAGATGACCATTTCTCTAAATCAAAATGAGAGAATCCTAAATAGAGGAAGTAGGGGATCACGAACTCATTTTACCACTAGAAAGTAGATAGAAATACTGTGATCCGGTAATGCCCGCTTGCTCTCCCCTAAGTGCGCCAAGCCTTAGCGCCAAGCCTTAGAGGAAGAGAGCGGGTCCTTGGGCTGCCATGTGCTTGGATGTATGTCGCACACACTGTGCGCGTGCTGGAAGCCGGGACATCTTGCTAGCTGCAGTGTTTCAGGATCCATTCTGATTGCTGCTCCCCAGTGAGGCAGGAGGTGTCGATTTATAAGGGACACAAACATTCCATTGCCGCCGCCTTCTTTTTTTTTTTAAGATTTTATTTATTTATTTTAGAGAGAGCGAGCACGAGTGAACAGCAGAGGAAGAGGGACACACTCCGCACTGAGCACAGAGCTTGATGTGGGGCTCAACCCCACAACCCCAAGATTATGACCTGAGCCGAAATCAAGAGTTGGATGCTTAACGGACTGGCCCGCCCAGGCGCCCCAAACCACTGCCTTTTTTTCTCTCAAAGCTTTGTTCCTATTGCCAACAACAATCACACACTATTGTGTTTAGTTGCATATAGTCCAGTTGGACTGAGTTCCTTAAGGGTCAGGACTTGCATTATCTATCTTTGCATTCCTGACTCCCAGGATATGCTTGGCACACAATAAAACAATAATTAGATGAGTCAGAATTACACGAGGTCAGGTCTCACCAGTCCTTTGCTCTACCAGCTACAGTATGCTTAATTATTCAGTGACCAAGTATCAGTGAGCTTCCTTGTGCGAGGTGTCGTACCATGCACTGGCTATAGCACTTTTGAAATGAGCTATGACTCTGCAGAGAGCCAAACCTAATATGATCCAGCAGGAACCACAGCCTTAGTGGAAAGCTTCTTAAAAAACCCTACTTTCATCTCTCATAAGGAGTACCTGTGGAGCCCCAGACTTTATTTTTTTTTCCTCCACTCTGGGGTCAAGAAAGGGGAGAAGGCACATGACATACCCAGGACCTGCATTCAACAGGTTCAACACACTCAACAGGATCCCGTAATAAGACCAAATAATAAACTTTAATTTGAGTATATTAAGTACAATATAATAATTCTTTTAAAGTACAAAAATAATTAAAAATGTTTTTCCATTTGCAAGTCATCTTTGTTACCAACTATAAATAGTACATGGACGTCTTGAACTGTACACATGACGCTACATTCCTCAGCCTCACCCTCTCTCTCCCCGGTCATCACATATCAGAATAAAACCGCCGCGCAACACGGCTCTGCAATCTTGAGACTCTGCCGACATGTTTCAGGAGTAGCTATCCTTACTACAGAATTGGATGGTATCCCTCTTAAACTAGTCCTTATGCTTTTTTGGCTCACTCTATAGATTAAATACTTTCTAAAAATCAGTTTAAAATTCCAGGAATTGCTATGTTTGGAGTATCTGCTTTTCTCAAAAGACCGGGAAATGGCTGGGAGATGCTAGAGTGTTAAATTCAACAAAAGCTCATTTAAAAGTAAATCACCATCAGTAGAAAAGCTTATCAAGTATAGGAGATTTGAAAATAATCGCAATTAACTGGAAGACAAATTTCATTGCCAAAAGCCACAGAGGTGTTCTTTTTCCACTACTATGTTTACTAATATTTTAAGTGAGCGTTAATAAGAATCACAAGATAATTCGAAAATTAGAGCAGGTTCTGCCCAGCTTGGATCCACCAAGTACCTTAGATGCCGAGAACCAACTACTGAAAAAGTAGGAACAACATTAATGAGAAAGTAGAAGCTTTGGCATACAAAAAATGATGTAATTTTGTTTTCTAAAATTCAGTTATTCACGCCAGTTTGTTTTGACTTGTGCTCTGAACTGATTAGAACTGGATCTAAGATAAAAGACAGGAACTGAAAGGACCCCTTGCAACTGTCCAGAAGGCAGAGGCTACCTGCAGTCACTGATCTCTCCTGCGCCGCCCCTGGCCCTGGCCCTGGCCCCATTCCGTACAGCTCTGCCACAGCGCATGCCAGCAACACGGGTGCGACCACCGAAGCAGTGCTTACGTGAGGTCTCGAAGCTGTCTGTTGTGCTCCAGGAACTAGGACGGACTTTCAGCTCTCATGGTGGATAGGGATGGCTCTACACTTGGTACACCTGTAACGCTGTGGACCTTAAACTCATAGGAACAAAATACATGGTGTAGAAGAAACAAAGGTAATCTGGTACAGAAAAACATGTATGTCTATTTTCTGAAAAATCAGTTGTGAGTCTAAAACTGCTCAGTTGTATAATAGGTATATGTTGCGAGAGCTCAGAAACATGGGGCTGGAATATGCCATGACTTAGGACAGAGTCCGGCTGTCAGGACGTTCCTCAAAGGGCTCTGCATAGTTCTCGCTTTGTTATCATTACATTAATAAATAGCCACACTGCATATATATAATCTTTGTAGCCCTCCTTTCAAAATTGATTTTTATTCAGCACGATATATGAAAAAAAACCCTAACCTATTTTGTTCCCTAAAATATAACGGAGAAGTGACTAATGCAATTTGTATACTATTTCTTGAATACCTTTCAATGTACCACAGAAATTGCTTTCATAGTACTCACCTTTTAAAAAACTCCACTACTCCTGTTACCACTGTAACATGTTACTTATCATCAGAATTACTGCAAGAGTCATCCCCAGAATCCATTATCTATTAACGAGTTTGATAAAGGATCTTACTGGCCCTCTTAGAACATAGCGCTATTTATAACCTTTGCTCTCCCAATCCAAAAATGCATTATGAAATTCTTTATGGAATTCTCCAGTAAAATGGGATAATGTACAGACGGCTAAGATGAAGATGACAGAATGATGGTGACTCTTGAGCATTAAAGGCATTTGTCATTGCAGCCAGAGGATAATGCCAGAATGCCAATATTTAAAAAAATTATGCCATTCTCCTTAAAGTCAGTTAATTATGTAAGAGTTCTCTGAGTATTTTTGGAAGAAAGGCACCAGACAAGTCCAAAGTCTTATTGCTAGTCGATCATACAAAGGCCACAGGGCAGACCGTGGCACTGAGTTCAGCCAGGAGGCTAGTTCTAAGCAAGTCAGTCACTCATCTTGAGGGTCGAGGGGCAAGGAAGGAAATGTCAAAGAACAGAGCCCTGCGTTTCATATTAAACTTGAGGAAAATGCTTTCCATTTACACATCCAAGTGGTGACTGGTTCCCTTGGACTCTGGAGCTATTTTAGACAGGCACTCTGTTCTCTTTGGCCCATTTCTTCATGATCCGGATGATATACTCCACCTGGGTGTTACCCGTGCTTCTCAGTAAATGGAGCACTTCTCGAAGGGTCTCTCTGAGGAAAAGATTTGAAAGGACAAAGTGTGTCAATACAGCGTGTGAACTAAGAGGAAAAATGAACTCGTACTTGTTCCTCACATACTTCCAGCAGGATGTCTTTGGTGATAGACTATGTCACTACATATTCACAAGCCAGTTATGAACTTCCAAGCCATTTTTATGGTGGCATAGTAAAACAGGAATTCTTTCTTTCTTTTTTAAAGATTTTATTTATTTATTTATTTGACAGAGAGAGAGAGTGAGAGATCACAAGTAGGCAGAGCAGCAGGCAGAGATAGAGGGGGAAGCAGGCTCCCCGCTGAACAGAGAGCCTGATGTGGGACTTGATCCCAGGACCCTGAGATCATGACCTGAGCCGAAGGCAGAGGCTTAACCCACTGAGCCACTCAGGCGCCCCAGGAATTCTTTCTTTAATTTAAATTCAATTAGCCAACATCTAGTACCTCATGTTTCAGATGTAGTGTTCAATAATGTATCAGTTGCATTTAATATCCAATGCTCATCCCATTACGTGCCCTCCTTAATGCCCATCATCCGGTTACCCCATCTCCCACCCACCTCCTCTCCAGCAACCCTCAGTTTGTTTCCTAGAGTTAAAAGTCTCTCATGGTTTTTGTGTCTCTCTGTTGACTTCCCATTCAGTTTTCCTTCCTTTCCCCTAATCCTCTGTGTTGTTTCTTATATTCCACATATGAGTGAACCCATATGATAATCGCTTTCTCTGATTGACTAGTTTTGCCCAGCATAATCCCCTCTAGTTCCATCCATGTCAATGTAAATGGTTAAGTACTCATCCTTTCTTTTTTTTTTTTTTTAAAGATTTTATTTATTTATTTGACAGACAGAGATCACAAGTAGGCAGAGATGCAGGCAGAGAGACAGGAAGGGAAGCAGGCTCCCTGCTGAGCAGAGAGCCCGACTTGGGGGGTTGATCCCAGGACCCTGGGATCATGACCTGAGCCGAAGGCAGAAGCTTTAACCCACTGAGCCACCCAGGCGCCCCAGTATTCATCCTTTCTGATGGCTGAGTAATATTCCATAAAATGGAAATTCTATGAAATCCTTTTCACTAAACTAAGTCTTCCTTATTTACTTATACTATCTATATACATGCTATTAATTTTTCTGTCCTAATATGACATAAGTATTTCTATTTCTATGTCTATTCTGTATAACCAAGTAGAAAGAGGGTATATCAAGGAGCTGGCTTCAAAGAGTTGGTTTCAAATTCTAGCTCGGTACTAACAAGTTACTTCTCTGAGTCCGAGTGCTCCTTTGTTTAAGATGGTAATCACCATAAATTGGGTGTCACAGTCATATTTGCAAAATTTTACAAAGCCAGAGGAATGGATGATTTCTTTAAGAAAATTAATTTATTAATACATATGGAAGACAGGAATGTTCCGGGCAAGATTGGGCAAATACCCAGTATTTATGGGTTTTGTTTGTTTAAGCTCAGCATGGTGCCCAATGTGGGACCTTAACTCATGACACGGAGCTCAAGATCTGAGCTGAGATCAAGAATCGGATGCTTGGGAAAAAAAAAAAAAAGAAGACTCAGATGCTTGGGGCTCCTGGTGGCTCAGTCAGTTAGGCGTCTGCCTTTGGCTCAAGTCATGATCCCAGGGTCTTGGGATTGAGCCAGCATGGAGCTCCCTGCTCAGAGGGAATCTGCTTTTCTTTCTCGCTCTGTCCCTTCCCCAGCTTGTACTCTCTCTCTCTAGCTCGATCACTCTGTCTCTCAAATAAATAAAATTTTAAAATAAAAAAAAAGAATCGGATGCTTAACTGACCGAATCACCCAGAAGCCCCTGCCCAATATTTATATTTTAAGTAATTTAAATTTAATTAAAATTAAAGCTCATGTTTTAAGTAATGCAAACTAAAACTTCCCTGTTGCCAAATGTACAGGTGACTGCCTGTTGATCCTCTTCCCTAAGAGTATATTCGTATTTTCTATTTCTTTTTTCCCTCAAGCATCTTCTTTCACCTAATCAAATTCTTTAAATTTGTATTTAGGATTGGAAGTAAATACAAGGCAGGAAGTAATTTTTTAAAATATTTATTTATTTATTTATTTATTTATTTATTTGACAGACAGAGATCACAAATAGGCAGAGAGGCAGGCAGAGAGAGAGAGAGAGAAAGATATAGAGAAGCAGGCTCCCTACCAAGCAGAGAGCTCGATGCGGGGCTGGATCCCAGGACCCTGAGATCATGACCTGAGCCGAAGGCAGAGGCTTTATTTAACCCACTGAGCCACCCAGGCAACCTCGGGAAGTAATTTTTGACAGATTATTTATGTACAAAAAATAATCACATCTCCTATTCATTTACCAGTAACAAATAGATTCCACAAAGTTATTTTTGGAAAACCAAATTTAGGGTGCCTGGGTGGCTCAGTGGGTTAAGTCTCTGCCCTCAGCTCAGGTTATGATCTCAGGGTCCTGTGATTGAGCGCGGAGTTGGGACTCTGCTCAGCAGGAAGCCTGCTTCTCCCCCATCTCTCTCTGCCTGCGTCTCTGCCTACTTGTGATCTCTGTCTGTCAAATAAATAAGTGAAATCTTAAAAAAAAAGTCAACCAAATTTAGTTTCAAGTATTTTCATTTTTGTTACAAGTGGAGCTGTATGCTATTTAATTTTATATAATCTACTGTCTTGGTACTTCCTGGAATATGGGAAGGTGAAAAAAATAAAAAGAATTATCAACCATATCCACTCCATTCCTAATTCTTTGAAGCCTAAATTATAAGACATGAAAAAGCCAATAGGCAAAGGAACGAATAGAAGAGATTGAAAAAGACTTCTATGAAAATGACAATTCATTTGGATCCAAATATAGATATTGCTTTTATATTTGAGAGCTATAGTATGCTCAATGTCCCTAGTACATATGATTTAGAATGACCTGATTTTACAACATGAAAAAATTTCTGGAGCAAAAAGGTCATATAGAAATATGAAACATCTTAATCTTCTATTCATCAGAAAACATCATTACAGTTTTGGGTTTTTAGAAGATGGCATCCAAGAAAGCAATTCTTTTCCCTCACAAACCTGCAAAAGAACAGAGGTAGTGTCTCTTGTCTGATTACTTACTTGGGTTCTCTTCCAGCTAAGATCATCTGGAAAATGCCCACACAGGCACCCCTCTTGCCTTCCCAATATTCAGGGTTGGGATCCAGCCTCTCTAGGACATCAAAAGCTTTGGCTGAATAGTAGAACTGGCCCATCTGATTAAAAGAAAATATTGTGATAATACTTATATTCAAAAAAGATTGCACAGAATGAAACTAAATGTAAAGATACTGTTAAAAAGAACAGTATAAAAAAGTGTATGGTTAGTGATAACATTATCGGTTAGCAAACTAGATAGAATTTCAATTTCTTATTAAAACAAAAAGGAAACTCACAATTTGAGACATGGTTCGATTTACATCAACTTACCTTCATCCAGTTTTCAACAATATAACATTTTTTTCTACATACAGTCAAATTATGCTATAATCAACACATTTATCATTTCTTCTAATTATAGTATGATCTTGATAAACTGATGATTGTGATTTGAGCAGGGTATCTTTCTGGTTTCCTTCATACATTCTGTAGATGACTACTATCGTTCATTTTATGCTAATCTGATCAAGTTCAACCCAAGAGAACATTATTTTCCCTGACCTTGTTCCTAAATTCTCAAAATGCCTAGATGGATACTACTAAACACCAAATCTTCTAAATGTTTAATTCATTTTGACAGACCTCTTTCCCAAATATATGACACATTTCCTTGGCCTCATAGTGCATGTCTAATACCACTAAATTCTCTTTAGACGAGTATTTTTTTTTCTTTATTTATTTATTTGACAGAGATCACAAGTAGGCAGAGAGGCACACAGAGAGAGAGGAGGAAGCAGGCTGCCCACTGAGCAGAGATCCCGATGTGGGGCTCGATCCCAGGACCCTGGGATCATGACCTGAGCCGAAGGCAGAGGCTTTAACCCACTGAGCCACCCAGGTGCCCCATTTCTTTCTTTTTTAAAAAAGATTTCATTTATTTATTTGACAGAGATTGAGAGAGCACAAGCAAGGGGAGTGACAGGCAGAGGGAGAGGGAGAAGCAGACTCCCCGCTGAGCAGGGAGCCTGATGCGGGGTTCAATCCTAGGTTTCTGGGATCACTCTGGGATCACGACCTGAGCCGAAGGCAGATGCTTAATCGACTGAGCCACCCAGGTGCCCCTAGATGAGTTTTGTTGACCGGCCATTATAAATGTAGTGTTGCCATTTCGCTGAAGGCTTCAAACTACTGGGCCATCCCTCTTGTTCAGGGTGGTTGAATTACCTCTCCATTCCTGTAAACTGTTGTTCTAAACCTTTGCCAATTTCCTGAAAATCTCTATTGCACTCTTAGCGTTTTTCTGTCTTTCAGGGAAAACACAACTTTCCTCCCTCCAGTTCAAATTAATTTGTATTCTCATTGATCCTTCCCTCATTTCTGCCCATTTCACAGGAAGAAGTGTTCCTATTACTTTTCAAGGTTAATCCTTCTTCCTATGATCTATTCAAATTACTTTTGGTGAAATAACAATGTGAACAGTGAAACACAAATGTACAGTTTAATGCCTATTACCTGAATGCAAATGTAACCATCACCTAGGTCAAGAAACAAGACTTTTTTTTTTTTTTTTTAAAGATTTTATTTATTTATTTGTCAGAGACAGAGGGAGAGAGAGCGAGCACAGGCATACAGAGGCAGAGGGAGAAGCAGGCTCCCTGCCGAGCAAGGAGCCTGATGTGGGACTCGATCCCAGGACGCTGGGATCATGACCTGAGCCGAAGGCAGCCGCCCAACCAACTGAGCCACCCAGGCGTCCCAAGAAACAAGACTTTGACAGCAAAACAGAAGCTCTGTGTTTCCCTTCCAGACCACAACCTTCTCCTTCCTTCCAGAAGCAACTACTATTCCAACTTTTTTGGTCATCAGTTTTTTGTTTTTTTTTTTTTAAAGATTTTATTTATTTATTTGACAGAGATCACAAGTAGGCAGAGAGGCAGGCAGAGAGAAAAGAGGAAGCAGGCTCCCTACTGAGCAGAGAGCCCGATGTGGGGCTCGATCCCAGGACCCTGGGATCATGACCTGAGCCGAAGGCAGAGGCTTTAACCCACTGAGCCACCCAGGCACCCCATGGTCATCAGTTTTTGACTGTCAAAATCTTTGGCTTTTTCTTTTACAGTTTTATGTATATACCTTTAGACAATATAATTAAATTTTGCCTCTCAAAATTTTATCTCTATGAATACCATAAATATTCTTTTTTGTCTTACATATGTTAAGATGCATCTATATTGCTGGATATAACTCTGGTTGGTTCATTTCTTAGAACATTTTATTTTGAAATAATCCTAGATTTACAGGAAATTATGAAGATAGTACAAAGAAGTCCCATGTTCCTTTCACCCAATTCCCACAGTTACAGCTTACCTTAGTGCAATATCACAGGATCGAAACCAGGAAGTTGACATTGCTACAGTGCGTGCGTATAGTTCTGTCATTTTATCAAATGTGTAGACTCACGTAACTAGCATTGCTATCAAGATACAGAACTATTCCATCACCACAAGGCTGTGCTACCTGTAAATAGTCAGTCATGTGTGCTCCCCTCCCTGCTCACCAGCCCTAACCCCCGGCAATCACCAATTTGTTCTACATCTCTACAATTCTGTAATTTCACAAATGTCATATATACGTATATATATGAAATCAAGCAGTACAGGACCCTTTGAGATTGGCTTTTTCACTCAGCATAATGTCCTTGTTATTCCTTGTTAATCCAAGTTATTTTGGTACAGCATAGGAAATATAGTCAATGGTTTATAATAGTGTATGGTGACAGATAGTAGCTATACTTGTGAGCATAGCATTGTTGAATCACTATGCTGTACACCTGAAACTAATGTGATATTGTGTATAACTATACTTCAGTTAAAAAAAATCTGAGTTATGGAATGCCTGGGTGGCTCAGTCAGTTAAGTGTCTACTTTCAGCTAAGGTCATGATCCCAGGGCCCTGGGATAGAGTCCAACATAAGGCTCCTTGCTCAGCAGGGAGCCTGCTTTCCCTCCACGCGCTGTTTCCCCTGCATGCGCTCTCTCTCTCTCTGACAAATAAAGTTAAAAAAAAAAAAAAAAGATAGTTAGGGTTGCCTTGGTGGCTCAGTTGGTTAAGTGTCTGCCTTCGGGTCAGGTCATGGTCCCGGAGTCCTGGGATCAAGCCCCGCATTGGGCTCCCTGCTCAGTGGGGAGTCTGTTTCTCCATCTCCCTCTGCTGCTCCCCGACTGGTGCTCTCTCTCTCAAAGAAATAAATAAAATCTTTAAAAAATAAATCTGAAGTGGGGCACCTGGGTGGCTCTGTGGGTTGAGCCTCTGCCTTCAGCTCAGGTCATGATCTCAGGGTCCTGGGATCGAGTCCCGCATCGGGCTCTCTGCTCAGCGGGGAGCCTGCTTCCCTCTCTCTCTCTCTCTCTCTCTCAGCCTGCCTCTCCATCTACTTGTGATCTCTGTCAAATAAATAAATAAAATCTTTAAAAAAAATAAAAAAATAAAAAATAAATAAAAAAAATATAAATCCGAGTTACTGTGTGTACCAATAGTTTGCTCCTATTATATAACTCTGAAAAAGCAGGTGGGACCTCCACCCAAAGTTTGGTTTGTATGTCAAGAGCGATATTGCCACACCCAGAGAGCATGGAAAGATTTATTACTTATATAATTGAGGTCCGTGGGAAGTAGGCCAGGCCTCTCAAGCAGGTTCAAAATGGCCTGAGAGAGCAAGCAAGAAGACTGGCTGGGTTTTTATTGTGGTTGGGGGTGGGGTTGGGATGAGGTTCCCAAGCAGGAACAGGGGCTTGTGTGGTTTGAACCACTTGATGGCATCAGAGAAGGGACTAGCACTTCTTATCACTTTGTCCAGATGTGGGGCATAAGGGGAAGAGGAAAGGGTGAGGCTTAAAAGCTGTCAACAGTCAAACATCGAGAAATGGAGTCAGGCTTATCATCACCATTCCTGTTTATTAATGAATAGTAGTCCATGCCAAACCAGTTTGTTTAACCATTCACTACTATAGGACACTTGGATTACTTCCAGTTTTTGGTTATTACAAATAGAACTGCTGTTGACATTGGGAATAGGTATTTGTGTAGACACAAGGTTTCATTTCTTTGGGATAAATGCCCAGGAAAGTGATTGCTGGATCATATGTTAAGCATATGTTTGTTTGTTAACAAAACTGCCTATTTCACAGTATATTATCTTTTTCATCTTTTTACTTTCAACCTACTTATGTCATTGTATTTGAATTGAGTTTCTGGTAAAAAGCACATAGTTTAGTTATGGTTTTTTATCCACTTTTTTATCCATAAAAGTCAATGTCTGGGGGCGCCTGGGTGGCTCAGTGGTTAAAGCCTCTGCCTTCGGCTCAGGTCATGATCCCAGAGTCCTGGGATCGAGCCTCACATCGGGCTCTTGGCTCAGCAGGAAGCCTGCCTCCTCCTCCTCTCTCTCTCTGCCTGCCTCTCTGCCTACTTGTGATCTGTCTGTCAAATAAATACAAATCTTAAAAAAAAAAAAAGTCAATGTCTGTCTTTTAATTGGTATATTTAGACCATTTACATTTAATGCAATTATTGCCATGTTAGGACTTAATTTTGCCATTTTTTTTTTCCTATTTGCTTTTTCTGTTTTTCCTGGATATCTTGCACATGTCTCTGTAGTTTGCAGCTGGAGAAAGATGTGATTGTGCAATTAGCAGAGAGGGAGGGCAAAAAAGTCTAGGCTTCACCTCTCCAGTCTTCTGCTATACATGTCTTTTTCTTGCCTTTTCTGTATTATAATAAGTCTTAGCCACAAGTGTAACTCTGAGTCATGTGAACCCTTCCAGTGACTCACCAAAGCAGTGGGTGGCCATGGGACCACTGAGACAGTAGGTTATGCTAAATTGTTTTTCAAGGTTGTTATCTTCCTTTGATCTTTACCTCATCTTCCTCTCATCTCTTTTAGGGTCTTCCTCCATCAGAAATGTTCCTACTTTCTTGGATCTTTAAACTCACTGTTCAACAGCTCCTCTGTGTAAAGATACACTCTTAACTTCTATTCTAAAAGAAAAAAACTCTCCCTCCACCTGCAAAAATACTTCCCAACCCCAAATCCATAACCTTGTTTTCCCTTTTAAGTTAGCAACACATTTCTCCCTTACTGTGGTCTACACTCACTGAGTCTGCTTTCTAATCTCATTCTCTTCTCTACCCACTACTGTTTTCTCAAATCTCATACAGCTCCATCAGGTTGCATATTTGACATCCTCTTTTCCTGGCTTTTGATATAACAGGAACAAGAAAAACAGGAATGAAGAGTACTTTTCTCCCCCTCCTGGTTCTTTTCTTTCTTTTATGTCCATCTTCTCCCTCTGTCTCTGTCACTCTACCTATCCTTTAAGCACTGGTGTCCATGTGGTTCCTCATCCCATTCACTGGTTAACCTCAATTCTCTCCCATCCTCTGCTGCTTCTGCTACTCCTATTACTCCTAATACTATCACCACCACCACCATTAACTACTGCTAACTTTTTTTCCTTCTCTCTTTCTCTCTCTATCTCTGTCTTTTTTTTTTTTTTTTTTTAAGAGAGAGAGCATACACATAGGTGGGTAAAGGGGAGGGGCAGAGAGGAGGGAGGAGAGGAGAGAGAGAATCCTAAGCAGGATCCATGCCCAGCACGCGGAGCCAATTTCACGACCCCGGGATCATGACCTGTGCCAAAATCAAGAATTGGATGCTTAACTGACTGAGCAATCCAGGTGCCCCTATTAACTTCTAAAACTACATTTCTAATCCTGACCTTTCACATGAACACCTGAGCTCCAGGCTCACCCTGATAATTTCCCACATGTACTATCTCTCCCCAGAGCCACAAACACACTTCAGATTTAATATATTTACAACTGAACTAAAGGTAAAAAGGTAAACCTCTCTGAATGTTTTCTTTCCCTCTGCCTCCTCTAACTCACTGAATGTCATTTGCATCTACTAAGTCATGTTAAGCATTTTTAAGTTTCCTATGTTTTAAAACCTTTTCCAGTGATGGTGATTTGCTTTATTTTAGTAATGATTCACTTCAAAATGAGCTATTATTAATTAATTTAACACTAGACTCTATTTACGTAACATCTGTCTGTCTTTGGACAGAAAGAAATATTCCAAAAAAAGGAATTTCCAGAATTTGAGGCTAATTTGTCAAAAAGCTTTTTATCTATAGGATAGGACCCAAAAGTCCTCCCTCCTTCTCCCTTCCTTTCCAACTCCACCCCCACCGCCACACACACATACACAGACCCACTCCCGCATACACACATAGAGTCCCAGTCCTTTACTAAATCTGATTGCTTTTTTATTCTCTTTTTCTAGTTCCTTTGTCTCTCCTGCCTACAATTTGCACTTAAGTATTCCCCAAGGTTTGGTTTGCAACTCTTAGTCTTCTCACTTTTCTTCCCTACCTGGGTAATCATTTTTCCAGGGCTTTAATTACTATTGAAATGCTGATGAGTTCTCCAAATCTATGTCTCTAGATGTCGGAAGACATCTTTCTTGAGCTTCAGAACCAAGTTTCCAACTACCAGATGAATATCTCTACTTGGATGGTATCTAAAGACTCACATACGACCTTTAGAAATCTAAAACCACCTCTCTAAATCATTGTTTCATATATATTGTTTCATATTTCATTTTTATGTATACATACTTGATATACATGTAAAACCCTGAAATGCTATCTCTGAGCTCATTTTGTTCATAAAAGGGATGACATTCCATTTTCTTTTTTAAAAATTTTATTTATTTATTTAAGCTCCCAACATGGAGCCCAACACGGGCCTGAACTCGTGACGAGATTATGACCTGAGCTGAGATCATGAGTCAGCCACCAAACCAACTGAACCACCCAGGTGCCCCTAAAGATTTTATTATTTTTTAATACTTTATTTTAAAGATTGTATTTATTTATTTGACAGACAGAGATCACAAGTAGGCAGAGAGGCAGGCAGGCGGTGGGGCTGGGTTGGGGGGAAGCAGGATCCCTGCTGAGCAGAGACCCTGATGCGGGGCTCGATCCCAGGACCCAGGGATCATGACCTGAGCTGAAGACAGAGACTTTAACCCACTGAACCACTGAACCACCCCCAAAGATTTTATTTTTAAGTAATCTCTACACCCAATGTGGGGCTTGAAGTCACAACCCTGAGATCAAGAGTCCCATGTTCTTCCAACTGAGCCAGCTGGGAGCCCAGGGATGACATTTCTGGTAGTTCTATGTGAATCCTCTTACCAATGACCATTTCATCTCTAGGACACTTCTCCCTAATAATTAATTAGTGTAGCACGTGAGACTAATCTTCAGTTTTCCCTTTAGCTCTCACTCAGACTCACCTTGTAGCAGTCATTAGCAATGAGCTGTAAGAGGCTAAACGACTCGCCAGAGGTTTCCATCTTAAGATAAAGTTCCCAGGCTAGTCTTGGTTTCTTGTTCATGATATCTACAAAAGGAAAGAAAGATTTTTGCCTCTTAAATGTATAGGAAATACAATTCTGCATCTTGCTATTCTTTGGTTTTGGTTCTAGTTTCCAAACAGACAAAGAATTGGTAAACATCACTCATGTAGAAAGTTTGCAATGTTAGCATTAAGCTGATTCTCCATCAGAACTCTACCATATGTACAATACTTAAGTTAGGATTCACATGATTATATCTTTCTAGACTGGGTTGATTTCCAGTTGGTCCCTTTGCTCATCTGCTTAAACGTCATGTATCATTCATTCAACCCTACTTATATAGTTTCAGCCTCATTTAGAACACCGATTGCTGCTTTCTCCTGATTTTAAACACTCTGTGAACATTTGAAATGCAGGGGGAAAAAAAGAAGCAAGAAAAGATAATGAAGGGAGAGGGAAAGAGATTGTAGGTTACATAATATACAAAATATTATGTTTTTGACATTTTGTCACTTCTCAGGCCTGCTTCATAATGAAAAGGTAAAATTAGCAAAACAGTATCACTTAACAAAGAACCCTGTAAGCTGACATTCTGGAAACTTTAACAGGGCTGATAGAAAAACTTGGCATCTTTCACGACTGTTCATGCTAGCTCAACATCGTTATGGTAGAACTAATCACAAGGTAAACGTACATAATACATGAACAGGACCACCCTCACAGAGCAGCATTAATGATGCTCAATTTCAGTGTTTACTCATTCTACAAAACAAAATTAGAAATCTTCACTGTGATTTCCATCCAGAAGATTATGCAACAGAGAAGAAAAAGAGGATTCCTCTATAACATTTAAAAGAAGACTCACAGCACCGAGCCAACCAACTGAGGTAAATGTAATCATTTTTCATCTTCTCACTTTGGATTAAAAGGAAAACCTGCAAGAAGAAGAAGAAAAAAAAGAAATAAATATGAAGATATTTTTGTCGTAAAAATACCTTATCGGCTTGCCTTAGGTTAATACACAGTGTCGCCTTCCAGATGGTCAAATTCTCTACACGCTAAGGAAAGGACAATACTGTGGTGATGTTGATACACTCCTCTCAGTTACTGATCTCACAAGCTGGCCGAAGAAATTTGGTAAGGATATAGAAGATTTGAAAGGAATAATTAACAACCACATAACACCTATTTTGTTCAAGGATACATAATCATGTTACTGGGCAGTAAAGCAAGTCTCAACAAATTTTGAAGGACTGGTGTAATACAGAGCACAGTGGATGACCACAATATGATTAAGTCATAAATCAAAATGAAATAGTCTGGGACACATTTGAAAATTATGACACACGTTTTAAAATAACTCACAGAGAAGACATAATGGAAGGAAAAATAATAAGAATTTGAAATAATAAGTGGAACATCTTGCTCAATAATAACAAAATCTAATTGAGTAATTCAACTGAATTGCTTTGAATGATTCAGGAAAATCAATTCAGGGAGTTAGAAGTCATAGTGGTTAGCCTTGGGAGAAAGGGACGGACTCAAACAATGAGATGACAGGGTTTTTATAGGGTTAAGGTAATACTGTTTCATGATCTAAGGACGGATTATTTGGGTATGTTCACTTTAAAAATTCATCAAGCTGTATACTTTGATTTGGATACTTTTCTCAATGTATGTTATGCTTTTATAAAATAGAGCAGAAAAAGGAAAATAGTAATATGGTTAAAAAATCTATATGTCCCTTCACACTGTACTTCTTAATGTAACCTAAGGACAAAGGAACTTTTCATAATCCTTTGCCCCTGAACATTTTATTTCAGTGAGAAAGAGATAAAAATGTTGTTATATTTTTTCAAGTTTTTATTTAAATTCCAGTTTTAATATGCAGTGTAATATTACTTTCAGTTGTAGAATTCAGGGATTCAACACTTTACAACACTCAGTGCTCAGCACAAGTGCACTCCGTAATTCCCATCACCCATTTAGCCCATCCCTCACCCTTCCCCTCCAGTAACCCCCAGAGTTTGTTCTTTATTGTTAAGACTGTTTTATGGTTTGCCTCTCTTTTTTCTTCTTTCCTCTATGTCCATCTATTTTGTTTCACTCTGGAAAACAGTATGGGAATTCCTCAAAAAGTTAAAAGATAATCATGTTTTTAAATAGAAACATTTGAATTCATCAAAAGCATGTACCCACCTCTTCGCCCTCACTTGTATTGCCTGTGGCAGCTTTGGCTTGGGCATAATTAAAGTTAAAGATGTCATCGTTGTAGAAGTAACTCTGAAAAACATCCCAAGAATAGGTCACATTGAATATTAACATACCAATATAACATATCAGTTATACTAGATAAACTCAAAAATAATTTTAAGGAATTAGCTGACACCATCGATGCCACTGTAGTAAAAGGGCCATCTCTAAAAGTTTAAGATTTTATTTATTTATTTATTTTAAAGATTTTATTTATTTATTTGACAAAGATCACAAGTAGGCAGAGAGGCAGGCAGAGAGAGAGGAAGGGAAGCAGGCTCCCCGCTGAGCAGAGAGCCCGATGTGGGGCTCCATCCCAGGACCCTGAGACCATGACCTGAGCCGAAGGCAGAGGCTTTAACCCACTGAGCCACCCAGGTGCCCCTATTTATTTTTTTTTTAAGATTTTATTTATTTATCAGAGGGAGAGAGAGAACACAAAGCAGGGGGAGCAGCAGGCAGAGGGAGAAGTAGGCTCCCAGCTAAGCAAGGATCCCAAATGTGGGACTTGATCCCAGGACTGATCATGACCTGAGCCGAAAGCAGACTCTTAACCAGCTGAATCACCCAGGCGTCCCTCTAAAAATATCTTACTTCTGACACATTATATATAGTATTTTGTAGACAAACTCATCTAGAAAATTCTACACTGACCTTAAATGAGTTGAGGTAAATCAAGACATCATCAAATTGCTTAAGCAGAAAGAAACAGGAAGCCATGCACTGCCTCCCAGGTATTGTATCTGAAATGGAATGGGAAAAGAAACTTATTATTAAACTTATTCAGGTATATTCATGAAACTGAAAGTTCTCTTTGGCTGAAAATTTGGTTACTTTATAATTTAGAGATAGGAATGTACTACAAGACATCTTTCCAGATTCTGAAATTACAGATTCTATTTAGGGGACAAAACCTCAGTATAATGGAGGTTACTGTGCTTGAGAGTAGCCAATAATCTCTCACAGGGCTAACTCACAGACTCCAGAATGAACACACACCATGCAGGATACAGTATTCATCAGATGTTCTTCCAAGGCTTTGAGTCTCTCACCCACTCTGACACATGCACATTCAACTATCATGTCTTCGTCTCCATCATCACTCATCTAAGACAACCTAGCACTTCTAGTCTCAAATGGAGAAATCATTTGTCATGGAACCATCTGGTCCAACTTTCTGTCTGTTATTAGATTCCTGTTTCAGATAGTAGAGAATGAGTATAACCCCTCACCCTTGGCACTGGCACTCCTATTCATTCTTGCTCTGTTCAATTTTTCCCCCGTAGCACTTATCACAGTCAGATATACTATATAACTACTTTCTTTATTGTGTTTATTGTCTGTCCAACTGGACTGTATGCTCTACAAGGATGGAAGACTTATTTTGTTTACTATATTCCCAACACTTCAATAAATTTTTGTTGTATGAATGAGTCAAATGAAGAAAGGAAGTATTATTCAATAAATGGTTTTGGTGAAACATCTGAAAGAAAATGAATATCCGGGGGTGATAAAAATGTTTCACAACTAGTTCACCACAAATACTGTTCATGCTGGCTCTAGACAACTGGTACAAACAGTCATACCAGTCCATACTGGCTAACTATCAGCCCTTTTAATAGCCTTTTCTGAAATCTTACACTCAATCTTGACCGATTAAATCAATACTTTAATAATAAAATAAAGCAACAAACTACTGATGGAAAATATAAGTGAATATTATATAACTGTGGGGGCATGAAAGCACTTTCTAAGCTAGATACCCATGTAAAATATCATTTTAAAAAGATAAGCTTCAATAAGATTTAAATATTTTACATCTGAAAAGATAGCATAGGCAAAATTAAAAGGCAAATGACCCACGAAAAAATATTCATGACATGATGAAAGTTGAATATATAAAGAGCTCTTGAAAAATCAATAAAAGTTAACATTTCAAATAAAAAACAGAATCAAATTTTAAAAACCCGCATGAACTAAAGATTACACTTTTTCTCTTCTATTTATGTAATCTCTCATCACACTTGAGCTGAGATGTTGAGAAGATCTAACCCAATATTCTCTCTTCTGTCTCTCCCACAGAACTTCCTACTTGATACTTTGATACTTTGCTTTCAAGGCTGACACATGTAACCCTGAACAGAGACTCAGACTTCACCAGTCAATATATGACCAACTCCAATTACGAATCATGTGAATGAGTATTGATTTCAGACATACCACACTCACTCGCTGACCCTCCCACCAGCTGGAAGAACTGCTGGGCAATTTTCATATGGTCCCTCTGAAAAACAAAGCAGAGCTGAGATAGCTGACAGAAACTGAAAATGTTTTATTTGTATCACACATTATAGTTTTAAAATATGTGCCAGGATTTAAGATACATCCTTGTCTTACATCCTCTCCCAAACAAACTCTTATTAGCATAAGCACTAGAGAATCATAACCTGAAACTAAATTAAAACCTACCCTGGGTCAGATTAAAAAAAAGAAGAGAAAAAAATCTGATCCCCAAACTCTATCCTAAAAAGTAACTTCATTAAAGGACTCAGTCATTTAGTCATTCATTCACACATTCAACAGATACTTACTGCTCTTTTATCATACATCAGATCTTGTGGTAGGAGCCATGATTGTAACAAGGACTATTAATTCAATACACTCATTCACTTATTTAATAACTATTTACTGCCTATCCATTATATGAGGCACTGCAGAGTGAGCAAGACATAAAAATATTTATTTATATCTACTTTGTTTCCCAAAAGGACTTAATGTGCCATAGTCAGATGAATAAGAACTTAATTTTAAACAGTGTTTTGGTATTTATAAAAGTATTTGCCAAAGAAACAATTATCTCCATTTTACAGATGCCAAAATTATAGCTCAGGGGTTTGCAGGGTTAACGAAACTCACTAAAAATAAGAATGAAGCTATGCAAAGATTTTCAATTATTATTAGATATAAATGCTGCTTAAAATTTGGGCTTTTAAAAGATGAAGCAGTAATTCTTAGGGTTAAAGCTTTCTCTCTCTCTCTCTCTTTTTTTTTTTTGTCTTTAAATAACAGAATTCTTTTTATAATGGAACCTAGGTTGGGGAATATGGAGAAAGGAAAGGAACTTCAGATAAGCCTATTTGTAAGCTCACTGCTGATTAAACTTTAACATTCATCTTGATATTTTCCATACATTATAACTGCAACTATAGATTACCAGTGATTTCATACTCACCGAACCCATTTCCTGGCCAAGGGCCGCATTGACCACTCCTTTGAGGATATACTCCTGGCAACAAAGAATAACACTAATTAATTCCCAAAGAATGTGTAGCTATGAAATCTTTTTCAAATAAATTTCAACTTGTTGCTTTACATATATTACCAAAAGTTACCCAGAGTCACTTTTCTCTGTTCCATCCCTGGCTTGAATGAAAGAATTAGGAGAATTTCATTTGGTTTTCAGGAAAGTGTCCATATAACGGAATTTGCCATATTTGTAAATTCACCATATTGGTAAATTTGTAAAGTCTTAAGCAGAAAAACTCAGTGGAAACCTCGAGAAGTTAAGTTTTATTTCAACTCAATGGAAAAAATTAACAATAAAACATTTATGTAATAATTTTTATCACTTTATTAGCCACTGCCATTCTTTATAACCACATCATATATATCATTTTCCATTTCTAATCATATAATAACTTTTATTTGCTAATAATCCTTTTCCTAAAGAAAAAAGTATCCTCTGATCTCCATTTGTAAGATATTATCTCTTTTGGAGCCCTGGAGTCTCACCTTTATTGCTTTCAGACTTGGCTCTATTCTTTAACAGACACCTTCCTTAGCAGCTTTATAAATTTTTTATGTAGGTACTATTTTATTTAAGAGGTTTCATAAAAAAAGCAGTACAAAAGATGCTGAAACTTTTAATCTTTTAATACACTTGAGAAATATATCTGTTTAGATTTCATGGGGTCTGGAAAATTTTCAGTCTTTCATTCAGTAAGTGCAATGTCTGTTACATGCTTAGTGTACACAGTGTTGGAAATACAAACAGACACAGGCCCTGACTGCAAAGAGCTAACAATGTAGTAGGGGAGAAAGAGAAGCTGCAATTATACCAGTGAGATCAGCTTTGATATCTTGTTGGTTCCATCAGCATTTTAGGTTTCAGTTTTTTCAAACCTCAACCCTTCAGGGGAAATGACCACATATAAGGGAGTTTAAAAACATGAAAAAGTCCAGAATGTTCATTCTCATATCGAAAGTCTCACAGGACATTCCTAAATCAACATATATGGTCTTTCCTGAGATTCTACAAGTCAGAATCTTCTCTAACATGCCTTCCTGATACCCTTCTGAAATTCTACTTTCAACAGAAGTTGGTTAGCAAAATGGTAACACATTTTCAATTACCTGAGGAGTAGTAGGTTCCAGATCCTTAATTAAGTTATAAGCTTCTTGTACATCATCTGAAATGCAAGAAATAAGTAGCTATACTAGTCTGTATTCCACAGCAAACCCTTCTGAAACAGTCCCAAAAAGGTAAGATCCTTCAGCATTCAAACATTCATGGGAGGTATGATTTGTTTTATCTGTCCTCTAACTCTCCATCAAGTTCAATGTGGAATAATTATCCTAAAGATAACCAAGTATCTTAGGAAACCTGTAAGTCATGAAGCACCTAAAAAAATGTTCAAGCTAAGAATATGGACTGAGTATTATAAAGCAATGGTGTTGTAGCTATATAAGTAAAACAACTGATTTTTAAAAAACACAATATATATTAAGAATGTAGAAGTGAAATGACATGAAGTTTGGGATTTGCTTTAAGACGTTTCAGCAGTAAAAAGGGACAGGCAGGATGGATGAAAGAACGGCAATATTTTGAAGACTGCTGAATCTGGAATGATTTATTTTGTGTGTTCATATTATTTTGCTTAGTTTGAAAAATTTTATAATAATTAATTTCTGAAATATATAAGATATTTAACTCTGGTCCAAAAGCCTATTTCTTTGTGCTTACGTATTAGATAGAACTCTTTGCAAGTTCATGTTATTTTAATATACACTTACATTTTCCTCAATGAGGAATATGTTGTCTGGTTGGTTTCTATCATGCACCTAAAAAGGCCCACACTGCTAGTCCAGGGCCCACAACACAGTGCCACCACCAATGCATGGTAGCTCCTATCCTGTACTCAACACTGTTAGATCCAAGACTGCTTAGGCGCATGTCTAACAATTTTAACCTTACTTGGGAGGAGTAAATATCCCAGTCTCTTTGAATCAGAGTATTTCTCATAAGAAGCCAGAGGTACAAAGAAACAGAAAGGCAGACAACTAGAGCAAACACCGTTAAAAAAAAAAACAAACAAACTCAAGAAAATGTGGATGTGCATTATACATAGAAAAAGAACCACAAGGAAGGGGAAGGAAAAACAGTAGAAAAACTGAAATAGAATGGGTAGAGAACAAAGGACAGAAAAAGAAGAGGAAGAAAGAAAAACAATGAGAGAGAAGGTTGGAAGCAAAAGAAGAGGAAAGAGAGGATAAAGAGAAAAGGCACAACAAATAAGCACCAATAAATTTGTTCTCTCCTATGAACCTGTTGCAAATATATTTTTGGAAGTATTATGGATTTTAAAAGTTAAGCAAGTAGTTCAGTTAGAGGTTAAATGCTCTAAAATATCTCATTATAAGCAAGACCAAGACAAATTTTCGTACCTTGACGAAGGTAATAAATCACTAAGTTTAACCGAGCTTCGGGAATGACATCAACCAGGGGAGGCAAAACCTGCAAAGCCCCTTCACCTCCTCGGAAAACAACCTAAAGATAGAGAAAGTCAGTTATTATGGCAATAAGTATGAATATATTTATTGGTGGAAATGTTTAATTAAGGAGTTGCCACTTATAACTGGGTACTCAGTTATTCTTTCAATACATTTTTGAAGCTCTCAGTATACACACACCACCTTGACCCCATTGAAAGCAGGCTATTATCTTAATTATAGTAAGTGTAAGAAACAGAATAAAGGCATAAGCCTACTGTATACATTTCCTTTTCTCTTCATAAGAACTGCAGAAAACTCTTTAAAGTACCCCAAAATTAATAAAACATTTTCCTAGACAGATATTTTGTATCAAAAGCTCCAAGAATGGGGCACCTGGGTGGCTCAGTCAAACATCTAATTCTTCTTTTTTTAAAATGGCTTTATTTATCTGAGAGAGAGAGTGTGCACGTGCATGCACAAGCAGGGTTAGAGGCAGAGGAAGAAGAGGCAGAAGCAGATTCCCTGCTGAGCAGAGAGCCTGATTCTAGCACCTTTAGATCATGACCTGAGCCAAAGGCAGATGCTTAACCAACAGAACCACCCAGGCTCTCCATGTATCTAACTCTTGATTTTGCCTCAGGTCATGATTTCAGGGTTGTAGGATCAAGCCCCACGTCGGGCTCCGCCTCACATGCAGTCCAAGTGGGATTCTCTCTCTCCCTCTGGCGCTCCCTGCTCTCTGTCTCTTTTTCTAAAGACAAATGAACAAACTCTATGAAGGAATTTATATAACCTTTTTGAGCCTGTTTCCTCATCTCTAAATGGCATTAATAATGCCTACCTATCAGGATTATTATGAGGGTTGAATGAGTTAAAGTGGGCTAAATGTGTCGTACATAGTAGGTAATATTTAATTAACACAGTAAACACTCATTAGCACCTACTGTATGCATGGGATTGTAGTAAGCACTGGGGTTACAGAAGGAATAATCACTCCCGTCACTACATAGGCTACACTCAAGTGGGGAGACAGCCTCAAACAGCAAACACATAAGTATTACTTCATTTGACAGTAAATGCTATAGAGAAAAGCTAAAACAAAATACCATTCAGTAAAGCAGGTTTGTGTGCTCTTGTATACCCAGAACCTAGGACAGTGTCTAGCACATAGCAAGTTTTTTCACAAATAAATATACAGAAATCAAGGCCATCAGATATGAACTACCTAATCTCTCCTAATTAAAAAATATCCACTTGGTCAGCTTTCTTGATTCTTCTTTGTCTGAGATGTTCCCTTCTTTTGCTAAGGTTAATTTTTTTTGTCTTCTTGATCTCCAGATTTAAAAAAAAATTAATTCCAGTATAAATTAACATAGTGTTATATTAATTTCAGATGTACAATATAGTAATTCAACAATCCTATCCATTACTCAGCGCTCATCATGATAAGTGTAATCTTCATCCCCATTACCTATTTCCCCCCTTCCCCCATCCACCTCCCTTCTGCTAATCACCAGCTTGTTCTCTATAGTTAAGAGTCTGTTTCTTGGTTTGTCTTTTTTAATTTTGTTTCTTAAGTTCCACGTATGAGTGAAATCATATGGTATTTGTCTTTGTCTAACTGACTTATTTCACTTGGCATTATACTCTCTAGATCCATCCATGCTTTCCCAAATGGCAAAATTTCATTCATTTTTATGGGTGAATAGTATTCCATGGTAGCCATTGGACTCTATTGTATCCATTCTTCTTTATCTGTTCATTTATTGATGGACACTGGGTTGCTTCCATATTTGGCTATTGTAAATAATGCTGCAAAAAACACAAGGGTGAATGTATTTTTTTGCATTAGTGTTTTCAAGTTCTTCAGGTAATTACCCAGTAGTGGAATTAGTATATCACATGGTAATTCAATTTTTAATTTTCTGAGGAACCTCCTTACTGTTTCCCAGAATGGCTGCACCAGTTTACGTTCCCACCAATCGTGCACAAGGGTTCCTTTATTTCCACATCCTTGCCAACACTTGTTGTTTCTTGTGTTTTTGATTTTAGCCATTCTGACAGGTGTGAGGTATACCTCATTGTGGTTTTGATTTGCATTTCCCTGATGATCAGTGATGTTGTGCATTTTTACATGTGTCTGTTGGCTATCTGTATGTCTGTCTTCGGAGAACGTTCATGTCTTCTGATCATTTTTAAATTAGATTATTCGGGAGTTTTGGTGTTGAGTTGTAGAAGTTCTTTTTTTCCTTTTTTTTTCTCCACACCCAGTGTAGAGCGCAGGGCAGGGATTGAACTCATGATTCTGAGATCCAGACCTGAACTGAGATCAAGAGCCAGACACTTAACCAGCTGAGCCACCCAGGCACCCCGAATTCTTTATACATTTTGGATACTAACCACTTATGGGATGTGTCAATAGCAAATATCTTCTCCCACTCAACAGGTTGTCTTTTTGTTTTGTTGATTGTTTCATTGGCTGTGCAGAAGTTTTTAATTTTGATGTAGTCCCAATATTATTTTTGCTTTTGTTGTGCTTGACTCAGAAGATGTATCTAGAAAAATGTTTCATGGCTGATGTCAGAAAGATTACTGCCTGTGCTTTCTTCTAGGATGTTTATGGTTCAGGTCTCACATTTAGGTTCTTAACCCATTTGGTATTTATTTTTGTGTATGTTATAAGAAAGTGTTTCAGTTTCATTCTTCTGTATGTTGTTGTCTAGTCCGCCCAACACAATTTGTTGAAGAGAATTTTCCCCATTGCATATTCTTGCTTCCTAATTGACCATATAATTGTGTGTTTATTTCTGGGTTCTCTATTCTGTTCTGTCTTATGCCAGTACCACAGTATTTTGCTTACTATAGCTCTGTAGTGTATCTTGAAATCTGGGATTGTGCTATCTCCAGTTTTGTTCTTTTTTCTTTTTCAAAATTGCTTTGGAGATCCGGGGTCTCTTATAGTTCCATACAAATTTAGGAATGTTTGCTCTAGTTCTGTGAAAAGTGCTGTTGGTATTTTTATAGAGATTGCATTAAATCCCAAATAGGGATTTAATTGGGTATTAATTGGGTTGATTAATTAATTAATTGGGTATTGGGTTTGTACTGCCCAATTGCTTTGGGTAATACAAATGTTTTGACAATGTTTGTTCTCCCAGCCCATGGATCTCATAACTTTTAACTCAATCTGGACCTTGTTTCTCTATTAATTATTCTATCTTCATTAGTCCTGGTCCTACTTCTCAGCTTTAAACATACACAAGGGTTTTTGCTTTCTTGAAAAATCTTTCTCTTGGTGTCACTGTTCCCCCTGGAGAGTGCCCTATTTTCTCCTTCCTTTTAATGCCACACTTCAAAACTGTGTGGCTTACTGCTTCAACCTTATTATTCTCTCACTGCTTAACTCCTACTCCCAGCACACTAGTCAACTTACTCTCTTTCTTCCATGTTTAGTTGTCAGGACAGTAGCTATCATTTCTCTTATAAAACTCCTAAATCTGCTCTCCAGTCTTGATCTCTCTCCAAGCTTGATTTCCAGACTACTATCTCTAACACATCATTCTCCACAAAAATTTAAGTTGATAAACTAGATGAGAAGTGAAAAGAGGCAGAAGCTCATAATAGAAACTATCCAGAAAAAATTATATCTGTGATGGAGGCCTGAATTAGAGAAGGAATGGAATAAATATAAGACTTTGCCAAGAAAGAATCAATAGGATTAAGTGACCAAGCAGAAATCAGAGGGAAAGGGGAGGAGAGAGCCTAAAGCAGAATTGGTGCTAAAAAAAGGAATAGAGAAATCAGAAGGAGCGGGTGTGGCTATTATTGATGCCATTCTCAGATGAGGGATCTGAAACTCAGCACTATCATGGAATTTTCCCAGTGTCCCCAGGTGTCCGAGTTGAAAGAAGGGGCTCCGTATCCACAATATTGCATGATCAATTACACTGAACCTGAATATGAATACTTTTTTTTTAAATCAATGGTCATCACAGTCCAGCCTTCAACCTGACTGCCTCTTTACTTCTCCACTAAGACTTTCCTTTTCACTATGCTGCAGGCACACGTTCTGTTCTAGTAAACTTAGCCGCTCATGACTTTTCATTTATGTAATTTTTGTTCTAATTCCCTATCCTTGCCTTCCGTGAACCCTCTAAATCTTAGCCATCCTTCAAAGATGAACCCAAGTTGGACTTTCACCAGAAAAATCCTTCCCATTTATTGTAACCCACAAGGATACATGTTTCTTGGTCTTTGCCAACAAAATGAACACTTGGGCCCTACACTGCCTTGCACTTCTTTCTAAACGTTATGCATGTGTTACTGCCCTCCCAGTAAGGGTTTCCTTGAAGTAAGAACCTGATATCTGAAACTTATTTTTCTTTCCTCCATAGCAAGAGTTCACTTGGAGTAGAGAAGTATTTCTTGCAATATCTCCCTTCATTCCCCCTTCTAACTGCTGAGATATACCAAAATAGGCTATAAGACTTGATACAGTCAAGACAGGAAACTGCTATTCACCAGATTGTGCCTGATGAGTTCTTTAGCAAACTCAAAGGAAGAAGAAGCGTTGTCCATCAAGCTTTTGAGTTCTGCCTGAAATTAAAAAAGGAAAGGCTTAGGAAAACGACAAGTGTATAGTTCTTATACCACATATTTGCACAATGTTTTACAGTTTACACAGAATTTAACATGCCATTTCATTCATATTTTGTTTGTTTCTCAGGACTCGAAGAGTCAGTGTGATTGTTAACCTCATTTTACAGAGAGAACGTTGAGGCTTAGAAACAATAAATGACTTGAAACTTACACTAAGCAGCAAGTTTGAAACCGGTGAGCTCATGTCTGAAGACTCCTACTTAATCTCTTCTTGCAGAGTCAAAGGTGATTAAGGAGCTAAACTCAAAAACTGGGGTTGACTCTTCAATCTGACCATTCTACCTATATCCCAAATTCTCTTAGTACCTCCTTTCAGCTGCACTGTTATACAACACAATTAAAATACCTTCTATTATTTATCAGACCTATCAGCTCTTTCTGTATTCTCTCACCCCCTTCACTCCCTATAGAACAAATGGCCAGCCATTTCCAGAATCTTCGCTAATACCCTAGATTCATCTATCCTCCCTCAGCTTTTTGTTATTCCTACCTTGCCAATCTATAATTTTGAGTTATCTTCCTTTCCTCCTTTTTCTATTTCCATCAGTTAGGTAGCTAAGCTTCTCAGGATAAAATAATTAAATTCTTGATTGTTCTCACTAACCACTATACTACAAACGTGTTCTCTTTGATCGCATATGGAATTGAACATCTACCTCAGCAAACTTTTTTTTAATTTCTTTTTTTTTTAAGATTTTATTTATTTATTTGACAGAGAGAGAGATCAAAAGTAGGTAGAGGCAGGCAGGGGAGGGGGAAGTAGGCTCCCCGCTGAGCAGAGAGCCTGATGTGGGGCTCGATCCCAGGACCCTGAGATCATGAACTGAGCTGAAGGCAGAGGCTTAACCCACTGAGCCACCCAGGCGCCCCCTCAGAAAAATTTTTATTAATCCCTTCTCTTGTCCACAGCAGCAATTCCAAAGTGTTTGGTAACATTAGGCTAGATCAGCAGTTTGCAAGCTTTTTGATCTCAGGATATCTTTACAATCTTAAAAATTGTTATGGATCCCAAAGAGCTTTTGTTTACATGGGCTATAGCCCACATAAATAGTCCATAGTACAATATATATTGTATTAGAAATTAAAAAAGAAATTTTAAAGTATTCAATTAATCAAACATAAGAAGAAGCCCACTACACATTAACACAAATATTTTTCATTTAAGAAAACTGCATTTATGGAACAAAAACTTAGTGAGAAGAATAGTACTGTTTTATATTTTTGCAAATCTCTTTAATGTCTGGCTTAAAAGAGGACAGCTAGATTAGCATGTCTCTATCTGCATTTGATGTATTTTGAAATCTGCTGTCTCTGGAAAGCTTCACTGCACACTTGAGCAAAGGAAAGCAAAAAGGCAAAATCTTTTATATCATAAGGACAATTCTTATTTAAGGCAGGGCCAGCCGGAACTAGGGCTGGCCAAGTGAGACGCCTAGGGCACAGAACTGAAAGCAGCACTCACTGTACATGAAAAGATGTTCAACATCATTAGTCATCAGAGAAATGCAAATCAAAACCACAATGAATTGCACTGCACATCCAACGGGATGGCCACAATAAAAAGGTCAGATAATAACTGCTGGCAAGGATGTAGAGAAATCGAAACTCTTACACACCGCTGGTGGGAATGTAAACTGGTGTAGCTACTCTGTGAAACAGCCTGGCAGTTCCTCAATTAAATATAGAACTCTATATAACTCACCGATTCCACTCCTAGGCATAAGACCAAGAGAAATGGAAACATGTCCAACACATGCCCAAGAACATGTACACAAACACTTATAACAGCATTATTCATAATAGGCCAAAAGTGAAAATGACCCAAGTGTCCATCAGCTGACGAATGGAAAAATAAAATGTACTATATCCGCATAATAGAATATTATTTGGTCATAAAAATGAATGAAGTACTATATAGGCTACAATATGACGAAATTTATAAACATGCTAAGTAAAAGAAGACAGTCATAAAAGTTCACACATTGTGTATCACTTTTATATGAAATATCCAGAATTGGCAAATCTAGAGTCAGAAAGCAGATATGTAATTGCTTGGGATGGGGGGATGGGGGGCCAGGGGTTGATGGAGTTCTTAAGGAGCATGGGGTTTCTTTTTGAGGTAATGCAAATGCTCTAAAACCGAGCTGGTGATCACACATATCTGTGAAAAGAATGAGAGCTTTGTGTGTGCACTGTGCCAGGTCCCAGGACACACATGTCAAAAGACACAGTTTCAACACTCAATGAGCTTATCTAGATGAAAGATAATTAGGCAACTATCAAATAGTACGCATGCTATTTTATGTATGTATATATACCTATATATATCTATAAATATACCTATATGTATCTATCCATTCATCTATCTATTTATATATAATCACATATAAGAGAAAAGAAGACAGTAGCCCTAAATTTGCAGTCAAGTCTGTAGACTTTAGGGTCACATAGACAAGGGTTTGAGATCTGAATTTGTCACTTGTTAGTTGTAAAGCTTCAAGCAAGTTATTTAAATTACCTCAAGAATTAAGTGAATCATTACACATTATGTCATGCTTACTACAGAAGGGCAGAATGCTACTGGTGTTTGTGGAGAGAATGAGCCATAGAATGTTGGGTGTATTATACAAATTCCTGGAGGAATGCCTGATTTTTAAGTGGCTTAATAAAAATATGGGCAAACACAAACTATATTCTATTGCTAAGACCCTCCCCTACCAAAAAAAGTTTATCAGGGTACATTTAACATTGTTGTTGACTGCTGGAATACATTATAAAATTAATATGTAACCTGCACAGACACCATTTCAAATGAAAAAGCATGTCTTTTGGGCGACAGGAAATACAGTTTGGTGCCCTGACTTGCATCATGCTAGACCACCAGAATATTGGCTAACCATGCTACCCATATCAGACTTTGGAAAGAACATGTGCAGACAAAATGTAAACATTTAATAGACTGGAAAAAATTTGGAAAAACTCCCAAGATTAACTCAGGATAGAAAGGCAAGAATATATTTCTTTTATTTGTTCTTACCAAAGGCCATAAACTCTACCAGTTTACCATGAAATTGCTGGAGCTGGAAACTAGCCAATTAGGCAGACCCGGGGGACTTTGTAGTTGCAGTGAGTACACTCAAGATTGTATTGTACATACCATATAAATGGACTGCTCGATTGCATACTAAGCAATTGAAGTTGTGGGCATTTGTATTGCCACAACAGATCACTTTTATCAACGTAAGCCACAAAAAGTCAATCTGGGCCTATGCTAAGGGCACATGCTTTCCATTCCACCCCTCCCACAATTACTAAACACTGTTTCACTCAGGAGCTGAGTCTGCTGTCAGCTAAAATATGGAAATAATGTCTCTTGCTATGGCATTTACATAGTGAATTTTGCTTTGATAGAGTTAGTTTGCTGGTTTCAGTTCCCTTCCCTTCTCCCCCAGTGGCATGATACCAGTTGGAACTGTTTTTTGGACAAGGGTGGGATTTTAAAATTTTGACACATGCACAAATTTTACATCGAATTTTGATGGCTTCTGACATCAACTAAAATAATGGTTGAGGAAGTAATTTCCACGGCCCCTCTCACACTGTTAATCTAAAAATAGCCTACATAGGGGCACCTGGTTGGCTCAGTTGGTGGTGTGGGTGACTCTTGATCTTGGGGTTATAAGATTAAGCCCCATGTCGGGTGCAGACAGTACTTAATAAAATCTTTTAAAAAATCACCTGTTTATCACATAAATAAATAGCTATAAATAGGTATAGTATAGAATATGCCCTCTTTTTTTTCCTCTCTCTGTATATGTTTATGTATGTGTGTGTGTGTGTATAACGTTAAATAAAAGGGGGTCCCTTGTATGGCCTACTATGCACTCTCAGTTTCCTATATAAAGAGAGCTGTAGCAGAATTTATCCACAGAATTGCCAGAGAAACTAAATAATAGATACAAACCATTCTGCATATGCCTAGAAGTTAGCTAATTTCTAAGTATTTATAAAACATTTACCACTACTGCCTCATGGGATAACCCTGAAAGAGATACTGGATTATACCAAGCAGAATGAGGCATTCCAGGAAATGAGAATGTTATACGCAAAGCCATGATAGTAGGAAAGCATGGTGTGTGGAATAACATCAATGGCTAGACGGGAGAGGACAGGCCAGGGCAGGGAAATTATTTAAGGAACCGAAATAAAAGATGAGGAGTGTCCAGACTAGAGCAGTGGTAGAGGAGAAGAGATAGCTAAGATGCAGAACTGATAGGAACTGGTAGATGTTTAGATGGGGCACTGAAGAAAAAGACAGATGGAAATCTTAGCTTTGTGATGGGATTTACATGCCAGTGACAATGAACCACAGAGCCACAAACCTATTTTAGAGGAAAAAGAACAACTGTCCACTTTCGACATATTTAAGGTAATGTAAAGCATCTAGGTAAAGATCGTCTACAATACATTAGACACACAGAATTCAGAAATCAACATTTTTTAAGAATATCTAATCAATATAAATATTTATATATAGTTGGTTCTTACAGAATCACCCTGGCAATAACAAAGGGATATTATATTAATTAGGAGATACAAATAATAGAGTCTTATGAATAACCCAAAAAGTATAGGGTTATTCAAAGTGGAATTAAATAAATTAAAAACACATTTCCATCACTACCTCAGCTGCTTTGCCATTGTAAAGGCGAAAATGATTACAGGCCTTAAGATTGAGTGCGATGGTGCTATCAGGAATTTGCTGAAGGTAAACTGCCAGAACTTCTTGAGACACATCATAGTAATCCAACTTGTAGTAACATAGGGCCACGTATACATTGAGGGCAAGGTATTCCCTATTAGATGAAAGAATTAAGGTTAACAGTTTAAGTCTACTTCATAGTAAGGTCGTCAAACTACAAAGACTTCTTTAATGGCTCAAACTGACAGCCAGGTGAGGAGGACATGAACTTGCCTTTTGAATAAAGAAGGCAAGGTATCATCAGTACAATATTTTTCTTTTGTATTGTAGTATGTGGATGTTGTGATTTAAGTAGACAGAGAGATGACAACTAAAGGAGAAAGGGAAGCATTCAACTCCTACCAGTTCATGTTAAAAAGACCAAACTTACATATGCTCTAACTGGGCTAAACTGTAAATAAGCATGTATCGGACAAAAGACAGACACACAAAGCAAGCAGACTCAATGACTGGGAAGGGGAATGGGTGGGGTGCAGGTAAGCAAAAGGGGAGAAGGCAGGTGGATGAGATATTTTTGGGAAGTGGGAGAGATACCCAGTGGTCAGTGATCAAGTTGGAATGTTAGTTCTTCAGAATGTTTTATTTCTAATTTTGTCGGCAAGTTCCCTACAACCTAATACAATGCTGAAATGATAAATTTAGACCATGCATTTTCAACAGGGGCCATATCATCCCTAAAGGGGTAAAGATCCTTATGAAGAAGTGGAAAACTGTACTCATTTTAAGTATAAAGCATAGATATACATTCTGTATATACATGGACATACAGTGTATCTGTGGTTTTAAAATTTCACGAGAAGGTGATGGGGTGGGGTGGGGGAGACCAAAAAGACTCCTTGGAAGGGTGGTAATGAAATAAAAGTGGAGAAATCCTGATCTGGAGAATAAGGAGTTCTTAATCGGACCACATTATTAGCTAAACAGATTTGAACACAGGGTGATAATAGGTTGAAAGAACACTAGGTCCTCAGCCAAATCAGTTACAGAAAAAGCTAGCAAAATGAGATTTGGAGTAGACAGGAAAGGACACCGACCTGTTATCTAGCAGTATTCGCTTATAAATATCAATAGCTTCTTGGTAGTGAGATCGCATATAGTGGATTGAGGCCAAACTGAGTTGATCTTCTGTGATATCCTGAAGATTCTGATGAAAGTTCATCAACTTCTTCTCATCATTAAACTAAAATTGTCAGAGGGAAAAAGACATGTAAAGATTCATGAAAGTACAGTTAATCGCCACCTATGGTACAGAGATTTTAACTCCTTCTCTTTCAGCCATTTGGTGTCTCAGTTCTCCCTATTTTCGTTCAGTTCCTTGTCTTCTCTCCTGTCTCTCCTTCAGAGTAAGAATGAAAACAGCCTCTGGAGGCAAAGCCTTTGAATCACAGCTAATATTAATTACTTGACCCCCCCCTTCCTTTCTATTTTTTCCCCTATGTCTTTTTATCATTCTTATATGCTGTTTATAAGAGACACATTTTAAAATATAAAGACACAGTGGCGCCTGGGTGGCTCAGCGGGTTAAGCCGCTGCCTTCGGCTCAGGTCATGATCTCAGGGTCCTGGGATCGAGCCCCGCATCGGGCTCCTTGCTCACTGGGGAGCCTGCTTCTCTCTCTGCCTCTGCCTGCCTCTCTGCCTGCTTGTGATCTCTGTCTCTCTCTGTCAAATAAATAAATAAATAAATAAAATCTTAAAAAAAAAAATAAAGACACATTAAGGTAGAAAGTTTAAAAGTATGTAAAGAGAAGGGCACCAGGGTGTCTCATCTTAAGTATCTAAGGAGATATAATAGACAAACACCAAACAAAAGAGAGTGGTGGTATACAAACATGACGAAGCAGACTTTATGTGAAGAGAAATTTTTAGAGATAGAGACATTGCGCAATGATGTTTCAATCCCCTGGTGGAGAGAACAATTCTAAATTTGTATGTACTTAATGATAGAGTCTGAAAAACATGTAATACAAAAACTGAAAGAACTAAACAGAGACGGATAATTACACTATGAAACTTTTAAATGTACTAAGAATAATCGTTTTCATATACTGCCTACAGATGATTTGATAAAGTTTCCATAAAATAATTTAGAAATATCAATTAAAAGCTTTATTTAAAAATATTTATTTATTTTAGAGTGAGAGGGAATCTGTGCATGTGTATACATGTGTGTATATACATACGGATATATATACATGTATGTTATATATATGGAATATAACTCAGCCATGAAAAAGAATGAAATCTTGCCATTTGGGACAAAATGATGGATCTAGAGAGTATGATGCCAAGTGAAATAAATCAGTTAGAGAAAGTCAAATACCATATGATTTCACTCATGTGGAACTTTTTTTTCAAAATCTTTTTTTTTAAGATTTTGTTTATTTATTTGACAGAGACACACAGAGATCACAAGTAGTCAGAGAGGCAGGCAGAGAGAAAGGAGGAAGCAGGCTCCCTGCTGAGCAGAGAGCCCGATGCAGGCCTTGATCCCAGGACCCTGGGATTATGACCTGAGCCGAAAGCAGAGGCTTAACCCACTGAGCCACCCAGGCGCCCCTATAAATGCCATTTTAAAAAGTCACAGTCTTGGGGCACCTGGGTGGCTCAGTGGGTTAAAGCCTCTGCCGTCAGCTCAGGTCATGATCTCGGGGTCCTGGGATTGAGCCCCGAATTGAGCTCTCTGCTCGGCAGGGAGCCTGCTTCCAACTCCCCCTCTGCCTGCCTCTCTGCCTGCTTGTGATCTCTTTCTCTGTCAAAAAAATAAGTAAAATCTAAAAAAGAAAAAGTCACAGTCTTAAAGACTATTTAGTGACTCGGGGATATGCTCATTGTATAAAGGTAAGTTTAAAAAAAAAAGGCAGAATACAAAAATATATATTTGGCATGAGGCTCATTCTTCAAAACAGAAAAGTGAACAAAATATAAATATGTGTATAAAAATAATTATCTCGGGGTGCCTGGGTGGCTCAGTGGGTTAAGCCTCTGCCTTCGGCTCAGGTCACGATCTCAGGGTCCTGGGATCAAGCCCCGCATCAGGCTCTCTGCTCAGCAGGGTGTCTGCTTCCCCCTCTCTCTCTGCCTGCCTCTCTGTCTACTTGTGATCTCTCTCCGTCAAATAAATAAATAAAATCTTTAAAAAAATTATTATCTTTATTTATTTGAGAGAGAGAGAGAGCACAAGGAGGGGGAGAGGCAGAAGGAGAAGCAGACTCCCTGCTGAACAGAGAACTTGATATGGGGCTCGATCCTAGGACCCCAGAATCATGACCTGAGCTGAAGGCAGATGTTTAACCAATGGAGCTACCCAAGCACCCCTTAAAAATAATTATTTTAAATGTAGATATAAGATAACAAAAGGCTGAAATGCAGTTTCCTTTATTATTTATTTTTTTAATTTAAATTTTAGGTAGTTAACATACAGTGCAATATTGGTTTCTGAAGCAGAATTCAGTGATTCATCACTTACTTACAACACCCAGTGCTCATTGTAACAAGTGCCCCCTTTAATGTCCATCACCCATCTAGCCCATCCCCCACCCACCTCCTTCCATCAACCCTGTTTGTTCACTATCGTTAAGAGTTTCTTATGGCTTATTTCCCTCTCTCCTTTTTCCCCCTCTTCCCCCTTCCCATATGTTCATCTGTTTTCTTTCTTAAATTCCACATGAGTGCAATCATATGGTATTTGTCTTTCTCTATTTCACTTAGCATAATAGACTCTAGCTCCATCCATGTCATTGCAAATGGCAAGATTTCATTCTTTTTTTATGGCTGAGTTATAGCCCATTGTACATATACACCACATGTTCTTTATCCATGCATCAGTCGATGGACATTTGGGCTCTCTCCGTAGTTTGGCTACTCTTGATAATGCTGCTATAAACACTGGGGTGCACATATTACTTTGAATCTATATTTTTATATCCTTTGGGTAAATATCTAGTGGTGCAACTGCTGGATCATAGGGTAGTTCTATTTGTATTTTTAAAAAGATTTTATGTATTGATTTGAGAGGGAGAGAGAGAGAGAGCATTAGTGGGGGGAGTGGATGCGAGAGGGGGAAAAGCAGACTCTCCACTGAGGGAGGAGCCTGACTCTAGGTTCTATCCCAGGACCCTGAGATCATGACCTAAGCCAAAGTCAGATGCCTAAGCAACTGAGCCACCCAGGTGCCCCTGGGCAGTTCAATTTGTAACATTTTGAGGAACCAGCATGCCATTCTCCAGAGTGGTTGCACCAGTTTGCATTTCCATCAACAGTGCAAGAGAATTCCCCTTTCTTTGCATCCTCACCAACCCCTGTTGTTTCTTATGTTGTTAATTTTAGCCATCCTGACATGTGAGATGGTATCTCATTATGGTTTTGATTTATATTTCCTTGATGATGAGTGATGCTGAGCATCTTTTCATGTGTCTGTTAGCCATTTGGGTATCTTTTCTGGAAAAGTGTCTATTCGTGTTTTCTGCCCATTTCTCAATTGGGTTATTCATTTTTTGGGTATGGAGTTTGATTAAGCTCTTTGTAGATTTTGCAAATTTTTTCTCCCATACTATAGGCTGCCTTTCAGTTTCGTTGGCTGTTTTCTTTGCTGTAGAGAACTTTTTTTATCTTGATGAAGTCCCAATAGTTCACTTTGGCTTTTGTTTTCCTTGCCTCAGGAGAGGAATCTAGCAAGAAGTTGCTATGGCTGAGGTAAAAAAGGTTGCTGCCTATATTCTCCTCAAGGATCACGATGATTTCCTGTCTCACATTAAGATCTTTCACCCATTTTGAATTTATTTTTGTGTATGGTGTAAGAAAGTGGTCTAGTGGGGTGCCTGGGTGGGTTGAGAGGCCTCTGCCTTCGGCTCGGGACATGATCCCAGGGTCCTGGGATCGAGCCCTGCATCGGGCTCTCTGCTCAGTGGGGAGCCTGCTTCCTCCTCTCTCTCTGCCTGCCTCTCTGCCTACTTGTGATCTCTGTCTGTCAAATAAATAAATAAAAATCTTAAAAAAAAACATAAAAAAAAGAAAGTGGTCTAGTTTCATGCTTCTGCATGATGCTGTCCAGTTTTTCCAACACCATTTGAAGAGAATGACTTTTTTCCATTGGATATTCTTTCCTGCTTTGTCAAATATTAGTTGACCATACAGTTATGGGTCCATTTCTGGGTTCTCTATTTTGTTCCACTGATCTATGCGTCTGTTTTTGTTCCCGTACCATACTGTCTTGATCATCACAGCTTTGTAATAAAGCTTGAAATCTGGAATCATGATGCCTTCAAGTTTTGTTTTTCTTTTTCAGAATTGCTTTGGCTATTCAGGGTCTTTTGTGGTTCCATACAAATTTTAGGACTATTCTAGCTCTGTGAAAAATGCTGATGGTATTTTGATGGGGATTGCATCAAATGTGTAGATGGCTTTGGGTAGTACAGACACTTTAACAATGTTTGTTCTTCCAATCCATGAGCATGGAATGCTTTTCCATTTCTTTGTGCCCTCTTCCAATTTCTTTCATAAGTGCTCTATAGTTTCCAGAGTACAGATGTTTTATTTCTGTAGTTAGATTTATTCCTAGGTATCTTATTGTTTTTGACACAATTGCAAATGGGATTGATTCCTTAATTTCTTTGGTGTATAGAAATGCCAACAGATTTTTGCACACTGACTTTATATCCTATGATTTTGCTGAACTCATGTATCAGTTCTAGCAATTGTTTGGCAGAATCTTTCAGGTTTTCTTTTATGTAGAGTATCATGTCATCTGCAAATAGTGAAAGTTTCACTTCTCCCTTGCCAATGTGGGTGTCTTTTATTTTTTTTTGTTGTTGTTTGACTGCTGAGACTAAGACTTCCAGTACTATGTTAATTAGTAATGATAAGAGTGAACATCCTTGTCTTGTTCCTGACCATAGGGGAAAGGCTCTCAGTTTTTCCCCACTGAGGATAGTATTAGCTGTGGGTCTTTTGTATATGGCCTTTACGATGTTGAGGTATGTTCTAGCTATTCCTACTTTGTTGAGTCTTTTTTTTAATCAAGAAAGGATGCTATGGGCGCCTGGGTGGCTCAGTGGGTTAGGCCGCTGCCTTCGGCTCAGGTCATGATCTCAGGGTCCTGGGATCGAGTCCCGCATTGGGCTCTCTGCTCAGCAGGGAGCCTGCTTCCCTCTCTCTCTCTCTGCCTGCCTCTCCATCTACTTGTGATCTCTGTCTGTCAAATAAATAAATAAAATCTTTAAAAAAAAAAAAAAAAGAAAGGATGCTATATTTTGTCAAATGCTTTTTCTGCATCTATTGACAGGATCATACGGTTTTTATCCTTTTATTAATAAATCATATCACACTGATTGATTTACAAATACTGAACCACCCTTGTAGCCCAGGAATAAATCCCACTGGATGGTGGTGAATAATTCTTTTAATGTACTACTGAATTCAATTTGCTAGTATTTTATTGAGAATTTTTGCATTTATGTTCATTAGGGATATTGGCCTGTAATTCTCCTTTTTAGTGGGTGTAGATTTTATTTTCTCTTTCAACTTTTGCTTACAGATACTTTATTTAATAGAATTAATGTGTAACTTCTATAATATGGAAAATTATTTTTAAGAAACCATTTTATGATGATGACCAAAATTACTGCTGTAAGCCAGGGGTGCCTGATTGGTTCAGAAGGTACAGAATGTGACTTTTGATCTTGGGGTCATGAGTTCAAGCCCCATTGAGTGTAGAGCTTACTATAAAAAAATAAAAGAAAATTTGGGGTGCCTTACTGACTCAGTTGGAAGAACCTGTGACTCTTGATCTCAGGGTTGTGAATTCGAGTCTCCTGTTGGGTATAGAGATTTACTTAGATGAATAAACAAAAACTTAAAAAGGGGGTACCTGAGTGTCTCAGTCAGTTAAGCATCTGACTCTTGATTTCAGCTCAGGTCATGATCTCAAGATTGTGAGATCGAGCCCCGCATCAGGCTCCACACTAGATATGGAGCCTGCTCGAGATGCTCTCTCTCACTCCCCCACCCTACTCTAGTGTGTTCTCTCTCTTAAAAACAAAACAAAACAAAACTTACTGCTATAAGGCAATTCTGAAAAGTGTGTGTTTCTAGGAGTTAAGATAAGGTGTCTTAGAGTCTGCTTCCAAGAGACAATAGGATAGTTGAAACAAACTAATCTTAAATGACTACTACTTAAAAAGAACTAAAATCTAACATCTCTTATTGGTAAAGAACACTAAGAAAAGAAAATCCTATAAAATCAATACCTATATTCTACTTGTTCTAGAAATACCATTAATAAGTATTTCTAGTTCATTATCTTTCACCATTGTTTTTAATAAGAAGAAAAAATATTTTAAAACAAAAAATGTGATATGAGAACATAAATACCTTATGAGCCAAGTGGAAAAGGAGGCGGTTTTGAAGTCGGCTTTTTGGAGCTGTAAAAAAGACGTTCAAGCTGCTTATTAATTGTCTATGGCACTTAGTCCTTCTCAAGAATAACATGAGACTCAGATAATCTTCCCAAATCCTTATCTATGTTACCCTGATATGTCCCGACTATAATACATATTATTTTCATCTGGTCTCTACCTGCAGAAGCAACAACTGCATCAGGAACCAGGAAAAAAAAAAGTTCTCTTCTTCCCCAGCACTTGTTCTACTAGCTTCTATCATGGTGACCCACAGCACAGGACACCACACACACAGTTCTGATAGCGGCCCACCACCACACTGCTCACACACTGACCAAACACTGGAAATAAAGTTATATTTATCCCAATTCATGTAGAAATCCCTGTCATTCAGCTGTTCTTCCAAGTATTCTTTGTCAACTCCTTCTGAAATCTCCTTTTCTACAGTTATACAGCCATATTTCCTTAGACACTAGCTCAATCTCTACTCCACAGATCTTCGAGCATGATCATCGGCCACACTTAAACACTCAACCAGGTGAAAAGGTTAACACTTTTCAAGTTCCAAATCCCGTTTGCACTGCTGAAGAATTTTCCTAATTCTGGATGCCTAACTCTACATTTTTTTCCTAAAGATTTTATTTATTTATTTATTTATTTGAGAGACAGAGATCACAAGCAGGCAGAGAGGAAGGCAGAGAGAGAGGAGGAAACAGGCCCCCCCCGCTGAGCAGAGAGCCCTACACGGGGCTTGATCCCAGGACCCTGGGATCATGACCTGAGCTGAAGGCAGAGGCATTAACCCACTGAGCCACCCAGGCACCCCCATTTATTTATCTTTTTTCTTACAGAAAAAACTCATACTTCAAAGCATAAAAAAGAAAAAAAATTATATGGCAAGATAGGTAGCTACCCTGATCACTTTCTGTGTGTCTGACACTGTTCTAGGCACAGATACAGTCTAGAAACATAAGAAAAATGAGTAACTTAAGGCCTATATAACTAGATTAAGAAAAACTATATCAGAACACAGGACACAGTTTGGGTACAAATCAAGAAAGGGTCCAAGTTTCATGTGATCCCTGAATTTGAACTGGAACAGTTCCTAAATATGTATGAATCTGTTAATTCTCTAAGAATTCTATCCTGGAATATATTCTTCCCTAACAAATTTCCTAACAAACATTCCCTTGTCCAGTTTCTCTACATTTCTTTGAATTTAATTTGATGCATACTCTCATTATTCTTAATCCTTCCTCCCCTGTTTCTCTTTGCCCTGTTCTTATTTGCAAGTTGATGTCCAGTTCTTAGACAGCTGTCAGGACAAGTAAACCAAACGACAACTAGTCTGGATTTTTCAAGCAGAAATTACTTGGTTTCTCATTCAGAAGCAGGGAAAACAGCTATAAAATCCACATCCCTAGGGCTTAGACAGCTCCCTCCGACTCCTACAACAGCATGAATATCCTACACCATGAGAGGGCCCAAGAAAGAGAACTTGCTCTTTTGCTTCTTTCATTCTGCTTATCTGCTGTAGCTTCTGGGAAGGTGGGGTGGGGACAGAAAGCAGCACAGAGATTAACGCTCTCTTTAAACATAAAATTGCTCAGATTCAATGTTCTTTGAAGATTAAATCTATCTTTTAGGTTTTTTTTTTTAATTTTATTTTAAAGTAATTTCTACACCCAACATGGGGCTTGAACTTACAAACCCCAAGATCAATAGTCACATGCTCTACCGAGTGAGCCAGCCAGGTGTCCCTATTTTCTAGTTTTCTAATTATACTTGGTTTTTCCTCAGTAAAAAAAAGGAATTAAATATGTTTTAAAATCTCCAAAATAACTCATATCATTAGTGATGAATACTGGATATTAAAGAGGCCATTTTACCTTTAAATCCAGCGGCTTCAGCTTGTTTATACATTCCAAGAAAAAAGTAGGTACAGGCTAGGTTCACCCAGACTTCAGGATTGCAATTTTCCTCCTTTGTCGCATTTTCATATTCCTGAAATATATATTAAGCAGGGATCTCACTTCAGCAGTAAAGCAATCAATGACCCATTCCTCTATAATGGAACAGAATTTCTTACTGAGATTGGGCAACTTCACATTTAGGGAATCCTATATGCTCCACTATCCTGTACCTTCAAGGTTAAATACTAAAGTTACAAATCAATCCTACTCATGGTGGGTGGGGGAGTGGGGCTGTTGTCCACAAAACCTTTTTTTTTTTTTTTTTTTTAAGATTTACTTATTTATTTGAGAAAGAGAGAGAGAGAGAGCGCAATGCACACCCAGGGGGAGGGGCAAAAGGAGAAGAGAATCAAGCAGACAGCAAGCTGAGTGCAGAGCTGGACACTGGGCTTGATCTCCAACCCTGAGATCATGACCTGAAACAGAATCTGACCCTTAACTGACTGCGCCACCCAGGCACCTGTTTTCCACGTTAAACTTGTTCCCCACCCCCTCCTTTTAACAGTGATATGGGCTAATAAACTGCAGAAATGAAAAATAACTGAAATATTTTATTTTTGCTAACTTAAAAAGATAAGCAAGGGGTGCCTGAGTGGCTCAGCCAGTTAAACCTCCAATTTTTGGTTTTGGGATGGAGCCCCGCATCTGGCTTTGAGTTCAGTATGGAGCCTGCTTTGGATTCTCTCTCCTTCTCCCTCTCCACCCCATCCCCTCAAATAAATAAATAAAATCTTAAAAAAAAAAAAAAAGGGAGGGATGCCCTGGTGGCTTAGTCGTTAAGCATCTGCCTTTGGCTGGGGTCATGATCCCAGGATCCTAGGATCGAGCCCCAAGTTGGGCTTCCTGCTCACAGGGAGCCTGCTTCCTTCTCCCTTTCCTCCCTGTTTGTGCTCTCTCTCGCTATTTCTCTCTCTCTCAGATAAATAAACAAAATCTTTACTTCTTAAAGTTTTTAAAAGATTTTATTTATTTATTTGACAAAGAGAGTGAGTGTGCAGGTAGAGGAAGAGGGAGAAGCAGGCTCCCTATGGAGCCAGGAGTCCCATGCAGGGCTCCATCCCAGGACCCCGGGACCATGACCTGAGCTGAAGGCAGACACTTAAGTGACTGAGCCACCCAGGCACCCCATAAACAAAATCTTAAAAAAAATTTTTTTAATTAAAGAAAAAAAGGAAAGCAAGATACCTCACAAGAAATGCATAGGTTCAGTTAACTTAAAATCTAATAACCTTAATATACTACAAATATCACTTCATTCTAATTGTTTTCTGGCTTTATTTATTTGGCTTTACATTTTAAAAAGACATTTTCGGGGCACCTGAGTGGCTCAGTGGGTTAAAGCCTCTGCCTTCGGCTCAGGTCATGATCTCAGAGTCCTGGGGTCGAGCCCCACATTGGGCTCTCTGCTCTGTGGGGAGCTTGCTTCCTCCTCTCTCTCTCTCTGCCTGCCTCTCTGCCTACTTGTGATCTTTGTCTGTCAAACAAATAAATAAAATCTTAAAAAAATAAATAAAATAAAAATAAAAAGACATTTTCTTCCTGCCAAGAACACCTTCTGAGATTCCCTTTGTCAACTATGTTTTCCATATACTCTTATTATTTACCAGTCTATACCAGATAGCTTTGTTTCTTTTTCTTACTACATTGGGGCTCTCTCCTCTATATCTTTCACAAATTCTACCAGCTTCTATTCTGTCCTCATATCTTCTCTTTGCCCTCACTGATTTTGCTGTTCTTGTTCTTCGTCATACCTCCTCATTACGTGATCTTGGACACTTTCATTTTGGTTATGCATGTTCTATAAATATCCTTGGAATACAGTTGGGGGGGTAAGGATATGTGGAAATGTTTAAACAACTTCATCTATGCTTTAAAAACTGTTTGAAAAAAGTGAACTATAATTTTATCTAGATTCATATTCCTATAGATTGCTCATTACCTAGGTGCTATTTACAACAATGAAGAAAAACAACTTTCAAAACTCAACTTGCACAAATATAAAGATAACATTTCCTATGCCTAAAATTAATCAAGCAAAATAAAAATGAACTTCTTTTGAGAAAAGCATCATGGAAATTTTATCAAGAGGGTTCATTTCTGAAAATTTCCCTAAGAAATGCTAATATTAATATTTTGGACAATCTCATTAGTATATATCTAAAAGCAAAGAGTAAACAAGATATATATGATACAGATATATATGTATATATCTATATATATATTTGAACTTATATAGAAGATATCTGAAGCAATACATCAAACAAGAGCCAGTGGTTGCCTCTGTTAACAAAGAAATAGGATTGTGGAAGGCAAAGAGGTGATGTTTTGCTTTTTACTTTGTTCCCTTCTGGATTGTTTGATTTTTACCAGGAGCACATATTATTATAATACAAAGCTTAATAACTTTTTCAAAATCCTTGTGTTGCAATTTTTTTTTTTTAAACTAACCTCCAAAGCTCTCTTGTAGTCACCCAGGTGAAAAGCACAGTATCCAATCCACAGATTAGTATCCTCTTCTTGTTCCCCAACGTGACGTTTGAACTTCAGGTTAAAATTTCAGAAAGAAAGAAAGTGAGAGAGAGGGGGGATAAAAGAAAGAAAGAAAGAAAGAAAGAAAGAAAGAAAGAAAGGAAGGAAGAGGTAGAAAGGGAGGGCGGAAGGGAGGGAGGGAGGGAGGAAAGGAAGAAAGAAAGAAAGAAGGAGGGAAGGATAAAAGAAAGAAGGAGGGAGGGAGGAAGGGAGGGAGGGAAAGAAAGACAGACTTTGAATAAATCATCTATTTAAAAAACTGCTATGTTGGGGCGCCTGGTTGGCTCAGTCAGTGGAGTGTGTGACTCTTGATCTTGGAGTTGTGAGTTTGCATCCCACACTGGGTGTAGAGATTACTTAAAAATAAAATCTTTAAAAAAATTAAAAACAAACAACACTGCTATGTTAAACTACCGATAAACAAATCAGCAAGGAAATTGCAAGTAACAGAAGTAAGACAATACTGTTTAATTAAGCCTATACCTAGGGAACTCAGCACAATTACTCCCCCCCCCAACTTTTTTTTCAGTAGACTCCATACGCAGTATGGAGCCCAACTTGAACTCATGGGGCTTGAACTCATGACCCTGCAATCAAGACCTGGCCTGAGATCGAGTCTGACGCTTAACTGACTGAGCCATCCAGGCGCCCCAGCACAATTTCCTTCTAATCGTCACAGAAACGTTTATTTTTTTTTAATGCTGCAAAAACTAACAGAATATACATTCCACTTATTCCAGGAAGCATCATCAAATGCTGGAAGAATGGATGCTGCAGAGCAACTGAAACAGGCTATGTTGAAACAATGTGTGTAACTGTATGATGGTCTCAATTCTTTCCAATGTTAGGAATGAAAAGAATTTCAATATTTGCTTTATATATTACTCAAGAAAACTATAGCACAGACAGATTATTTCTTAGATATTCACAAGATGAAAAATCTAGTTCACTTAATATTTCCAGTTGAAAGAAACATATATTTTCAAATATTTCACCTTTGTTTTCCTGGATTAACGGACATCTTATTCCAGAAAGTATTTAAGAGTTATCCCTATAACAATTCCGGGGGCTATTAAGAAACACAAGATTCATACAAAGTTTCTGATGCCAAACACCTGAAGGTTAGAGAGATTAAGCAATGAACTCAAGACCACCACAGCCAGGGAGGGCAGTAGCAGGTACCACCACAGTCCACTGACTCCATCACCTGTGTTCTTACCCTCCATGCTCTATTGCCTTCCAACGCACACATCAAACCTGTCCCATTAGCGCATGCATACATTTATTCATAGGTACCTTTCACTGAGAATAAGCCATTAAATCATTCTGTTACTCTTAAATAGGCTTACTAGAGCCTATAAGAATTAAGGATATTGAGAAGACTGGCCTCATTTATGTCCATTGTGAAAAAATATCCCAGCCAACAGAAGTCCTGCTTTGGAGGAAAGCAATAAGGTCTTGAAGGAGGAGTTTGAATTAAGGTGAGAGTTTTCCATTCTACAGGCTGATACACAAAAAACTGTGTATCAGTTTTAAGTAGGGGGGGTGCCTGGGTGGCTCAGTTGTTAAGCATCTGCCTTCAGCTCAGGTCATGAGCCCAGGGTCCTGGGATCGAGCCCCACATCGGGCTCCCTGCTCAGTGGGAAGCCTGCTTCTCCCTCTCCCACTCCCCCTGCTTGTGATTCCTCTCTTGCTGTGTCTCTCTCTGTCAAATAAATAAATAAAATCTTTTTAAAAAATTAAATAGGGAGTGAACACCTATTTATAGATCATTCCTACAGAACACTGGTGCCTTGACTGTTACAAGATGAAGACAACCATTAATACTTCCTGGTCTAGGATAAGAACTTACTCCTGTAGTTAACACCATAACATTACAAGTCTTCCTTTCACAAAATGCTGTAGATCTGAGGACAGTGCCTTAAGTCTGAAGAAATTCTTATTTGAAGTCTCCCTGAATTTGCTTCAGGAATTGCCTGGAACCACAGGAAAGCTCATGAGGCCCCTCCTCCCCCAAAGCACAGCAGTACCGATTCCTATTCCCATACACCATGGCACTTTAACCGCCCACCTAAGAATAAGCATAGAACAGAGCCTCCCTGATAACTTAAAAGCAGTGTGGGATTACACAGTAAGGAAAATGTGATCATCGTCTTAAAGAAAAGAGAGAAGAGAAAGGGGACTGATACAAATTAGACATATAACTACCACTTAGTCCACTGATTTACAGAGCTAGAAGGTCTTTCCAAGTCAACTTCCCCACTTTATTTATTTCTTTAAGATTTTATTTATTTATTTGAGAGAGAGAGAGAGAGAGTGAGCATGAGTTGGGAGGGGGCAAAGGAGGGGAAAGAGGGAGAGGGAGAAGACTCCCCGTCAAGCAGGAAGTCCGACATGGGGCTCAATTGCATGACCCTGAGATCATAACCTGAGCCAAAGGCAGATACTTAACCGACTGAGCCACCCAGGCGCCCCCAACGTCCCCACTTTGAAGATGAGAATGCTGACACCAAAAAAGTCAAAGTTCTTGATAGCAGAGCTAATGAGAAACAGAAGACTGTAGATGGAAGACTGGGAAATATATAAAACTAATTAAAACAATTATTATTGATAGATTATAAGTACTGATAGATTACATATAGCCGGAGTAGTACTTTGGAGAAATGATGGGCACCACACAACCAGACTGTGCTGTCAAAACTCTTCTTCTGTTCATTGTTTGGTGTGCCCCTTCATCCTCCTACGTGTGATTCCCACAAGGCAGCTTCTCAAAGCGTAGTATCCTTGGACCACCTACATCAGAAGCACTTGGGCCACTTGTCAAAAATGCAGGTTCCTGAGCACCACCGCAGACAGATTTGGAAAGAATCAGAATCCCTAAGGCAGGAGTCCAGGAGTATACATTTTAATAAGCACCTGATAATTAATAAGGTCCTGATGTGTATCAGAAGTTGAGAACTACTGCCATAGAGATTTGAAGTATTTTCTGAAGATACAGTGTGCTACACAATAAGCATGAAGCATGGTGATATTATATAAATGATCCAGACTTTATAACATATAATAGGAATAAACATAAATTGGTCAGCGCTCGGGATAAACACTGTGTGAACTGATGCTATTTTAAATGTCCCTCCGTAGTTTTAGCTGAATTCACCGTAGTGGGGCTAGACGTAACCCAAAGTGTCCTTCAAGAAGTAAGTCTGTCTTCTTAGCTCATCTTTAATCAGGTCTATCGTTAACACGGAATCAGCAGTCTGTGCCTGACTAGATTCACAGGAAGCCCCCCGCCCCCCGCCAAAGCGCCCACCTGTTCCAAGAGCACAACAACCGGCCGGCGTTCACCCCTGCATTCATCCCCTTTAAGAAGCAACCTTCTTTGCACATTACCTCCAGTAGGGTAATAGCTCCAGTGAAATCTCTTTGCGAAAGTAGCTCCTCTAGTTTCGGAATCTTCCTACCTTTCTTCTTTCTTTTGTCGGTGTGCGGTAGGTCCCCGCCTACAGCAGGTTTGGCCCTTGATAGCATCTGTGAAGGAAGCAACAAAGACAGCTGTGTCATCGAACTCCGATTGTCAGTTTTAAACGTGGAGCCACAGCTCCAGAATCTGCAAGTCAAATTTTTACCAACGAACCTCAGGGAAACCCGTTCAAGCTCTCGGTATCACGTATTTTACTGAAAGGGCCATCACCCCGCACTTGAGCTGAACCCAACGACTACCACACCTAATCTTCTTTATCAATTCATTCGAGCGGGCTAAGCGATGCTTTCGCGCAGCTTCTGTCATCTCCGCCTTTCCTCGATCTGCCTGCCACCCCCGTGCGGAGAAACGGAGAAGCAGAGGGAAGAAAGCTTCGAGGTGTTTACAGTTGCATCCCTGTCTCCCGTGAGAACCGGGGTAAGGCGGGGAAAGCATCCTCCGCTGACACTCCTAGACTTCACTCAGAAGTGTGCTGGGAACCTCCGATCTCCGGTCCTAGGTTCCACTCAAGGTTCTCCCTCACTGTTCAGAGCCACTAACCATCTTGGCGTTGGTTCGGTGAGCCCCTTTCCGGGACCGACAGACAGGAGAGGCCCAGCCTCAACGCCTCCTGGCAAGCACACAGCTCTCTTCGTCTCCACGGCAACCCGGCGGGGGTGGGGTCTGGTTCGTCAACGAGAAGCGCTCTCAGGAGAACCGATGCACGCGGCTATTTGGTTCCGCTCGACTCCGTCGCTGAAGCAGTGAAAGTTCTTCTCTTTGAGGAGGAGAGGCGTTGTTCTGGGTTCTGGGAGTGAAAGTTTGTTTCTCTACTTACGGGTTTACATTAAGAAAAAACGAATTCGATCGGCATTCTTTTTCAAATACTAGTTCCCGGGGAAAGTCATTTTGGAAGGACCACTTCCGATTTGGACCGTGTTGGGCTCCATAGCAACACCCGGCGCTGACTGGCAAGTGATCCTGGGCCACGGACTCCCGGAAGCTTAGAAAGAATCGCTGAACCGAGGGGTTGGCGTTTATGGGCGGGAGTTCACCGAAATACAATCCCTTATCTACATACGTAAACATAATAAGGAACTGTAGTAAATATATGTTGATTGGACGACTTAATTTATCGACTTTATTCCTGAATCGAGTTCATAAGGCTGCAGGAGGCTGAAACCATCGTATCGTGGAATGTTAGAGCTGGAAGGAATCTTAAAGGACATGCAGTCCAAACCTTGTAACCCGACCGAACGAGAGCTCGTCTACCCGACGGGCAGCAAGCCAGTAACAACTGACACGGAGCTTCTGCAGAAGTGAAGAAATGTATTGATGGGGCGCCACCCCGGAGAAGGAGGGAATTGATGCTCAGAAGTCCCAAACTCCACAGTGCCTTACAAGCAGGGGTTTTTTAAAGGGCGAGAATCCAGGGTAAGGGTCTCAGGGCCTTGGGTCATGGTGGTTGATTACGGGTTAGGCCAGCTATAATATTTCCCTTCTTGATCATCTTATCCCTCTGGCGTCTCCCAGTCTGGTTTCGGTGTGATTGTAGCGAGGTGGTCGTTCTGCTTCAGGGGCTTGGAACTGCGAAACATTCTGAGCAGATTGCATTGGTGATGTCATCTCTAGAGTACAAAGGCGCAAGTTCTACATCCCGTAACATGGCCAAGCTGCAAATTATTGTTTTTCTTCGTGCATACATGTCATATTATGTTTGTTATCTCAGGCAGAACAGTATCCCACTGACCTTTTGGGAGGCAACTTTACATTATTTCCTGAGGCAATTTTACAGGTTTCTTTAACAGTAACTAAGGACTATATGACTCTAGTCAGAGGCAGCTGGGAGCAATATGTCTGAACTGTGGGGTCTGTCAGCGCTTGCCTCCCAAGTTTCACCCTGAGAATTAGCAGACTAAGGAACTAACATCTGGAGTATTCTCCCAAGTGTATAGGTAGTTGTGGCATAGCTGAATTACATCACAGACCACTCTATACAATTAGCCCTGTAGAGACTCCTGTATACTGTAAGCTTTAGAAGGTCACATGGAGTTTGCTAGATTTTTTTGCATCCTCCTCATGCTCCAGCCCTTGTCTCCTACCACTCATCACTTGGAGAATGAGTAAATGACTACATGCCATAATTCACTGATACATACACTCTTGTATAGATCCTTATATTCAGAGATAGGAACATGCGTAGACTTAAGAAATGCACAAATTCACCAGCACTATACTTATATTTCTTTTGGTTCCAAATGTTAGAAATATGCCTACTTTTGGTTGATATAAAGCAAAATTATTTTTTTAAATTATTTTTTTAAAGAATTTATTTATTTATTTGACAGACAAAGATCACAAATAGGCAGAGAGGCAGGCAGAGAGAGAGGGGGAAGCAGGCTCCCTGCCCAGCAGAGGGCCGGATGTGGGGCTTGATCCTAGAACCCTGGGATCATGACCTGAGCGGAAGATAGAGGCTTTAACTCACTGAGCCACCCAGGTGCCCCTAAAGCAAAATTATTTTTAAGCTCTTCTTTAAAGAAGTCTACATATTTTTGTAGTTGCTTTATTCCACTATCATTCAAATATTGAACTCATCCTTTTAAAGCACATAATTCCCTGACTTTAAGTACAAGTATCCCCTGCTTTTTGGAAGTTGAAGTTTGGCTCCTTTGCTTTTATGGAAAAGCTGCATTAGTACCTGCTTTTGCCAACTGAAAGAAATCTGAAGAGGGTTTTCACTTTTACAAAGAAAAGGGAAAATAGCACGCAGCATTTATTTTGCATCTAGAGGGGCAGCTCACACTTGAGCAGTGAAGAGTGGCACTGTCAGGCTCCTTTCCTGGGAACCACACTCAGCATCCCAGCAATAAGCCATCTGAGCTTTGAATTATGTCTCTAAGCATCTGTGCTTTATCTAGATTTATTCTGTGCATCTGTTAGCAAGATATCAGAAAAGCTTAAGAGAGGTGATTATTTGGATCTGGCAGAACTCATAATTTTCCCATATAAATTAATAGTAATTGCTTTTTTATTTTTTAGATTTATTTATTTTAGAGGGAGAGAAAGAGTGCACAAGCAGGGGAAGGAGCAGAGGGAGGGGAACACAAGCAGATTCCGTGTTGAGCATGGAGCTTGATTCAGGGCTCGATCCTATGACACTGAGATCATGACCTGAGCCAAAATCAAGAGTTGGTTGCTCAACTGACTAAACCACCCCGGTGCCCCAAGGATAATTGCTTCTTTGCTTTAGGACATTTTAGCTTAGGAAAGTTTTCTTAGGAACACTCTGCTTTCAGATAGTGGTGGAACCTGTATTCAGAGTTGAGTGTCCATCACCAGTGTGAAATTCTGGAATACATTCATCATCTATAAAAGAAACCCCACATCCATCAGCACTCATTCATCTTCCCCCTCCTGCCTTTGGCCTCTGGCAACCGCTAATCTATTTTTTTGTCTCAATGGATTTGCTGGAGATGGCAGTGTGGAAAGAGAACGCATAGCCCAGAACTTCTCTCGCCAGGGGCTGAGGGCAGCATTGCCAGTAACGGTGCAAACAAACTTGTAGATATTGCTAAATCCATTGAATTGATCTCTGATTTCCAGTAGTTTGGGATACTTCTTGAAACCTCCAAATCCCCGTGGAGGCTGTTTGAACCGTAGCTCTATTTACGAAGGGCAGAATATAGCATATTGAGTGTTCTTGAGAAGAAGCTATTCCCAACTACAATTGAATCGGTGTTAGGAAACCTAAGATAAGATAAACACACAAAAGCTGGTTGCACGGGTAAGAGGCAGAATTGGAATGGCAACTTTATTGCAGTTGCAATAGAACAGCAGTTTTGGAGACTATAAAAAAATAATCCACACTGCGGTGATGGTTGTATGACTATGTAAATTTACTAGAAAACAATGAATTGTACACTTAAAACAGGTGCATTTTATAATATGTGAATTGCACCTTGCTAGATCTATAGGTTTTTAGAAAAGATTTATTAGTTTATTTTGGAGAGAGAATGAGAGAGGCCTGCATTGGACTCCACACTGGGCATGGAGCCCACTTTAAAAAAAAAAATAAATAAAAAATAAAAAGTTGAAGAGATAAATCATTAAAAATCAAATGGTAAAAAAGAAGAACCCTCAGCATTTGTTACAGAACCGCAGAGACTCTAAATATTCATCAGCTCTACTGAGTGCTATTAATTTTGTTCTTCTGCTCACCAGTTTCACAAATAGTCTACCTTACCGTCAAAAAGTGTATTTTAAAAATCAAATTTTAGGGGCGCCTGGGTGGCTCAGTGGGTTAAAGCCTCTGCCTTCAGCTCAGGTCATGATCCCAGGGTCCTGGGATCGAGCCCCGCATCGGGCTCTCTGCTCAGCGGGGAGCCTGCTTCTCCCCCCTCTCTCTGCCTGCCTCTCTGCCCACTTGTGATCTGTCTGTCAAATAAATAAAAAATCTTTAAAAAAAAATCAAATTTTAGGGGCATCTGCCTGGCTCAGTCAGCGGGGCATGCTGATTCTTGATCTCAGGGTTGTGAGTGTGAGTGTGACCTGTTGGGTGTAGAAATTACTTAAAATCTTTAAAAAAAAGAAACCCAAATTTTATTCCACTCCTTCCCCTAGGTTAGATGGGCTCATGGAGAAAGGACCTTTTTTGACTGTTCTAAGTAAGAGCAAGAGGACTCTGGGATTATGCATTTGAAAATCCAGTCTTTAAAGAAATAGTTTTTCAATTATTTTAAAATAACATTTTTCCTATTGCAAAAGTACTCCATACTCACCATGGAAAATTTGCAACATATTGAGAATTAAAATTAAGAAAATAAATTATCTATATACTCATAACGAAGAAATGACACCTTTTAACATTTTGCTTTTTAATAAAAAGTGATGTAGGGATGCTTGGTTAGCTCAGTCAGTGGAATGTGAGACTCTTGATTTTGGGGTCATGAGCTGGAGGTAGACCCTACTTACAAAAAAAAGAAAAAGAAAAAAGTGACTTAACTAGCACAAACAGGTTTTATAGTCATGGCTGAACTGCTAAAAATTGGAGAACTAGGTAATAGGAAATCTATGGATCATAATTGTTGAAATTAAGTGATGAGTATATGTCATTGACCATTCCATTTTTATATAGAAAATTCCCATAATCTAAATTTTATTCATTTTTTAAAAAAGATTTTATTTATTTTGAGAGGGAAGGAGAGGGAGAGAGTGCGTGGGGAGGTGGGGGAAGGGGTGCCGAGGGAGAGGAGCAAGTAGACTCTGCACTGAGTGCAGAGCCCACTGTGGGGCTCCATCACATAACCTTGAAATCATGACCTGAGCCAACATCAGGGCTCAGACACAACTGACAGAGCCATCCAGGTGCCCCCATGATCTAAATGTTAAGAGACATCTATTTGAAAACTCCCGAATTCTTCTGGGTGGCCAAATTTTTGACTGGTATGAGTTAAAGATATGGGAGTCCATATTTATTTCCACATACGAAGTAACGTGCATTTATACCCACTAAAACTAAGTGCCGTTTTCTATGTGAGAATACTGAGAAAAATAATTTTCAACCTCTGATTGCTAGTGTAATTATTTATTTGGTGGAGAGATAATTGGTAAATTAGAGAACAATATAAACATAATAAAATGTAAATGGGAAAAATACCAGGGGTTGCAATCTAGTGAACCCTAGACAAGGGACTCCCTGTGTCAACCCGTTCCTGAGGTGTGGGATCCTGGGAAGGTCCCTTTCGGTTCATCCGCCAGTGCCAAAGGCAGCCAAAAACAAGAGTTGAAGGTAACATAGGATTGTGTGCTTGATTTTTTTTCTTTTCTTTTCCTTTTTCTTTTTTTTTTTTTTTTTGGATTGTGCACTTTTGAATCAGCAGAACCTAGTGATAAACTCTGCCTCCCCTGCTTCCTGTCTTTGTGACCTTGAGCAGGTTACTTAACCGCTATGTGTTTTTGTTCCTCTGTAAAGAAATAAAATCCACCTCACGGATTTGCTTAAGACTCACTTGAGGTAATTTATAAGCAAAACGCAGGGGACACCTAGGTGGCTCAGTCGGTTAAGCCTCTGCCTTCCACTCAGGTCCGAGGCCCACATAGGGCTCCCTGCTCAGCAGGGAGTCTTTCCTCCCTCTCCCTCTGTTTGCCACTCTGCCTACTTGTGCTCTCTCTCAATCTCTCTGTCAAACAAATAAGTAAAAGAAAATAAGCAAAACGCTGTAGAATTTAGTGGATAAGTGCATAGCCTCAGGCTGCGGACTGCCTGGGTTCAGTTTTTAGCTCTGTCACTTGCTTTAGCTTTGTGACCTGGGCAGGTAACTTAATGTCTTTGGGCATCAATTTCTCACTTGTGAAAAGAAAATGATAATAGTGATACTTACCTCCTAGGTTCATTGGTTGTGAAAGCATTTAGAATAGTGCTGGGTGGGGGCACCTGGGTGGCTTAGTTGGTTAAAGCATCTGACATTTGGGCTCAGGTTATGATCTCAGGGTTGTGGGATTGAGCCCCACACCGGGCTCCACTCTGGGTGTGCCAGTGTGTGGAGCCTGCTTGGCATTCTCTCTCTGCCCCTCCCCTCCCCCACAAAAAGGCTAGTACTAGGGGCACTGTCCATGCCATTATATGTGCTTCAGTCTTCATATTGCTTTTTTTTTATTGTATAATTTGGGTGCACTGATACTATTTTAAAGTATACAATTTAGTGGGTTTTTTTTAGTATATTCACAAAATTGTGCGTCACCATTGTCTAATTTTTGAACATTCTCATCATCCCCAAAAGAAACCTGTACCCATTAGCAGTCAATCCCCATTCCCCTTTCCCCCCTAGCCCCTGGCAACCATTAATCTATTTTCTGTCTTTATGGATTTGCCTATTCTAGACATTTCATATAAATGGAATCATGCAGCACGGAGTTTTTTTGTTTAGCTTCTTTCACTTAGCACTTTTTTTTTAAAGTCTGTTTTTACCTTTTACTTTTTTTTAATTTAATTTATTTTTTTAAAGATTTTATTCATTTATTTGACAGAGATCACGAGTAGGCAGAGAGAGAAGAAGGGAAGCAGGCTCCCCGCTGAGCAGAGAGCCCGATGTGGGGCTCCATCCCAGAACCCTGGGATCATGACCTGAGCCGAAGGCAGAGGCCCCAACCCACTGAGCCACCCAGGCGCCCCCCGCCTTTTACTTTTTAATAAATAATTTAACTTTTAAATTAAACTCTGCACCCAACATGGGGCTTGAACTCATGACCCCAAGATCAAGAGCTGCACGCTCTAGCAACTGAGCCAGCCAGGCGCCCTTTCATGTAGCATGTTTTCAAGGCTCATCCATATTATAACATGTAGTAGTACTTCACTGTTTCTGACAGCTGAATAATATTCCTTTGTATGGACATGCCACATTTGTTTAAGCCTTCATATTATTTCAAGCACATAACACATAGTAAAGGCTTAGAACCTGGTGGTCTTGTCACCCAGTGCCTTGGGATTCAGGGCACCGCCTCAATCATGTTCCATCCCTGGTGGACTTGTACCCAAGGAAGAAGGCAGGCCATTAAAGGTACCCACATACAGCCTAGTGCGGGGCCTCTCTTTGCCTGCCATGCACAGTCCTGCCTTGAACTTCTGTACATGGGTCTCAGAAACCTCAGGTTCCCTGTTCTCTCTCTCCAGCCACACATAACCTGGTAAGCTGCTCTAGTTCCCAGTTCCTTTCATCTGTTCTTTTGTGACTTCATTGTTTCAGACCTCCTCTGGACCTGATTTCCTTAAGCAGTCTACATCACTTTGTGTTTTAGATCTTTGTTACTGCCTGGGTTTGTGTATATTATATTAATTATCCATTATTGCATAACAACTTACTGCCAAACTGAACAGCTTTACAATCACTATTCTCTTTTTAAAGATTGATTTATTTATGTTAGAGAGGGAGAGAGAGAGCAGGGGGAGGGGCAGAGGGAGAGGGAAAGAGGCAGACTCCCCACTGAGCGCAGAGCCTGATGTGGGGCTCCATCTCACGACCCTGAGATCATGACCTGAGCCAAAACCAAGCATCAGATGCTCAGCGGACTGAGCCACCTATAATCAATATTCTTATCGCACATGGTTTCTGCTGAGCTGGGTGGTTGTGGCTCAGAGTTTTTCCTGAGGTTGAAGTTAGACTGTCAGCAGGGACTGTAGTCACCTGACACCTTACAGGAGCCGAGAGGTCCCATCCCAAGTGGCTCACCCTCCTGCTTGGTTGTTGGTGGGAGGCCTTGTTACTCGCCACATGGACCTCTGCCAAGGGCTGCTTGATTGTCCACACAACAGCACGACTGGCTTCCCCAGAGGGAGTGAGGGAAGTGTGAACAAGGAGGAAGTCATAATGTTTTTATGGTGTACCCTTGGAACTCAGACCGTCATTTCTGTAATATCTTGATTACACAGATCAGCCCTGTTTAGTGTGGGAGGGGACTACATACAGATGCAAATGCGGGAGTCAAGACTCACTGGGAGTCAGCCTACCACAGCAGGCCATTGTGACCAAATCCACTCCACCTCTGGATTACCACTGCCTGTCGCCTCTGCTTTCAGACTAGCATCACCAGTCTGACTCTGGTTTGCAGCCAGCCTGAAGGTTTGCAGCCTGAAGATCTTCATTTGAATACCACCAAAGCAGAGTCTGTAAATTCTATAAATTGATCCTCATGGAGGAGAATGGTCCTTCTCAAGCTCAGGTTGACCCGTCCACCTGTACCTACAGCCCCATCCCTTCCCAGTTTAGGGAAGTCCCCTCTGCTTGCTCCATACCTTTGCCCTCCCCTGTCTGGCTGACTAATGCCTCCCTTGACTTCCTACATCTCCTAGAGAACATCTGTTTGCCATGGACTTTGGACATTCCATCTGACTCAGCCCTCTGATGTTTATGCACTTTTCATTTCTATGACTTAGCACAGCTGACTCATCGCTGCCTGGTGCATGTTTTGCTTCCCTCTCTGCTTGGTGGTTCAAATGCTTCATGTAGCCTGATATCACGCTAATATGCCCCAGCAACTGCAGATTTGCACTCTCTCCAGATTTAGTTCTTTGAAATGTTCACATCTACCCAGATCTTCCAGGAAGACAGCAGCAATAAACAAGTAAACAGACAAAAAATCTCTCTCTCTGGCTACCTGAGTGATTTCTCACCCCTTTTCCCCCCACCTCCCATCTCCTCACAACTTCTCTCTTCTTTTCCTGTCAATCCTCTAAAAAGAGCTATCTAGGGGTGCCTGGGTGGCTCAGTTGGTAGAGCGTCCAACTCTTGGTTTCTGCTCTGGTGTTGGATCAAGCCCTGTACGGGCTCTGTACTTAGCATGATCTGCCAGAGATTCTCTCTCTCTCTCCCTCTGCCCTTCCACCCACTTGCACTCTAAATAAATAAGCAAATAAATAAATCTTTAAACAACTAATAAAATGAGCTCTCTGTCTCTGTCTCTTTGTCTCTCTTTTTTTAGAGAGAGAAAGCATGCGCTTGCAAGCTTGTGGGGAGGAAAGTGATAGCCCACGAAGAGTGATGTTGACATGCCTAAATTTTTGTGGCATACAGTAGATGAAAGGATTGAAAGAGTCAGGAAAGTGGGGCACCTGGCTGGCTCGGTTGGTGAACCATGCGACTCTTGATCTCAGGGTTGTGAGTTAGAGCCCCACGTTGGATGTAAAGATTAGTTAAATAAAAGATTACTTAAAAGTAAAGATTATTTTAAATAAAATCTTTAAAAAAACTCAGAGAAATAGACATGCCAGAATAGATCCATTGTGTTAGGTCAGCAGAAGACCCAGCAGAGGATTAGGCTCAGAGGACATTGTGGAGGAATCCCATTTATCAGGGCTACTGGGAATGCACTGGTGAGAGGGACACTAACGTCACTAAAAAGCTCAGTGGTGCTTTCCCCATAGGACATGAGTGTTGGAAGGAGGGGCTGTTCTAGGACTTGGCTCACTGATAGTAATGGGGATGATACGACCTTGATGTAAAATACCCCACTTGATGGCCTTTAGTGGCAGAAGCCAAAGGTTTATAAATTCAGAGTGGCAGCCAGTGGCCCTGACTGGTGGAGATATTCAGAGACTTTGAACAGAGTGGAATTTCCCTAGGAGGAAACTAGATGGGTAGCCAGTGAAATACTGCTTCCCATGTATAATCCAAAAATGACAAGGATTAATAAGACAGGGAGGAAGACAGTCACCCCAATAAAAGGTAACAATTCCTTGCCCAGTTTCCATCCCTGAATGGTGTTCACTCACAGGAGCCAGTGACTAAAGACGTGGCCCCATCCCCAGGGAGAAGCACCTATAAACACTATGGCAAGAATGAACTATAATCCAATCCTTCCCCAAAGAGATCTCAACATTTATGTGGGTGACAGAACACTGGGGGCGACTGTGAAGAATGGAGGAACCCTGAAGTGACCTCCAAACTTTAATACCAAAACATGAAGCAGGCAACCCCTGTATGGTTCACAGAGTAGCATGTGGCTAACTTGCAGACGAGGGGTCGGGCTGCTGGGGATCCGAGGCTGAGCAGCTGTTCTCTGTAAAGTTGAGATTTAATTCACAGGTTTTATAAAGAGAAAGGATGTGAGGGAGAGCATAGCAGTAAGATCAAAGTGAATACATGAATACAATTAATTGCTCACTGTAATTATGCTCCTGGCATCTTCTGTGCTTCAAGAGGGGGAAATTATGTTATCGAAGTTTGTATCTCTGTTAGTGAGCTGGGGACCGTGACAGATCTCCCAGTGCTCTCCAGCAGGATGTGATCACATAATGTACATCATTCTGTAGAGGGCCAGAAACAAGGGGTGCTGGAGTGGCCATTGAACTGGCCTAGTTAAGATCACAGGCCAAAGGTAGAGTCACTCTGGTCATAGCAGACACTAGGATGACTTTTGTGTACAAGATCAGAGGTCGACTGATACCTGGAGACGTGAAGGCCCCCCTGTTAGAATGGGAGCAAATGGATTCCTAAAAAGAACCAACTCATGATGAGTCCTCTGGGCCCCTGGACTCATTGGTTGCCATTTCCCTCATCCCTAAATGTGTAGTTGGGATTGACATTCCTGGAAGTTGGACTAACCCTCACATTACTTCCTTGTCACGTAGCCTAAGAGTTATCACAGAAGGGAAGTTGAAGAGGAAGCAGCTGACACCACACCTTGCTCAACACCTCTCCCACACCAGGCCAATATGGTATCCGCAAAATAGCACTGCATTCCAGGAGTGGGGGGTGGCAGAGATTAGGGCCACTCTTAAATATTGCTAAGATGAAGAAATGTTGTTGCTCTCTTATCTCTGTTTAGCTGCCCAGTGTTGACCCTGCAGCAACCAGACGGACCCCAGAGAATGACTGCAGGCTACTGGGAGGAAGAAATCCCAGTCCATACCAGCTGTGCCAGGTGTGGGGTCTTAACTGGAGCAGAGCTTTGCAGCCTCAGGTACATGGTTTGTGGCCATTGATTGGCAAATGTGTTCTTTCCATCGCATTCAGGAGAGAGGATCAGTAATAGTTCCTGTTCCCAGGACCCTTGGGTGGCTCAGTCAGTTAAGCTTCCAACTCCTGGTTTCGGCTCAGGTTGTGATCTCAGGGTGGTGAGATCGAGCCCCTTGTGGGGCTCTGCACTCTGCATGGAGTCTGCTTGAAGATTCTCTCTCCTTCTGCCCGTCCCCCTGTTCACGTACGTTCTCTCTCTTACTCAAATAAATAAATAATATACATATTTAAAAAAAATAGTTCCTGTTCCCGCAGAATGGATTAACAAGCATTTGCAGTTTGCCATGGAGCTGCGTTCACTCTTCAGTCTGCTGTTGTGATACAGTCTGAAGAGAACTAGAGCATTTGGACTTCCCATGTAACATCATGTTGACCGATTACATGGATGATATCATGCTGCTCAGGCAGGACGATCCTACAAGATTTGGTAACCTGCCACTTCCCCAAAGATTCTAGAAGCCTGACGGTCAGCAGCATGCTGGGACATGTCCTTCTAAGTCAAAGACAAGTTTCTGCCTCTCCTATCCCTTCCTGGAAGGGAGGAAGCCCAAAGCCTCTTAGGAATGTTTGAATTCTTGAGGAAACACATTCCACACCTAAGAAAACTCTTGCCGCCCACATGCTGGGTTCCATGGAAAGCCATTGGCTTTGAGTGGACCCAGAGCAGGAAGAAGCCCCACAGTAGATCCAGGATGGGATACAAACATCTCTTCCATTTGAATTGTATCATCTAGCATAGCCTGTAATGTTGGAGGGGTCCATGATGGAGTAAGTGTGGCATTTAAGGTAAGTCCCAGTAGAAGAATCACCAGGTAGAGCCCTTAGGTTATGGAACAAGCTCATACCAACTGCGGTGAAGAATTACACTCCTTCAGAAAAGCAGCTCCTAGTTTGGCACTGGGCCCTGGAAGAGATAAGAAATGATCATGGGTTCAGAGTGCATTGTCACCAGCTAGGTCCTAATGGACACGACGAGTCATAAAGTCAGGCAGGCCTAGCATTGAAGCCATCATCAGAGAAAGCTGGCCTCTCTGGGACTGAGCTCAAGCAGGACCAGAGGGCACAGGCGAGCTGCATGAGTCCATAGCCCTCATAGCCCTCCTGTCCAGTTGCTCACTGTGCCTGTCCCGGCACCCCACTCCTAGCTTACACCTGTGATTACATGAGGAGGTCCCACATAACCAGCTAAAGGAAGAGGGAAAAAGCCCAAGTTGGGGGTTATGAATGAATCATCTCAGGATTCAGTACAAGCTGGAAATGGTGGCTGTGGTGTAGTCTCACTTGGGGGGAAGTCTTGAGAAAGAGCGGTGAAGGAAAATCTCCCCAGTGGGAGGAGCTTTGAGATGTGTGCCTAGTCATTCACTTTGTGTGGCAGGAAAATAGCCCAAGGTTAGAACAGGTGTGTGGTCATGAGCAGGGACCTGGCTGGCAGGTGGAACATCACAGTGAAAGATGTTGGAAGGGTGCCTGGGTGGCTCAGTTCTTAAGCATCTGCGTACGGCTTGGGTCATGATCTCAAGATCCTGGGATCGAGCCCCGCATCAGGCTCTCTGCTCCCCGGGCAGTCTGCTTCTTCCTCTCCCACTCCCCCTGCTTGTGTTTCCTCTCTTGCTGTCAAATGAATAAAAAAAATCTTAAAAAAAAACCAGACATCGGAAAATCTGAGACAAGAAAATCTGGGATAGAGGTATGTGGATGAACATGTAGGAGTGGACACAAATGGGAAGTTGTTTGTATCACATGTTGAGGCCCACGGGTAAGTATCTATTACAGAAGATGGGCCAACTAGACAAAATTACTTGGCCAGTTAATCTAGGTCACCTTTGTCAGAGCCCCTCTACCCCCACTGTCTGTCGCATATTGGCCCCTGAACAGAGAAACCATGGTGGCAGAGATGGAGATGATACAAAAACCTAACAGGATGGATGGTCATTTACCAAAATATAGCTACTGCTACCATTGAATGTTTAATCTGCCAGCGTAAAAACCAATGCAAAGCTGTATTCTTTCAGGAGACCAGGAGGGTGGTTGGTGACTGGCTGACTACATGGGGCCCCTTTTCTTCTGGAAGGTCCAGCTCTCACAGAAATAGACACTCATTCTAGGTATGTGGTTGCCTTTCCTGGCTGCAGGCACTCACTGGCAACATTCTCTGGGGGCTTAAATATCACCTGATCTACACACATGCAATCCCACATAGCTTCGCATCTGACCAGAGGACACTCTTCATGGCATAGGAGTTTGGGGAGTGGGCCCATGTACATGGGGTCCACTGGTCATATTACATGCCTTACCAACCAGAAGCTGCTGGATAGATAGAGTATTGCAATGGCCAGTTAAAGATGTAGTTGCAGATCCAGCTGCAATGATGACGTTTCCCCCAGGACATCATGGTGTATGCCTGCCATCAGACAACTTAGTATGTTGCTGTGTCTTCAACAGAAAGAATGCATAGGTTGGGAAACAAGAAATGGAATCCATGAGTGGCCCCAGTTAGCATCATTCCAATGACACAGGGCTTCTCTGTCCCTACAACTCTGGGTTCTGCAGAGTTAGAGGACTTGGTCGCCAAAAGGGGCACGTTCTTACCTGGGGCACAGCAGGTTCCTATTGGACTACAAGTTATGGCTGCTACCAAGCACTTTGGCCTCCTAATGGTCAGAGACTAGCAGGTCAGACAAAGAATCCCTGCCTCATCAGAGTCATTGAGCCCATCAGGGGTCAATGATGAGGGAGGAGCTAGGGCAGCCATTAGACAGTGGGAACAAAGAGGACTTTGTGTGGACTCTGATGAATTTTCTGGGTGTCAGTTGGCACTTGTTGGCCCACCCGTGACTGTGAATGAGGACAAAAATAATAACTGTGGCCTGAGAAGGTGCTTGGACCCCTTAGGCACTGGGACTTGGGGTACTCGCCCAGGGAATCTAAGGTGGGAGCGAAGGATGAGGAGAATTAGAATGGATAGTTGTGGAGAGCTATGATGAGGACGAGTTGTGGCCTTGTAGCCAACCGCAGTGACAGAGGCTAGAGTTCATCCCATGAAATTCCCTCTTCTAAGTTCCCTCACAGGGAGGGTGGCCTCTGAGAGTCCTGAGAGAGATGTTTCCTGATACGGACAGAGAAATAGATCCATGCAGTGCACAGGGTAGACTAGAGTGGACATGGTGTGTCACTCAAATGCCCCTGTCAAGTCAGGGCTTGTTGCCCAACTGCCAGAAGATGTGTTTAACTGAAAGCCTCCAGTTTTAGCTCCTTCAGGATCTGCTCCAGGGTTTGAGCTCAAGTCATGCACTTTTCAGTGGCCCCTGGCTATGACTGAGCAGGGTTGTGGTACAAGGCTGTAGGCTTCTCTGCCCAGTGCTAGACTCCTGCTCCCAGGCGGGCTGGCCAACTTTGTCAGGTCCGTATCCTTGGCTGACCGCTCTCTGGGACAAATTCTGCTTTTCCCCTTGACTTTCTCCAGTGTTACATCCCAGGGATCATCTGTACTCTTAATTTCTTATCAGTATCTTGCTTCTGGGGAACCCAAACTGTGACAGCACGCATTTTAAAATTTCCCCAGAAGTCTCCCTTGTCCCTTCCCACGATTCCTTATATTGTTTTTCATGGATTCAAATTCAGGAAAATTTTAGACCTCTCTTCCCAAACATTTGAGCCAAACCTTCCTTCTCCATTCTTCCAAAATCTCCCTTCTCCATTCTCCTATATACCCACTGCAACATTTAACCACTGATTCCCTTATGTTTTACTATTTTCACATCTTCCCAAATAAAAGTTTATATATATATATACATATATACATATATGTATATATATATATATATAATTTAACTTCTGCATGTTCAGAGCGACTACCTAATGTAGGGACCGCATGGAAAATGCTATGTTGAACTTATTTGATAATGAAAGCCCAGGCCTGGGAACCTGTTAGAACACAAATAAGGGGGGCACCTGGGTGGCTCAGTGGGCTAAGCCTCTGCCTTCAGCGCAAGTCATGATCTCAGGTCCTGGGATAGAGCCCTGATTTGGGCTCTCTGCTCATCAGGGAGCCTGCTTCTCCCTCTCTCTCTACCTGTTTCTCTGCCCACTTGTGATTTCTCTATCAAATAAATAAATAAATAAAAATCTTAAAAAAAAAAGAACACAAATAAGGCCAAGTGGATTAAAGGCAATTATGGAAGTAATAGCTAGAGGGAACAAAAAGTCAGATTATCCTGTGAGGGCCCCATGTTTGGCTGACTTTCATGTCAAAGTATTCTATTCTTGAGAGACACTGTTCATCTACCATGAATTACCAAGCGGAGTTTCTGTTGATCATTTTCAAGAATTTCTTCTTTTTAAGACTTTATTTATTTATGTAATCTTTATACCCATTGTGGGAATCAAACTCACCACCAGAGATCAAGAGTTGTGTGCTTGGCTCTTTGCAGATAATATGAGAGTTTATGTGGAAAACCCAAAAGACTCTACTTCAAAACTGCTAGAACTCATATAGAAATTCAGTAAAGTGTCAGGATATAAAATCAATGCACAGAAATCAGTTGCATTTCTACAGACCAACAACGAGACAGAAGAAAGAGAAGTGAACAGTTTCAGTTTCATTTACAGTTGCACCCAAAACCATAAGATACCTAGGAATAAACCTAACCAAAGAGGCAAAGAATCTGTACTCAGAAAACTATAAAGTACTCATGAAAGAAATTGAGGAAGTCACAAAGAAATGGAAAAATGTTCCATGCTCATGGATCGGAAGAACAAATATTGTGAAAATGTCTATGCTACCTTAAGCAATCTACACATTTAATGCAATCCCTATCAAAATACCATCAATTTTTTTCAAAGAAATGCAACAAATAATCCTAAAATTTATATGGAACCAGAAAAGACCCCGAATAGCCAGAGGAATGTTGAAAAAGAAAACCAAAGTTGGCGGCATCACAATTCCAGACTTCAAGCTCTATTGCAAAGCTGTAATCATCAAGACAGTGTGGTACTGGCACAAAAACAGACACATGGATCAATGGAACAGAGTAGAGAGCCCAGAAATAGACCCTCAACTCTACAGTCAACTAATCTTTGACAAAGCTGGAAAGAATATCTAATGGAAAAAAGACAGTCTCTTCAACAAATGGTGTTGGGAAAATTGGACAGCCCTTTGCAGAAGAATGAAACTGGACCATTTCCTTACATCACACACAAAAATAGACACTAAATGGATGAAAGACCTCAATGTGAGACAGGAATTCATCAAAATCCTTGAGGAGAACACAGGCAGCACAACCTCTTTGACCTCAGGTGCAGCAACTTCTTCCTAGAAACATCACCAAAGGCAAGGGAAATAAGGGCAAAAATGAACTGTTGGGACTTCATCAAGATCAAAAGCTTTTCACATCAAAGGAAACAGTCAACAAAACCAAAAGACAACCGACAGAATGGGAGAAGATATTTGCAAATGACATATCAGATAAAAGGCTAGTATCCAGAATCTAAAAAGAACTTATCAAACTCAACACCCAAAGAACAAATAATCCAATCAAGAAATGGGCAGAAGACATGAACAGACATTTCTGCAAAGAAGACATCCAAATGGCCAACAGACACATGAAAAAGTCCTCCACATCACTTGGCACCAGGGAAATACAAATCAAAACCACAGTGAGATACCACCTCACACCAGTCAGAATGGCTAAAATTAACAAGTCAAGAAATGACAGCTGTTGGCAAGGATGTGGAGAAAGAGGAACCCTCCTACACTGTTGGTGGGAATGCAAGCTGGTGCAGCCACTCTGGAAAACAGTATGGAGGTTCTTCAAAAAGTTGAAAATAGAGTTACCCTACGACCCAGCAATCATACTACTGGGTATTTATCCTAAAGATAAAAATGCGGTGATCCCAAGGAGCATGTGCACCTGAATGTTTATAGCAGCAGTGTCCACAATAGCCAAACTATGGAAAGAACCTAGATGTCCATCAACAGATGAATGGATAAAGAGGTGATATATATATATATATATATATATATATATTTATTCTATCTATCTATCTATCTATCTATCTCAATCACACAATGGAATACTATGCAGCCATAAAAAACCCGAAATCCTGCCATTTACAATGACATGGGTGGAACTACAGGGTGTTATGCTAAGTGAAATAAGTCAATCAGAGAAAACAATTATCATATGATCTCCCTCATATGAGGAATTTGAGAGGCAGAGCAGGTAGGTTGTGGGGGTAGGGATGGAAAAATGAAACAAGATGGGATCAGGAGGGAGACAAATCATAAGAGACTCTTAATCTCACGAAACAAACTGAGGATTGCTGGGGGTGGCGGGGAGAGATAGGGGGACTGGGTTATGGACACTGGGGATGGTATTTGCTATGGTGAGTGCTGTGAATTGTGTAAGACTGATGAGTCACAGACCTGTACCCCTGAAGCAAATAATACATTATATGTTTAAAAAAAAAAAAGAATTGCATGCTTGGGGTACCTTGGTGGCTCAGTTGGTTAAGCATCTGTCTTTGGCTCGGGTCATGATTCCAGGACAAGATCCAAGGCCCCATTGGGCTCCCTACTCAGTGAGGAGTCTGCTTTTCCGTCTCCCTCTGACCCTCCTCCCCACTTGTGCTCTCTCTGTCTCAAATAAATAAATAAAATCTTAAAAGAAAAAAAGAAAAGAAAGTCGTATGTTCCTCCAACTGAGCCAGCCCCGCACTCACATTTTTTTTTTTAAAGATTTTATTTATTTATTTAACAGACAGATCACAGGTAGGCAGAGAGGCAAGCAGAGAGAGAGACGGGAGGAAGCAGGCTCCCCGCGGAGCAGAGAGCCCGATGCGGGGCTCGATCCCAGGATCCTGGGATCATGACCTGAGCCGAAGGCAGAGGCTGTAACCCACTGAGCCACCCAGGCGCCCCCGCACTCACATTTTGAAGAATTTCTAAGTTGACAACCAAATGTATCATTAAAAAAAAAAAAAACCAACTACCTGATCAATGACCCATTTATTTTACCTGGGAGAGTGTTGGGAGGAAAACCTTTTTCCTCTTCCAACTTGGATACCATGGTTGGGGATCTGCAAATTAACTAACAATAGATCAACAGGAAAAGGACGAGGTTTATTTTCACTTTGGGAGCTGGGGGGAGCTCCCAGTAATGGAAAAGTCCTGGAATAGCCAAAGTTTATATACCTCAATTTAATAAAAGAGTTTATTTTAGGGCTTCAATGGGAAAGTATAGAAGGTTCTATTGGGCTTTCTGATGCTAATGGAATGGGTCAGTCTGTCTCTTCTGGGTAGCTGAATTAGCAGGAAGCTCCCTTTGAAGGGGGTTAATGGTAGCTGTATCTTCGGGAGGGTCCGCTTTCAGATTAAGAGAACTTCAGATAAAATTTCTTTTTGCGTCTTCTGTAGCTCGAATGTTTTCTTTTTAAAATAATCTTTATACCCACCCTGGGGGTCCAAGAAGGTTTCCGCAAGGGATAAGGCCTTGTCCAAATATCTGAAGAGAGGAACCTACCTGAGATCTTGGCGTACGTCTAAGCACGCCTGTGACCATTTGCTGTTGGGAATTAAGCGGTGCCTGCGGCACCCCTGTTACCGATCGACCGCAGGCAAGAAAACATCAAGAAGTGTCTCTTCTAAAAGCCCTTGAAGGAGCGCCTGGGTGGCTCAGTGGGTTAAACCACTGCCTTGCGCTCGGGTCATGATCTCTGGGTTTTGGGATTGAGTCCTGCATCGGGCTCTCTGCTCAGCAGGGAGACTGCTTCCCTTCCTCTCTCTCTGCCTGTCTCTCTGCCTACTTGTACTCTCTGTCAAATAAATAAATAAAAGTCTTTAAAAAAAAAAAAACCTTTAAAAAGGAAAAAAAAAAAAAAAGGTGGGGGGGAAGAGCACTCGTCGCTGTTCTTTAAGAGGGCATGGTGCTGGGGGAGAAAGAGCACATCGGTCCTGGCTGAGTGGACCATGATCTGGGGTGTGGGGGACCGATATGGGGAACCTCGGGTAGCCTGCAGGTTCCACCCTGATGGCTGTGTTTGCTCAAGTTACTTCCCCAAGTACAGATCGACGATCGAGGATCGAGGATCGAGGATCGTAGCCAAATACAGATCGAGGATCGTAGCCAAGTACAGATCGAGGATCGTAGCCAA